>NW_024062872.1:600000-1119982 GCF_006381635.1 Hibiscus syriacus | reverse complement strand
ATAAAAGCGAAAAAATAATACCCGAAATTGATAACGAAGTTCAGCCAATTGTTCTTACGTCTCTGGACTGCTGCAGATCTTTTACTAAGAGAGAAAATTTACAGGTGTTACAAAATATTCACTACTCACAAGAAAACTCTCTAGTATTGGGAGAAAGAAATGATTTTTGGGATGGTTTTGAAGCTAAATGAGCTAGGGTATTTATAGTTGAAACTTAAGGACTTAATCTTGTAAATACCCTAAAGCTAGGGATTAATTGTGATTATCCCATTATCATTTTTCAACAAACATCTATCAAACTTTGAAAAACTATTTAAAAGAAACATTTACCAAACTTTGAAAACCATTTTCAAAGAAACATTTACCAAACTTGAAAACCATTTTTTCAAAGTTGGTTACCAAACTTAAAAACCATTTAATACTTTCAACAATCTCCCACTTGAAGACTGATTTTAATCTGTCTTTACACCTCGATCAATGCAACAGCCTTTCTAGTCTTGTTACTCTAGCATGCCAACTGAAGTTGAACACAACTTCAGTTTGTCTGTAATCACCGTCTTTGTCAACATGTCTGCGGATTTTGAGCTCCACTGATCTTTTCAAGTTTCAAATCCCATCTTCAGAAGAGACGGATAAAATGATATCGCATTGTATGTGCTTTGTCCTGGAATGAAAAGACGGATTCTTTGCTAGATGTATAGCACTTTGACTGTCGCAATACAAGACATGTTTTTCTTGTTTCTTGCCTAACTCTTCCAAGAAACTTGGAGCCAAACCATCTCCTGCTGGCTTCCGTAACAGCAACATATTCTGCTTCAGTCGTGGAGAGAGAAACTATCTGTAGTGAGAAACCCAACTCACTGCGGTCCTCCTAGAGTATAGACTACCCTGTAGTGCTCATTCTGATGTCAACATTTCGGCTAAGTCAGCATCTACATAGCCTGTCAGTATGTATCTCCACCTTTGAAACAAAGTGCTTTGTTTGTGGTACCACGCAGATATCTGAGGATCCATTTGACTGCTTCCCAGTGTACCTTGCCCGGATTATTCATGTACCTGCTAACAACTCCCACTGCTTGAGCAATATCTGGTTGGTACAAAACCATGGCACATCAGACTTCCAATGCTGAGGCATACAACCTTCACCATGTGTGCACGTTCTTCCTCCGTCTTTGGTGACTGTTCTTTGGAGAGTCTGAAATGAACACCTAAAGGTGTACTTATGGCTTAGCAACTTGCATGTGAACCTGTAGAGTACTTTGTTGATGTACTCCTGTGATAATATCAAAGTCTCCGACTTGTGTCTCTCTTGATCCTATCCCAAGAATCTGCTTTGCAGCGCCCAGATCTTCATAGCAAATTGCTTCGATAATTTTGCTTCAAGTTTATAATCTCTTGCATGTCTGAGCCTACAACGAGATGTCATCAACGTACAACAATAAAATAATGAAGCTATTGTCGAACCTCTTGATGTAGCAACAATGATCTGCTTGGCATCTGGTAAAACCATTGCTACCCATGAAGCTATCGAACTTCTTGTACCACTGTCTAGGAGCTTGTTTTAAACCATACAAGCTCTCTTCAACCTGAATACCAGGTTTTTCTTGCCTGCCTCTATGAAGCCTTCTGGCTGCCTCATATAGATTTCTTCCTCAAATCACCATGAAGGAAAGTTGTCTTCACATCTAGCTGCTCAAGATGTAAATTCTCTGCAGCTACAATTTTTAACACCAGTCTAATTGTAGATAGCTTCACGACTGGAGGAGAAATTCATTGTAGTCAATACTTCTTTTTGCTGAAAGCCTTTGACAACCAATCTTGCTTTGTAGCGTTTGCTCCCATCATGCTCTTTTGATCCTGTAAATCCACTTGTTATGGAGTACTTTCTTGCCTGGTGGTAATTCAGCTAATTCACACGTCTGATGACATAAGCGAGTCCATCTCATCTTTCATGGAAGACTCCCACTTGACTGAATCCTCCACTGCATTGCTTCATAGCACTCTGGTTTACCATTGTCAGTCAAAACAAGTAGTGCAAAGAAGAAGAATACCGTTGGGTTGGTTTAGGAATTTTGGAGGAGCGTCTTAGTTCTGGTGTGCCTGGTTCTCTTGAACTTCATGACTGATCTGAACATCATTTCAAGAAATCTCCTCGAACTCAGCAAATTCCTTTGTTTCAGCTTTGATGTTGAGCTACTTGATTTTATGGTTGATTTGTCTTTGTACATCACATTCTCATGAAAATGACATCTCTGCTTCTGATGATCTTCCGATTTTCGTAGTCCCAAAACCGGTAACCGAACTCATCAACACCATAACCAATAAAGACACATTGTTGGACTTGGCATCAAGTTTACTTCTTTCAGTAGAGTTATATGTACATAGAAATACAACCAAACACTCTTAAGTGTGAAAGGTTTATTTCTTTCTTACTCCAAACTTCCTCTGGTATTCTGCCATCAAAAGGAATCGAGGGCCCATGGTTGATCAAGTAAGCTGCAGTGTTGATAGCTTCAGCCCATAGAAATTTGGGCAATCTGGCATATATCCTCATGCTTCTGGCACGTTCATTCAGAGTTCTGTTCATTCGCTCTGCTACCATTTGTGCGGTGTCATGGGAACTGTTGTCTCCATCTTGATCCCATTGTTTGCGCAAAATCTCTGAATCTACGATTTCTGTACTCTCCTCCATTGTCATACCTCAACCGCTTGACTTTCAGACCAGTCTCATTTTGCACCATGGCCTTCCATTTTCTGAAGGTATCAAAGACTTCTGATTTCTTCTTCAGAAAATAAAAAACAACCTTCCTTGTAGAATCATCGATGAAGGTGACATAATATAATGAGCCTGCAAGAGATGGAATGGAGATGGTCCCCATACATCAGTATGACCAACTCTAACTTTTCAGCCTTGGGTGTCTTACCAATCTTTGCAAAGCTGACTTTCTTTTGTCGCCAAAGATGCAATCCTCGCATAGTCCGACATCTACATTCTTTAGATCTGGTAACTTCCCCTTTGAAAGTGTCTTCATTCATTTCTCGCTCATATGGCCAAGCCTTTGGTGCCATATGTTTGATTTTCCATCAGCTCTGCTATGCAATGATATTCTCTAAATTTGAGGTATATAGAGAGTACCAGTTTCTTACCACGAGCAATGGCGAGTGCTCCTTTGGTAATCTTCCATTCACAGCCTGAAAAGGTTGTACTAAATCTTTCACCATCAAGCTGTCCTACAGAAATCAAATTCTTTTGAGGCCAGGAATATGTCTCACTCCTTTCAGCATCCAGGTGGTCTGGTTTGGAAACTTTAGTCGGATGTCTCCTTTTCCGACGATCTTCAAGGTTTCATCATCAGCTAGATGAACCTTCCCAAAATCACCACTGACATAATTTTCCATGATTTCTCGGCATGGGGTGGAGTGGAAAGATGCCCCTGAATCCAAGATCTGTGATTCAATCGAACTGTTGACGCTTAGAATCATGGCATCACCTGTCTCCTCTGTCACGTTGGCAGATTCCTGTGCGCCGGTATTTTCTTCAGTGCTCGGCAATCTCTTTTAAAGTGACACTTCTTGCCATAATTATAACATGTAAAATCTTTCTTTCCCGTTCTGGATTTTCCCCGTCTGGATTTATATCTGCATGATTTGAATTTCTTTCTGAAGTTCTCCCTCTGGACTCCGTGTGCAAGGCTGAGGAGGTTGATGCTTCACCCGATTCTCTCCATCGAATTTCTTCACTCAGTACAGATCCGAACATCGTCGAATTTCAATTTACTATTTCCGACGAGCTAACTGCTGTAACAGTAGCATTCCAACTGTCTGGTAGAGATGATAGAGAATTAAACTCGAACTTCATCATTGAATTCAATTTCCACTGAACTCAACTAAGTTGTGATTGTGTTGAGTTTATTTAGGTTTTGTCATCGATACCCCTTCGTCATCCGCAAATTGAATAATCGCCTCATCAAGTGCACTTTGTTTGAGGTTGATGGCTTCTCATACATATTGGAGAGAGCGGCCATAAGACCCGTCGTGGTCTTTTCCTTTACTATGTTGAAAGCAACATTGCGGGATAACGTCATCGGATAACTCCGAGGGCTTGTCTGTCGAGAAGAACCCAGTCTTCATTCTTCATGCCCTCTGGTTACTTTCCTGAGAGAGGTTGATATAGATTTTTCTGGTACAGAAAATCTTCAATCTGCATCTTCCAAAAGCCAAAGTCCGCACTATCGAACTTTTCAATTTTCATATTCCCTTCGTCTGCAGCCATCGCCCACTCGAATCTAGTTTCGTTTGGATCGTTTCTGACACTTCTTGCAAACCACCGTATATTAGAACACCTCCGTCGACAAGCTAGTATCGCCGATAAAATTTTTTACTATTCAGGAAATTTACTATTCATGTGAATAGTAATGAATAGTAACCTGCAAAAAAATTGATAAAATTCACAACCAAAAGCTGATGCCAGTTGTTGAGAAATAAACCGAGTACAAGTAATTTCCCTATAACCATATTAGTGAGAATGCGAAATAAAAGCGAAAAAATAATACCCGAAATTGATAACGAGTTCAGCCAATTGTGCTTACGTCTCGGACTGCTGCAATCTTTTACTAAGAGAGAAAATTTACAGGTGTTTACAAAACACTCACTACTCACAAGAAAACTCTCTAGTATTGGGAGAAAGAAATGATTTTTGGGATGGTTTTGAAGCTAAATGAGCTAGGGTATTTATAGTTAAACTTAAGGACTTAATCTTGTAAATACCCTAAATCCTAGGGATTAATTGTGATTATTCCATTATCATTTTTCAACAAACATCTATCAAACTTTGAAAAAATATTTTTCAAAGAAACATTTACCAAACTTTGAAAATCATTTTCAAAGAAACATTTACCAAACTTTGAAAACCATTTTTTCAAAGTTGGTTACGAAACTTGAAAACTATTTTAATACTTTCAACAAATAAAACATAAACCATTCACTTTAAATTTTCCGAGTTCAAATAATTACATTTACAAATTGGACTATTAATGATTGAAAAAATTTAAACATATATTTATTATAATTCCTTTGAAAATGAAACTTTAAATGGAGATTGAGAGAGTAAAAATTTAAGTATATAGTAGACAGAGCCGTGGCGGGGGGCGCAAACTGCGCGACCGCGCAGGGCCTCCCAAAAAATGGGGCCCCAAAAAAATATATAGTGGCGTTTTATCAATAAACGCCACTATAGATAGACCTATTGTGACGTTTTTTTAAAAAACGTCATTATTATTGCGGCTTTATTGATAAAACGCATTATAGATTGATTTATTGCGGCGTTTGTCAAGAAAACGCCATTATTACCCCGAAATGAATATATCTAAAAAATAAAAGGCCTTTTTATACGAATTTATACATGACTCCGAAAACTCTGTCACGACCATGATAGTATAGTTTCTCCGGGAATGGAGGGAGAGGGGTGGGACTACACGTACGATTAGCATATATCTTACTCCTAGGAGTAGAGAGGTGTAGGCCGGAGAGAGAATGCATGGTGTTGGTGTTCACATTACCACACGGCAATCCAGTGGTGGATGTCTCCTCTTTTCCTTACCAAACCCACCAATATAATTCATTATCCTCACCTTTTCACGTGTGACCCAAATAATGGTTTCATAAAATATTATAAATGTCACTGTTAAAATCATTCCAACCTTTAGAATTTCTATTAATAAATTAGAGAAAAACAAGTCCACTCGATTCATTCTATTAATATTCGTTCGAGTACCTTCCCAATGGGAATGTGCTGCACCCCCGAACACCTAAAAAAAATGTCCTTCACAAGGTTATGCCACGTGTAAAGTACATTACAATTGTCACGAATAGCACCCCTCCTCACACGTACGACAACACAAGGTAAAAACAAAGGCATGGCCTTCCTCATCTGGAATGGAAACCATGGTTTAGATCAATTAGTTTATGGGTTGATCTAATTTAATTAAGATTATAGTTCAAATTCTGATTTTACAAATAAATTTAAAACAGCATTTTTATAATTAAATTTTACGGTACTTAAAATAAAGGGAAAACTACAGCATTCGTCATTGAACTTTATTCTCTTCCCTATTTCACACACTATACTTTCAATTTTTTCAATTTACTCAATGAACTTCATAGATTGAATTTTTTGATCATTCAACGATGACATGGATTAATTTAATATTTTTTCATATGACATATCATATTTTTATTAATATTTTAAAAATATTAAATTATACACAAAACCCTAAATCTCTAAATCCTAAACCCTAAATTAAAATCCTCACCTCACCCTCATCCCCACCCCCAATGACAACACTCACCTTGGATGAGGAGAACCCTTGATTGGTTTATGGCAATATTTGTTGAACCCTTGATTGCACTTCCTTTTCAAAGACAGTGGAGGTTTACCAAATGAAGGGACATGGGAAGAGAAATTTGGTCAAGGGACATGGGAAGACAAAGACAAAGAAAAAAAATCTATGAACTAGTTGTGCTGGGCAAAATAAATTAAAGGCAGACACTTTACCTTTAAGCCGTCGTCAATGAATCGCCGATGAGGTTGTCAATGAGCCACAGGTGGTGATGTTGTCGATGAGCCACCGGTGGTGATGTCGTCGGCGAGCCACCGTCCTTCGGTGGGAGAGTGAACCTGTCAAGGGTGAGGGTGAGTGGGATTGTAATTTGGGGATTAGGGTTTGAGCTCTAATTTGGGGATTTAGGCTTTGAATCTAAAATTTAAGGGTATAATTTAGACTTTTAAACTTGTTTTTTATTTTAATCATATTTGATATTAAAATATTAATAAAATATGAAACATCTGAAAAAATAATAAAATAATCCATGTCATCGTTGAGTGACAAAAAAATCAATCTATATATCTAGTGAGTAAACTGAAAAAAGTAAAAGTACGGTGAGTGAAATAGAAGAAAAGTAAAGTTTAGTGATAAATGGTGTAGTTTACTCTAGAATAAATTAGTTAAAAGTCGATAACGAGAATTATAAAAATAATAAAATTTAATATGAGTCATCAACCACTGACATAATGCCACGTGTGTTCCCTCTGTAAAGGTTTCCTCTATAAATAAACCTCCTAGTCCAACGCTTTGAAGCACAAATTTCTGGGGAAAACAGCAAGGGCGGTTTCTCGTAGGATTCATTCCTGTTCTCAGTTTGAGTTTCGCTTCCTTTAAGAAAAAGAAAATGTTTATTGAGAATTTTAAGGTTGAGAGTCCAAATGTGAAGTACACAGACGATGAAATTCAGTCTGTTTACAATTATGAAACTACCGAGCTTGTTCATGAGAACAGGAATGGAACCTATCAATGGGTTGTTAAACCTAAGACCGTCAAATATGAATTCAAGACTGATATCCATGTCCCTAAACTAGGGTTAGAATATTCATTTTTCTTCTTCTTCTTTTTCTCGGTTTGTTTTGGAATTTTATTTCCTTTAATGCTGTAGGGTTATGCTTGTGGGATGGGGAGGAAACAATGGTTCTACCCTCACCGGTGGTGTTATTGCCAACAAAGAGTGAGTTATATAAATATATATATATATCTGATTAATTTTGATGGCTTTTCTTTTTTGTTCCTCTGTTGATTTTTTAGATATGGGTAATGGATGTTCTCAGAGGTATCTCCTGGGCCACCAAGGACAAGGTGCAACAAGCTAATTACTTCGGTTCATTGACTCAAGCATCAACGATCCGAGTTGGATCTTACAATGGAGAGGAGATTTTTGCTCCATTTAAGAGCCTCCCTATGGTATTCAAAATATGAAGGGATCTTGTTTCAATCTTGGATTTTTTTTTTTAGTTGATGCTAAATGCCAATAAGTACAGGTGAAACCAGAGGACATTGTGTTTGGAGGATGGGACATAAGTGACATGAACCTGGCCGATGCAATGGCTAGGGCCAAGGTCTTCGACATTGATCTGCAAAAGCAGCTGACCCTACATGGAAGCAATGGTACCACTCCCTGGAATCTACGACCCTGATTTCATTGCTGCTAACCAGGGTGAACGTGCCAATAATGTCATCAAGGGCACCAAGAAAGAACAAGTTCAGCACATCATCAATGACATCAGGTACAACCAAGTTTAACCTCCATGCTATTTTTGTTAAGATCAATGGCAACAGAGAGTAACTGACGTTTTAACACTTGCTTTGTGTTGATCAGGGAGTTCAAGGAGAAGAACAAGGTGGACAAGGTTGTCGTACTATGGAGCGCAAACACTGAAAGGTACAGCAATGTCATCGTAGGGCTGAACGATACCATGGAGAACCTCTTGGCTTCTTTGGAGAAGAATGAATCAGAGATTTCCCCTTCCACTTTGTACGCTATTGCTTGTGTTCTTGAAAATGTTCCCTTCATCAATGGAAGCCCACAAACACCTTTGTTCCAGGTTCTTAAGTCAGCATAACTATCTTTCCTAATTGTTTGGAATGTAATGATTAGTAAAGTAATAAATCTCTTGATGCGACTGTTGTTTGTATTCAGGGTTGATTGATTTGGCTATTAAGAGGAACTGTCTGATTGGAGGAGATGATTTCAAGAGTGGCCAAACAAAGATGAAATCTGTCCTTGTGGATTTCCTTGTTGGGGCTGGTATCAAGGTACAAATCTTCCAACTTTATGGCTCTATCACCATATACTTATACTAAGCAAATTGTAACGACATGATTGAAGTAAAAATTAAGTGTTTGGTAGCTTATTTTTCAATAAAACATAAACAATATGACACTGATGGTTTTTGTTAATTGACAGCCAACATCAATAGTGAGCTACAACCATCTGGGAAATAATGACGGGATGAATCTATCGGCTCCCCAAACTTTCCGTTCCAAGGAGATCTCAAAGAGCAATGTCGTTGATGACATGGTCTCAAGCAATGGAATCCTCTATGAGCCTGGTGAACATCCTGATCATGTTGTGGTCATCAAGGTAAATAATTTTTACCCATCTTAACTCTGTTTAGGCACTTGTGAAAACTAAGGCTTTGGTCTGATTGGTCTTAAATGTGCTTTGTTGGCCTTTTTCTTAGTATGTACCATATGTGGGAGATAGCAAGAGAGCCATGGATGAGTACACATCAGAGATATTCATGGGAGGCAAAAATACCATTGCGTTGCACAACACGTGCGAGGACTCTCTCTTGGCTGCTCCAATCATCCTAGATTTGGTTCTCCTTGCCGAACTCAGTACCAGGATCCAGCTTAAGGCCGAAGGAGAGGTATAATAAATGTCATTTACTTTGTGGTCTTCTGGTTTGACCATTAAACTTTATTAATGCAAAATATTTATATGAGCTTTGATTTTGCAGGGAAAGTTCCACTCTTTCCACCCTGTGGCTACCATCCTCAGTTACCTCACCAAGGCACCTCTTGTGAGTCCAAAGAATCCCTTTGTCTTTTCGTATGGCCAACTAAATAGAATGCTTATAGTTTTATGGTGCCTCTTTTGGAGATATTTCATGTGAAGCATCTGGTGAGAGGGGACAAAATTGAGTTAAAAGTTTGTAAACTTTACGTCAGACTTTATTTCAAGAATGTGAATAGAACCATGGGAGTCACATGAATGAATAACAAGTCAAGTTAGTTATGAAGAAATTGCATCTAATAAAGAAGACTAACTGACATTGTTTTTGGCAAAAACAGGTTCCACCGGGCACACCGGTGGTGAATGCTCTGTCGAAGCAGCGTGCAATGCTGGAGAACATACTGAGGGCATGTATTGGCTTGGCTCCTGAAACAACATGATTCTTGAATACAAGTGAAGGAAGTTGAGAGAAGAGTGGAACAAGCTTTGGTTCTTAGAACTTTAGGACCATTTTCCCTTTCTCTTTCCTATCGGTTTGTGTTATCACATATCGTAATGGTTGTATGATGGTTTATGGTTCGTAATTACGCTTCTTTTTCCTTTCTTTTCCTTGTAGTTCGAGATGGATCTCATGTTTGTAGCTTGTGCTTGAACCAAGCACCTTGGTGGTGGAAATAAATATTGATAATATGAAACCTTCATAAATGTGTTTCACTTCATAAACTAATCTCATGTTCCTTTATCATATGCATTTGGTACAAGGCCAAGAATGACCCATAAATGAAAGGGACAGTCTTTGAATATGGTCCCCCGCCTTTCACCTTTGAGCTCTTAAGACCATGGTACAGTGGGGGGGCACATGAATGTCACATTCAGGTCTAGAAATTGGGAATTGGCCGCTAGTTTGGTTGTGCAATAAACCACTTGTCAATGTAGGATAGTGGTCCCTTGTACATTTTACCCTTCGATAAGGATCTTATGCTATATGTAGTTGGTAAATTTTGTCAACGTATCCCAGCCATTAGAGGCTGCTTTACTTCACGTGGGGTTTCGTCCCGTCAATTTTATGTCTACATTACCAGGTAGTTGAATGAATGGTCATTTGTACGGTTTGTGGGTTTTATACAAGTGGCAAGTGTGTGTTGATGGGTTGGTTAGCCAGCATGATGAGGTTGCTGTTTTTGGAGTAGTCAAATTAGAGTTGGGGTCCCTCGAATCTAAATGAGATTTGATGTACCGTAATTTGTATTTCGCATTGATTTAGAGAATGGTCCATTATTTTCTTTGGGTGAAACTAACCCATCGTTTTCTTCTTTTTGGGAGCTTCGGCTTTCTCTAAAAATTACAATACATGTGAAGGCAGTATTTGAAGAATTTGGCAGAGTATACAATAACGTATTGTATTTTATGTACTTTATTTCTGTCTTTCGAATATTTATAACATTAAATAATCATATGATTGATACATATGATATTTTTCTATGTTGTCTTGTTACGATCAATTGAAAAAAAAATCAAAAAAATTCAAAAAAATTAAGAATATTGTAAAAAAATACAATTCATAGTTTTCTTAGCAATAATATCATTTATTTTATTTTTCTCTTAAAGTTAAACTATAGTATATATTTTTCCTTGATGAAAATAAAATCAATTAAAAAAAATTTTATTTGTTTTGTTACCCCTAATTTCTTCCTCCCTACCCTCGTTTTCCCTTCCAACCACTGGAGTCGAATAAAACTCGATTTGAAAAATCGATATTTTTAACTGTCTTGATTCGAAAAGCTTGAGTCGAAGTATAACCTTTATCACTACATAAACGCCTTTTCCTTTGGCTTAGTTTCTATCAAATGATTCATTGATCCAAGTTCAAGCAGCAACCACCGGCTCCGCCTTAGAAGTCTTGGAGGTGGCGGGTCTTCCTCTGTTTTTCTCTGCACTCTACACTGCAAAACGCCGTATCCCCCGGCGCAATTCATAATTCTGACTGCCGGAGCTCTCCCACGGAAGCTTCTCAACCTGACGTTGGGATCCTACCTCCTCTTATCCCATACATATGAGAATAGAGTCAGCTAATATATATTCATTATTTGATAAATAACTCAACCCCAAATTAATTAAAACTATTGATTTCTTCCTCTGTTAACTATCAATTCTGGATCTTGAGTAAGCATGAAACTAGATGAATAGAATATGGTTGAATAAACAAATGAAAAAGGTTTAAACCAGACGTTCCTGGGAATAAAAGAAGAAGAAGAAAAATGAGGAAAAATACATGTACATGTGTATGTCACGGCCAGGAGTTAAGCAGCAATTACAAAGCCAACAGGATCGCAGAAAGGGAGCAACCGTCCACGACATGGTTAATAAAAGCTCGGTTTATCGGCGACACCATGGCCAAGAAACGTTGGTCGTAACGGGAGTTACCGCCGAGGTTCTGAGGGAGAAAATCAGATAGAATTGGGTGTTGGTCGACCAAGTCCTCCAGGTTGGAGGCATCCACGGTGATCCCCGACATGCTTGTTGTTCTCTTGATCGGCTGGCGTGTACGTTTTCCGAGAAACATCGTGCTTTTTATACTGGACATAACGAATGATGACTTGGCGTAGATTCGTACAAACAACAATATGCTAAACGCTGCCTTTTTTTTATCTTTTGTTTTTCTGAACGTTTAGTACTTGCAACCAAGTGGAGAAAAAATTGTGCGATAATTCAGTATGCGGGTGGAAATTTGAGATGAGAAAAAAAAATGTTGATTGTAATTTTTCCAACATTTGCTTCATGATTGTAGTTAACGCAAGCGCATGTCAATTTCTGGTGATTTAGATTGAGGGCTGTGTGAGTTCTATTGTCTAAAAACAATGAAGTAAACAATAATGCAAGTGAATGGGTGTACAACAACATTCAACAAAATATGTAATAATTGATGTTTCCTGCCAACTTAAAAGGAAAACGAAGAGAGGGGACCTCAATGGGTCTATTCCTACCACTAAATCACACTACATATCGTGTGCCAAACTTAAAAGGTAAAATGCACTCATCATTGGAAACCAAAAACATCACCTCCCATTAATGGTAGTCCCTCTATTCGAATTCTATGACCACTGGACGCTACCTCTTAATAATGAACAAACCTTATGTTTAAGCTTCAAGTTCCTCTTCAGTTTCAATATACAAAAGGATAGCATTTGTAACAAAAACAATGCTTGCTAGCAGGGTTTTCTTGAGTTTTCTAGAGTTTGAACCTGAATAGTTTTGAGCACATATATCTCCCCTACAAATATGTTCCTTCTAACATTATGCTTAGCATTGAATTTATGAAGCTGGGCAAGACATTTATTCAACCCCGCCTGTCCCTAGTCCTCGTGAAACAGCCTGTTTAAGAGTGTTTACAAGTATGATAAAATTAATGGAACCCTGCAAATATTTAAACCGAATGGGATGGATACGGAAATTCAACAGAAGTTAACTCGTATGAAATGAAGGAAGAAAATTCAACAAACCTTTCACTTTGTCTGCAAAGAACAAAGAAACCCGCTAACATATTGTCATGGAAGCAAAAAAAAAACGATGAAAACCTCCCTAAAAAGGGATGGATACCAAACAAAAGCCTCAGGTACAGCACGGCTCATGAGTTTTCAGAAAATTAGTAGAAACACAAAGTATAAAATACTGAGACTATCAATCACTCCCAGTAGCCATCAGGAACTCACCCTCGCATACCAAGTCACTTCCAACATATGCTTTCCCTTCCATCTTTGCGATTCCAAACCGCTTCTGCAGCTTGGTAAGTGTCTCATAACCAAAGTATCTCCTGCGATGACTGGTTTCCTAAACCTTACTTTGTCAACTCCAGCAAAAAAGAAGTTTTCCCGAGAACCTCCCACTTCGGGTTGCAGCATAACCAGACCTCCAACTTGTTCCATTGCCTATACCAATCAAATACTTCGGTTACAGCCTATTCATACTAAAAATGAGATAAACAGTTTTAGCATTCAGGAAATTAATCATCTAAATACCTAACATTTTTAGCATTAATATTTTTCAGTTCCTCAAGGCAAGAGAATAACATTTTGGCAACCAGGGGTTTGAGGACGGTAACACCAACCAGCACATCTTTAGGTCACCAAAACTTGTGATGGACATAGAGAGAGGAAGGAAAACTGAGAAGAAATGGAGTTCAAGAGTCATTGAATTAAAGATTTTGGGTACTACCACAGCATTCATCTCTTTTCTAGCATACTGGATTGACATCCAATTAAGCATTCTGACCAATGGAACCAGAGCCAATATCGTCTCTATCAGCATGTTTGTTCCATGCTCAAAGTAGTTTCACTAATTGCCATTGTCCCCCCCCCCTCATATGCACATGTGATTCAGGATAAAGAATGCTAAAAGGTGAAGTATACCCTAAGAACTTATAAAGATAACTTGATGTAAATAAGTAGCACTGAGCAGAGTGGCAGACAATCAAATCAAGCCCATTTAATGCTAATTTTGAAATACTTCAACCGTATAAACCTCCTGAAATGCAGTGATACTACAAAACCATTACTAATATGGAACTAAGTCATCGTAGAAAAGGCCATATGCAAAGTGATGGAAAACATTATACTCAGTTCCTTTGCATTATTTTCAAGTCAAAGGAGTAGACACCAAGCACAGATGGAATAAAACACTGCATTGAGACGGTTGCTAATGTAAGTCAAAATTTGCTTGTTTTCTCAATTAATTAGTCAGTAGTTTTAACAAGAGAAACACTAATAAGGATGTCTTAGCTAAAATATAACCTATACAAATTCCCAGTAGAATCAACTACCTTAGAATGGGAAAAAATTATCTCTGGAGATCTTTAAGCAAAGACGACAAAAAAAAACAGGCGTTTCTGAGATGAAACCACCATAGGATGTCAAACGATGTAAATGAATACATAGCAGGCAGAAGTGAAGATATTACATGAAGAAATGAAGATCTCAAAAGGCGCAAAAATCTAGCAACATTTTTCTGAAAATGTGCACAAAGCACAATTAAGCTTTCACCGCTGATTATCTACCAAATCCATGGTCAAGCCCATTTTTTTACCTCAGATGGCTGCCAAGGCTTCATACAACCATTTTACCTCAGCAATAAGATTGTCTACAGCCTTACTCTATTTATGTGATTGAATGATGAGGTATGACCAAAAAGAAAAAAAGAAACAAGCTACTATCTATCTACAGGACCATGGAGTATTGACCAAAAACAAACTATCTAGCTGTATACACTTTTGGTTTCATGCATGAAGGAAGCAATATCAGTATATTGGACCATCGTTGTTTAGATCTTAATAAATTAATTTATAGAAACTGGATAATCTAATCACCTAATTTTCATGGCAAAGGTATCATCTTTAAGATCAAAACAATCTAACATTCAGAATGCAGAACTGGGTGTCAAGTGACTGATGGAAAAGAAACATCATGAATATGTATAAATGAAAAGAAGAGAGAAACATTGCACATTCTGGAAAAACCATTTATAGAGAAGAAGCTAGATTATTTTCTGAAAAAAATCAACCAATCAATTAAGCTTTGATTAGTTAACCAAAATTGTACAAATGCATTTCAACTAATAAAATCGGACTTGAAGTCAAGTATGGTAATTAAGATCAATTTTTACAAGGTAAAACACCTTAATCGAGAGAGCTCAAGCAGTTTGATGCTCATATGCTAGTGTTGTGATACAATAACAGCTACTGACGGTCTTAACAATTATACTTTAGGTAGCCGAGGAGGGTTTCTATTTCCCACGATCTAGTAATCGGAAAGCAGGATTAAATTACCACCTCCTTTATTAAATTGATAAAAAATTGTTAAGACCAGGCATTATAGGCCTTTCAGATAAAATCCTACATTCAGTTCCTAATATAAAAATTAACAAAATTTAAATGATAAACAAAGTGATTAAATCTCCAATCATTCAAGGGGAAAAGGGGGGTACCTCAACCATGAGAACACCAGGCATTATAGGCCTTTCAGGGAAATGTCCAGGAAAAAAGTTATCATTTACGGTCACATTCTTTATACCAACAGCCGATACCCCTGGATTATATTCTATTACTCTATCCACCAACAAAAATGGGAACCTACAAGCCAAATAAAAAAAAAACAGAACCCAGTTAACATATATCGGAAACAAGAAAAAATAAGACTTTATAAAAATAGTAAACCGAAACTGGAGAATTTGTTCACCTATGTGGTAATATCTCCATAATTTATTAATGTCAATCACACTGGGAAGCTGGGAACCCTAAGAAATCCCGGAAAGAAAAACAAACCCAGATCATTTAAGAACGTAAAAGATTTCAAAAGACAGAAGATTGAGAATGTAAAAAAAATGTACTTGTTTCAATTGGGGCCTCCTTATCTGTGCTGTTGGATGCATCTAAAGAGCAAAGGAGGGGTGAATTGGAGCGGCGAGTGAGCTTCAGAGATAGAGAACGAGATCCGATCAAAGGAAGAGAAGGGGAAGGGAGAAGCTGGGAGTGCCTTCCGGGTCGACTCAATGAGCCGTCGATGAAAGACACAAGCGAGTTGGAGGCGGCTGCCATTGGTGGAGAGATGAAGAGAAGAAGCAGGTAGCAGCGGAGATTTCGAGTTTGAAGCAAGTGGAAACTGACGAATGCTTTGGTTAGACCATAGTGTTTGTGCTTATAGTAGCGTGTGGATTCAATGGTGGGCGCCAAACTAAAATAATAAAATAATAATTTTTTATTATGATCATCGCCACTCTCCAATTATGTTAGACATTTTTTATCCATATTTTCATCGTAATCATCACCATCAATATAACTGCATTATTTTACCCAGTTTTTATACTTTGTTAATTCAATTTCTTAGAAACATATATTTTCTTATTTTTTTATTAATAATTAATATTTTAAATTCAATCTTTTAACGATACAATAATATTAAATATTCTAAAAATAGTAACGAATTTAATTGGATCAACTTTTTTATCAATACGATTTTATTCGGAAATATATATCCTCCACTTGAAGGTAACATTTTTTTATATATCACCGTAGGCGTGGTCCAGTTGGCAAAGCAATGACTCTTGGGATTATGAGATGATCTCATGTCCTAGGTTCGAACTGCGCTGGCTAGGAATCCTGGAAAAAAGCGGGGGACAGAGTGGTGGGTTCTTTGAGCCCTTCCGAAAGTTGCCTTGTAAGGTCAGATTCTTCAGTCTGACCTTGGGAGGTCTTATGTTATCAAAAATATACATGAAGCTGATATTTAATTGTAAATGTTAATATAGTATTAATTTCTTTTAAATTGAAATTTGTGTGCTAAGAAAATCAAGGTCTCAAATATATTAGGCCCCGTTTAGTTCACGGATTAAATATTTCTGGGAGTAATCTTTTTTCCGTTTAAGATATCCACGTTTGGATGGTTATTATTTTCCAAGTGAGAGTAAACATTGAATACCAATAGTGAGTTTTTTTTCCTGTTTTACTGGGAATATCAGTCCCCCATCTCTCTTAGGTATTTGTTGATTTGTCCTCGCTAAAATACCCTTCCCCGTTAACTTGCTTTAGCTGAAAGAAAATATTCTTCTTCTTTGATTTGGCGAGAGTTGTTGCGAGGAGTTGTCTCTTGCTCCAACGGACTTCTTCTTCTGTGTTGTGTATCTGCTAATCTCTTGTCAGGTTCGTCTCTCTCTCTCCCTATTTGAAAACTATTTTTTTCCTCTGTTGGTGTAAAGGAACGATTTTGGATCTGAAAACTGGGTTTTTTTCTCTATTCGTGGAAATGAACGATTTTGGATCTGGGTTTTTTTAGTATTGCGAGGAACGATTTTTTTATCTCTGTGTGAATTGGAATGCAGAAATGTTTCTTTCATGCAATGTCTTTCCATGTATGAGCCTTTCTCTCTTCGTTTATTATTTACTTTCCCGATTGTGATTTTACATTTCGTTTTCGATTCTCTAGTTTGTATCCGGATATTTCTCTCTTCTAAAATTAAAAATTATAGTTTAAACTGATGGGATTTCGATTCAGAGTTTTGTTTTTTCAAGTCTGGACTAATTGCAAATCAGATATAATTTCAAGTACTAGATGCATTGCGTACTGTACTGGTTATTCAACGAAACATAAGCGGTCACACTTACTCTTTTACACTCTAGCTAGCAGAATATCTTCACAAATCCAGTTACAGAGAAAATAATAATAATTGGAGCAGAACGTTTTCAGTTGAGATTGAAGATGATGACCCGTTCTCGAAACGGAGGTATTGTTAATTTGTATTGGTCAATAGACGCTTTTATGCTTCTATTTTTTGGATTTGTCTGGTTGCTAATGCTACTAGCAAACTACGAGCAGGAAGATGGATGGTGGGATTGATATCACTCCTGTGGTGAAGCCAATCCGGGAACCACGCGTTGTTGTTCAGACCGTGAGTGAAGTTGATATACTGGATGATGGGTACCGATGGCGCAAATATGGGCAAAAAGTAGTACGAGGAAATCCTAATCCTAGGTATGTATCATTGAATCGATGATTATAGAGTTAGAATGTCGTAAGTTACAATTCAGATCTTTTAAGAAGCTCATCTGTTTCGACATACAGCTTCTTGAAACACCATATTGGCTACTTACCGGCATAAAACTCTGATTGAAGCATGTTATCTTTCATGCCTTTTCATAAATTAGATATGATACTTGATTGCTTTAGGATCTTTATTCAGTTTATCTTCGAGCATTATTTATAATTTTTGTTGTTTTGTGTATGGTTACGTTGCGTGCTGATTTCAAGGCTCATATTCGAGAGTCGTTTGCACATGATTGTTCTTGACCATAGCTTTTTGTTTTATTTTATTATGGTTTTTACATTATATGATATATTTTCTGCTTGCTTATCCATGTAGGAGTTATTATAAGTGCACGAATGTCGGTTGCCCTGTTAGAAAACACATTGAGAGGGCGTCTCATGATCCAAAAGCTGTTATAACCACATACGAGGGAAAACACAATCACGATGTGCCTACTGCAAAGACCAGTAGTCATGATACAGCAGGACCATCAAGGATTAGATCAGAAGAAAATGGTGCCATTAGCCTTGATTGGTGTTGTCATTAATTCCGTTCTCGAACATACTTCAAAGAGCATCAACGATTGCATTCTGAACTGGCCCAATACCGCCCTCAGAATGGTTTCAACACGGTTTAACCTACTCCGCTGGCAACATACTATGGCGACATGAATCAGTATGGATCTCGAGAAAATCCGAGTGAAGGGCGTGGTGTTGGAATTGCACCCCTAAACCATTCTTATGCATTGGCACAGAGCATGGGAAGAATACTAACAGGTCCATAAATCTGTTAACAATGAAGGTGGCTGAATAAGCACTTCATTCCCCCCCCAATCTTTTTCACTGGTAAAAGAAAATAATCGTCTTCTGAAAATCTGGAATTTTCCTATATACATATATATATATGTATGTATGTATGTATTAGTTTACCATTTCAGCTTATCTTTTATGTTGCCAATCACTATTTGTATTAAACTTGGGAGTTTGTACAAAAGTGGAACGGATTTTTTTCACAGGAAAGTGTTTGTAAAACAAGTTCTTGTAATGGAATTTGTAAGAAATACAATATATATTTTCTATCATATCTTAAGAATGTGAGCGTTTTGTCGTAGTTTTTAACTGAAATGTGAACGTTTTCAGGCAAATGGACCAGCTAGCATCATACCCATAAAAAAAGAACATATCCATAACTATGAAATGTTAACATTACAGAGTGAAAACGCGTAAACAAGACAAGCTGCAACAGTTAACCACTATAAATTAATCACTAACATTAATTCTAGAAACACCTTGTTTACATTGCATTCCCTGGAAATGACATGGTTACCAAGTAAGCTCTAATCTGTGTTTGCCATGTTTTCTTTTTCCAAATAAAGGTTGTATCAACACTGTCAAAAAATTATCAATCGGTTAACATCTCGATGCACAGGAAGCGACAATAGCTCGATTCATCCAACCGAGATAAAGAACATCATCCCTCTCTCTTCAAGTGCATACTTGTCACAATAGCTTTGGAGCAGAGTTTTGATGGTATTGTTGATGAATGAACTTAATGGAGAGGGTGTAAAGCCAGCCATAATAAACCTTGATCTCCATTTGCCTAGAAGTTCATGACTACTCTTTCAGGCCCTTGCATGCTATAATGTTGACGATCTCCCAGGCCATACAGTGTTGTTCAGTTTTGATCCGCTCCTTGTGTTGATATAAAATTTTAATATATTTTACATAAATTATGTAAAATTTAATATTAATTAAAATTAAAATAATAAATGATATTTAAATACTCAAGTAATATATTATCGATAAATTTTTATATAAATAATTTTGATTTAAATATTTAGAATTTCACTTGTTAAAAAATATAGAACAAGGACAATTTGGTAAATATACATTCAGTAATTTATTCCTTCAACCAAATACTGTAATCTTACATTCATGCTAAACAAACCAAACACAATAATGTAACATTCCCAGTACTGTGTTAGGTAATGTTACATTCCGGTAATCTTATTCCCGGAGGTAATCTTATATTCCGTGAACTAAACGCACCCTTAGGGTCATGTTTAATATTGTCTATTAAAAGTATTCTTGAGATTAAAAATATTTATTGAACTATAAGTAATGTTAAACAGATTTTAAATCACGATTCATCCCATATATATTCTCTTAATTTGCGATTCATATCCAATCAAATTATTATGGCTTAAATATATAAAAGATGTCTAATTTATGCTCTCTTTTTTTAGTTTAGTGTCTAACGTTTATTTACTTCTAGTTTGGTGCTTAATGTTTCATTCTGTTACTCAAAATGAGTCAAGCCGTGACATAACGTTAGTTTTCTCCGTTAAGTGATACATGTCACAATCTCATAATTTTGAAATTTATTTTTTAAAATATTATTATATTCATAAAAAAACTTATTTCTTTTAAATTACAAAAAAAGCTTCAAAACCCTTAAAATGCCCAAACCCTAATATTAATTTGTCGTTGCTGCCATTTGCGGCCACAAATACCACCACCGCCTACATAGTCTTTGTCATCATCCTAACTATAAGTCGTTGTAGTTGTCGTCGATTGACCGTCAAAATCGCTTGGGATTGTGATTTTTATCATAGGGTTCGCGGGATATAAAACGTCAATTCGTCGTTGATCAGTCACAATTTCATAGGGGTTTTGGTCATCATGATGAGGAGAGATCACGGCAAAGTATGATGGTCGGTGTGAGTTTAAGGGTTGAAATGAATGTTTTTAAAGTTTTGGGTTATTTTAAAATTTATATATTGTCTTTTTAAATATATATATATTTATTTTTTAATTTTATATAAAATTTAAAATTATCATATTGTGACACGTGTCATTTAACAGAAAAAACTAACAGTCCATCACGGCTTGGCACATTTTAAGTAACATAATGAAACGTTAGGCACCAAACTGGAACGAAATAAACGTTAGACACTAAACTTAAAAAACGGACATAGATTGGTAACTTTTTGTATATTTAAGCCAATTATTATTAGAGGAAGAACTTAACAAGTATTAAATCAAGATTCATCCAATATATATCTCTTAATTTGCAAGTTCAGTGTACAAATTCATAAATAGATTTGTAATTATGTGATCATAAATAGTGCATGAAAAAGAAAAGAAAAATGTGATCATAAATAGTGTGAAAAGAAAAGAAAAAGCAAGAGACTTGATTGAAGTAACTTTAATAATAGAGTTTCCTGGACGAACCGCAGCTCATTTATTGTAATTTTAAGGCTTCGTTATCAAATAGTTATCACTGAAGATTTATAAAGTTGTTCTCAATCATCCACTTGAGGCTCCAATGGTTTTCCTCGCATTTATAAGACCAATACGCCCACCCAAAAGTTGCAGCACCATAAACATCCATCTGAGCTTTCACAAATCTCTTGTAATCTTCCATTGATGCATCGTCTCGATCGAATTCTCCAGTCCATTCCCCTGCAGAAACCAGTTTTTCACCACCATTCAAATTCAATTCCATTACATTTGCATTTCTAACTGAACTTAAATTACCAACTAAGACCGGGGACCGTTGGAGATCAAGCGGCCGAGATCGGAAGCTCGTTGAGTATTGATATAATCGATGTTCTGTTGTGGAGTCAAGCTTCTAAAGTTATCTGAAAAGAGGTTGTAGTAATGAACATCGATGGCAACTCGATTCATGCTAACGGCTAAGGAGTAGAGCTCCCTTGGATCGGCATTTCCAATCGAGCCGATAGGATCACATATGCATTTGTTGTGTACTTCCTGATGGCATCGTATCCAGCTTTGTAATATTCGTAAGTGCATCTAAAGTTACACCGGGTGCGTAGGCTCGTTCATCAATGCAATTGCAGCCAAACCTGGTCTTCCACCATCTGTCAAGGAATTATATTCAACATTCAAATTGCCTAGGCAAAAGCATGACATAAGTGGTTAGTCTCATCTTAACCTTGCTGCAAGGGACTCTATGACTGCCACAGTCTCGTCGATGTTGGAATCTCCCCATTCCTGGAAACGTCTCTCGACCCGCTGTGATCGTTACCGTTCTGTGAGGCTTTAACAGCGTGCAAATCGACAATCACCTTCAGCCCGTATTTCCTGCATTGATTCCGAACATAAGATTCTTTAGAATTTTAAGTCTTGTTTGTGTCAACCCTCCAATATTTCCTTACTCTGCCCATGTGAAAGCATTGTCTAGTGCTTTTGAAGAGCCTCCAACAAAAGGCGGTGGCGGAGTCGGATCCTGCGCTATCCACCATCCCACAGGTATCCTCACGGCACTCAGTCCCTTTGCTGATGAACTTGAAATCTTCTTCGGTGATGTAAGAATTCCAATGATCCTGAAAAAATTATGGATTTCGTCCAGAGTCAATTCGAGTACACTCTGGCTTTAACTTGATTAAGGGAGTAAAAAGAGCCTTAATCACCTGCAGACTTGAGGGGCTTTATCTGGACCATAACCATTGTGATTTGAAATTCACCTCGTAAGGTGTTTACGATTGTCATTTTGAACACAGAGGATCGCTGTCGTCCCAACTGGACCCTGCATAATCTGCAGTTACCAGCGTCTCCGATTGTGCCTGTAGGAACAAGCCATTGATGCTTGGAACCGAACTCGACTCAGATCATCATCTTTCCTTACAATCTGAAATGTCTCTAAACCGGTGGGTGTATTTGAAACAGCTTCTACACCTCCACTCCCTACTCCCACAAATGCTTGTGAGACACTCTCAAGTTGAAATATGACTCATTGACCTCCACAACTGCCATCAAAATTCCAAGATTGGAACAAAAGCTTTGCGAACTACTCATTAAAGAAAAAAGCTGATGAGAGAACAAACCTGAAGGTTTCCCAATCAGAAGGTGAGGGACGGTTGGCTACTACAACCGTTCCACCACCGTTTTCAGCGCACAGATACTTGTTTAGCTTCGTTGAGAGAACTGAACTTGAGTTCCATCCTATACCAATTGACAAAAATAAAATGAAAATTTCTTCTGATAATTAAACTGAAGAGAAGGGAAAATATATTACCAAAAGATATTTGTTAATTATTCCATCAAAACGAGAAGGTTTCATCCATCCTTCAGTGACCAGCCAGTTGCCAAGGTTTACAGCCCTCAATGGCAGCTTAAGGTCTGCATTTTGTGCATGTGAAGAAGAGGGAAAACATGAAATAAGGTTGAAAATAAGAGAAAAGCCAAGTAATGTTTACCCTTCCTTTCTTCTAACTTTTTTTTCTGACAGTTTGGAGAACGATCTCAAATTATAATTGCAAGATCGCCTTAACGACTACGATTTTTTGTGTTCACATCAACGTGCCAAACGTTTGGGTAATTTACACAAACAGTCATCCAACAATAAAATGATTATTTTGGATCCTCAACTATAAAAAGTTATAAAATGATCACTTAACTAAAAATAATAACAACTTGATCCCCTTTAGATAAAAAATTATCAGGATATGACACGATAATTCATAAAATTGGTATAATAACAATTTAACCATCAACATTTACATTTCATTTAGGTTTATCCTAATTCTAAAAAATTAATCATCAACATTTCAATATTATATTAATTTAATCTCTCTTCTAACTCTTACATCCTCTTCACCACACCATTAACACATTCTGACGTCGACTAGTCTTTCTCGAGCATCTCTATCAACGCGTTTATCACATCATGCATCTCAAATGCGCTTTTCTAGTCGTTCACTATAACCAAGGCAACCATCCGTTTTTTCCTACGCATCCGCTAATCAAATGAGATCCAAAAACAAAATATATTGTTACAAACATGAAATATGTCAACCCAACCACCGTCAATTTGGTCCTAATTCTAAAAAAAAAATCATCAACATTTCATATTATACTAATTTAATATTTCTTCTACCTCGTACATCCTCTTAATCACCACCATCAACTGCTCTCGATCACTGGCTTACATGTCGACCCGATCAAGTTAAATCCTTTCCCTGACAGTATATATACCTAATTATTTCAATGCTATTTTGGTTCCCTTCCTCAGTTGTACCGTATACGAAGAACTTTCATAAATAATGGATAGCATGTCACATGGGGTACATAGTTTTACACTAATGATTTTGGAAGACGCATAAGCAATGACCAAATATGCAAATGGGGATGTGATATTTGTCAAAGACAATGGGTTAAGGGAACTTTAGTTGCCCCCCACCATATCAGACTCAAACTTTCCATATTGTTTCTTTAGTGGAAAAGACTTTAAGGTCTGCTCCATCTTTTTCACACTTTTTGTCACTCTTTGAAGTATACGGTATAAGATTCCACTCATATCAACAAGAGGGGTTAGGATAGCGCAACGTGCGCAGAACAGGGCCCGGAATAGTAGAGCATCAAAATTAAATTTATTACTATTGTTATAATAATAAAAACAAAGTATTATGGATCTCGCAAATTTTTTGGGCTCAAAATCACAGAATCTGGTCTAATCTTGAAGTCATATGAGAAATATCAATAATTAGTATTGTGCTACAGTTGTAAAGTTATCTCTTTTAAGAATTTGCACAGGACCTCTAACGTCCTAGCCTTGGTCATGTATCAACCGCTTAAATTAGTAATATATGTACCTTATTGTTCAAAATGCCTCCATTAAAAATTAGGATAAATTTTAAGCTTAGTACCCTAACGTTGCGTTTTGGTTTTAATTTGATCACTTGTTATTAAAAAATAATTGTGATGTTGACGTATCATCCTAAGAGAACATCAAATCATCATTGAAAAAAAATTAAAAATATCATGTTAGTAATTCTGGTAATTCTCTAACGGCAGAGGATCTAAAAAGAATTAAAATGTAACGTTAAATATAATTTTTAAAAATTTAATAATAATTAAATGATTAAAACGAATCAAAAATGATAGTTTATATTAAAATTAATTTTACGCTAAAAATTATTATAGTTGTTGCTATTGTTGAAAAAAAAAGAATCTAAAACAATAAAACAATGGAACCTTTACCAATCACGCTTCTACCTGTACGTTTTTAACACTTTTTAAATCATTTTATTAGCCAAAAGTTTACAATACCCGAAAAAGATGAAAAACAGAGGATTGAAGTAGGCTATTTTTCTGCCACGTATTATATCTTTGAAGTGAACAAATCAGATTTATTTTCCATATCGATTTTATAATTTATATTTAAGGTTTATAATTATAATTATTTTAAAGTTTGAAATATGAATTTTCTTTAATAATATGATATATTTTACGGTAAATTACACTATAATCACTCAATTATTATAAGATTACAAATGGGTCATATATTTTCAAAACAAATATAGTTAATTGATTATCACAAATAAGTTATTGTGCCATAAAAAAATAAAGGTCGAAAGATTCCATTAGGAAACATTTTTAATGGTTTTGTTATTGGTAAATTACATCACAACTCATCCAATTATTAGTATAATTACAAATGGGTCATATAGTTTCAAAAAGTTGAAATGAGTCACACAATTAATTGAAAAAGAAAATCAGAATAAAGATCTCATTTAGCGTTCTAAGATTCTCAAAGATCAGGAGATTCATTTGACGATTCGATTGATGGGAGACTTTTATTTGTGAGAGGAAGAACATAGCTCGAAAATGTAGATCATTATTCAAGAAATTTACAAGTTTTTGGATTATTTTATGGTTTTCGGAAAAGACTTTCAAGAATCTAATTTGTTGAACTAAACAAGGAGATCGAAGTGAATCTTATGATGAAATTTGGAGGTCATCGGTCACTATAAATCAATTAATGTCGATTACATGTTTTGCGACAATCGACTAATCAATTTGTTTATTACTTTTAAATCAAATAATTATTTATAATTTTAATAATAATTTAGTGACATGCTATATAATTTACCATAAGCTGATACGTTTTATTGGTGGAAAAAGAAACCTTGTTAATTACGATAAATAGTTAGGAAAAGAAAATCAGCTTTGGGTCACATCACACATGGAGGGGTTTAGTTCATCACTCATCAATATTGAGACCGACCAAAGCATTTAAGCTGGTCCTGACCGGGCCACACCTACGATTAAGGAGGAAAAGGTATTTGTATTTGTTATTTATTATTCAACAACGTATTATTTAACATTTACAAATATATTCATTTTAATGTTCATAAATATATTTTTTAACGTTTGTTTATATGTACAATTTTTAGTTTTTTATTTCTTTCATTTACAAGTTAAAGAAAATGATAAAATTATGTCACTAGTGCTTAAACTCCTTAAGAGTCATAGTTTAAACTCTAAAATACACCATGTGTTCAATTTAGTACATACATTCATCAATATTTAAAATGTAGAAAACTAAAGGAAAAGAAGAACTGGATATCGAGCTTCTAAACGAGCCATTAAACGATCTTATAAACAAGTTTATTCATGAATATGAACGAACGAGTCGATAAACGAGCTTGTTCGCGAACATAAACAAATCAAACATATATATGTTTGTGCTCGTTCATTTATTAAATGGACATAAAAAATTGTTCATACTCGTTTATTTAACTAAACAAATTATTCATTAGAATCGTAAAAATCAAGCATGTACCCACAATAAATATTTAAGGCATTATGTGAAGGAAAATCTAACATAATTGGCTGGAGATCCCTAGATCTATGTTTAAAGGAGTAACCTATTTGTATAGACCTTGTGAGGTCATTATGGGGTTATTATCTAATGTTCATTCTTATGATGAAAATAATGATTAAAATATGGAAAAGACTAAGTAACACTTCTAATAATCATTGTGTGATTTGGTGAGCCGAACAACATGAGTCACATATGTGAGAGTAAAGGATGGTCGCTTCAAGGATACTACTAGGTAACAATTATCTAAAATTCTTGTAGAACCAAGAGTAAAGTATGGACATTTCCATGAGAATAAGAATCTTTTCAGAGAGATATTTGTATGACGTATATCATCATTTACATAAGTGATAGAACAGTTCAAGGATATCGTGTCTACTAATAAACTAGTAAAGTAAATATACTTTCACAATGGAAAATTTAAAAGTTGATGCATACCTATCATATGAAAATATTGAACATAAATTCTATCACCACATCGAGTCATTGAATTTTATTGACCTATTAATTTCATTTATGTGGAGACTGTTGATAACTCCGTAAAAAGTTCATATTTAAGGCCTTTTCACTTAAGTTATTGACTGTCTAAGAGCTCATATAAGATCATACAGATTCATTTATGAGCTATAGTTGCATATGGTGGAAATATATTTGTTGTGGCATTTTATTTTGTAAACGATGATACGTTATGAGGAAGATGTTTTGTGTGATGATGTGCAGGATTTGGGAGCAAGGATAAATGAGGAGAATTATCGTGACATGCTGGGAATGTTGAGCATGATGAAAATATCAACTCGTATGGCATTTCAGAAGCGAAAAAGACAAAGGAATATATTTTTAAGAGTCATATGTCACTGTCTTCACGTGCCTTCTGCTGCTAGATACCTAGGAGGGAACATCTGCCTTCTGGGTCGGTTGATCCTGTCAGCACGTACGTCCAGCTACAAGTCTCCCATGATGGACCATTGCCAGCCTCCTAGGAGAGGACCACTACCACCTCTGCATCAATCGTTTTCCCCCCACTATAAATAGGAGATAAAGCCACTAGATTAAGAGACCCTTTTACACGCCGTTTGAGCTTAATTTTAAAAGAGAAAATGTCTCTCCTTTTCTCGTCAATCATTTTTGTCGTGGAATTCCTCCATTAACAAGCTAAAGGGAGTGGCGAGCTAGGCGTCCGAGAGGAGATAGCGAGCTAGGGCAGCTCGTGGTGACTGAGGGGAGCTCATGCAGTGCACGTAAAAGGCTTTTCCTCCATCCCATTGTTATTCATATCATTTATCATATTTGGGTTGCATGGATCAAATGAACTTCATGCCTTGTTGCTTGGAATATTCGAACCCCACCGTGAACTAGCCTTATTTGGTGGGAGTTCATTATGGATACTTAAGTTTTATTTTAATGGATGGTTGTTTTTTTATGATGTTATTTGTTTTGCTTATGATGCTTAATGACTTAAGGTTGTAGGAGCTATAAGAGTAGTCATTCCTTAGGAGAATGCTTAGTGTTCAATAGAATGACTAAGTAACATATCTTTAGTGTTCGAGAGAAACTAAAGAGAATACACATAAGCAAGGGGTTCTAGATAGTAACTAGACCTAATCCAACCTTAGACATAAGGCTTGGATTTAAATCGACTAAAAGGAGTAATGTTCGGTCGAGAGGTTAGATACTAATGCTGATGCTAAGTGGTATTGATGTGACATATTCTGTTAATCTGAACCAATAGAATCCATGCACCTGCTAACGCTGAGAGGTATTGTCATAGCATCCTCAACCTGTCGAGTCCCTTGACTAGAGATGGCATAGGACACCTTTTGTAAACTCTGTAAAGCAAGTAAGGCATAGAAGTAAGACCATCCTGATAAAATAGGCTTGAGTTTCCTAAGTGACTCCTATCATTCATTCCCATAGTAGCTTGTTGTGTGAGGATTCTAAAGTTATTTTATTTAAATCCAGTGTTTACATTTTGTTTTGTTGTGACATTTTCAATTGATTTCACCACACTCAATTTATTTTTGCCAAGACATTTTCATCCATTTGCCACAACATCCATATTTGCTTTCACATCATACCATTATTCCATTCCCACCAACATCCATTTCATTTTGCCACAACATTCTCATTTGTACATACCATTACTAACTATATTTAGGTAAAATAGATAATTGCTTTGATTGAACTTATAAATTTCCTCCAATCCATGTGGATACGATACTCACTCATCACTGTATTACTTGTTCGATTGTGTATACTCGATCATATTTAGTATGCACAAATCGCGGACAACCATTCAAATTGGTCGTTTATCTACCGGAGCTATGTCATATAAGCTCGTCCATTAAGTTTTTAATAGTGGGGTACTAAAATGAAACAAAATTAAATGTTATATATGATTTTGGAAAAAATGAAAGTTTAGGTTCTAAATGAACCATAAATGATAGTTGAGTTACTAAACACGTAGTAGTTTACCCTATTTTTAAAGAAATTTTAAGAACTTTAGATTAGATTTGAAGTCCGAGATGTTTTTGGGTGAAATAGACATTGAGTTCGCGTTCATAAGGTTAAAAATGAGTGAATTTAAAATTCTAGGGCTCAACAGTCGTCAGTAACGACATTTGACAGTGGTCAATGATGGCAACTAATGGTGGCTAGCGATGATGAGCGACAACAAAGATTTTCACCGAATTCTGAATCAATTTGATATATGTCTAAAGTTCAAAAGTTAAATTAATACTTTATCTAAAGTGTAGAGTCAAATTAATATTTTATCTGAAATATGTAGATCAAGTTAGAATTTATTTATTTTTAGTAACTTTTCACATCAATAATTTAATGGTGTAATTACCAAAATAAGATAGATAAAAATAAAAGTAATCATAATGCAACTTGTCAAAAGACAGACTGATAAGAAAAGGGATCTTCATTGTCATTTACCATAAAATTAAAGATGATGTGTTGTGAAGTGGCTAAACTCACGATATAATGCACTCAAAATAAATAATTCACGATCTAATGCACTGCCTATATTATTTGCTGAAATAAGGCGAAATCAACAGTGTGGCCGTAGGTCGCCATGCCTTCCGGGCGACCTACTACGTCGCCTAGCTTCACCGTAGATAATGGACATCTGCATGGCACATGCACGTCCCCAACAGGTCGTCATGCATTCCCCAACACCCCTACAAGGTCGCCAAGCACTCCCAGCGACCTAAAAGGTCGCCATGCACTCCCAGCGACCTTGTAGGTCGCCAAGCAGTCCCGACGGCCAAGCTTCACGTGCTCCCCTCTGCTCCCGTGCTCCCCTCCTGCTCCCGCTGCATGCCTGCAGCGTGAAATCACCTGCTTCATGCAGCAATGCATGCATGTGAAGCCATGAATTATTGGTTCAATTATTGAACCATTGCAGCGTGAAATCAACTGGTGCAATTGCACAATTATTGGTGAAATAATTGAGGCAACCGGTGACATTATTGGTGAAATAATTGAGGCAGCCGGTGACACCTAAATTATATATGGGGTGTGCATTTTCGTGAGAACATAAAAGAAAAAAAAGGAGAAGAGATTGTAGCAGAAGAAAGGGAGAAGAAATTGCAACCGAGAAAGAAAGAAAGGGAGAAAGGAAAGGGAGATAAGGCTCTTGTGAGGTGATTTTTTTTATTTATGTTGAGTTAATCGAATGACGAAATTGGCCAAGAGGGGGGTGAATTGGCAATAAAAATTTTGTGGAAGCTTTTGCAGAAAATTGAAAGTAATTGCACAACGATTTACAGTGGTTCGACTTTCTCAAACAAAGTCTACGTCCACTACCTTAGCTATCCACACTAAGGATTTTCCAACAAATTCACTAATTTGTTCTTTCTTTTGAGGCCAAAGAGATAACCTTACAATTCCCTCAAGAGTATACCCCAACTCTTGAGAACACTCTTTTCTCAAAGAGAAGATTACAAATTTGCAAACTTACAAGAAAACCTCACAAGGTAAGATGTTTGCACAATTCTAGAACAAAGAAAAGAACACTCAAAGATGAATACAATTGAGCACAAAAAGTGTTCTTGAAAGCAAAATGAATATTGAATGAAAATAGGCTTGAAATGCTCAAACTTGAGGTTTGATGCTTTCTGTTTGATTCTCTCTTGATTCTAGTTGCTTGATGTTTCTTATTATTGATCAATGGCTTCTAAGCTTGCTTAAATACACCTTGGATCACTTCTGAACGTTGGGGATAATTAGAGAAGATATTATAGCCGTTTTAGTGTGAAAACATTTAATAAAACAGCTTGGAGCGTGGGGGGAATCGGTTCCCTCTCATAGGGAATCGGTTCCCTAAGTGTAAAATTCAAATATTTCGACCGTTGAACAGGGGGGAATCGGTACCCCCTTGGGGGGAATCGGTTCCCTCCGAGCATTCTGGAAATCTCGGAGCCAAACCATTCAGGGGGGAATCGGTTCCTCCTATGGGGGGGGGGGGGAATCGGTTCCCTCTGAGCAATCTGGAATTTTTGGCTTTGAATTGGTTCGAAATACTTTGTAAAATTATTTTGAAATTGTTTTATGATTAAAACTTAATTTTACACTTAAGTAAGGATCAAAAATGATTTTTGAAATATTTGGAGTAATGTTTTGATATTCGAATAGTTATATCGAATATACTTAGAAAATCATTTGGAAAATCTTAAAATCCATTTAACTTAATTTGTTATATCGAAATATTAAAATGTTTCAACAATCTCCCCCTTTTTGATATAACAAAACATTTTAGTAATTTTAAGATTTTTGAAATCAAGTTTTGAAATTACTCCCCTTACTTTAACACTTCTTCAATTTATCATGTAAAACATTTAACACTTATTCTTCTCCCCCTTTTTGTTAAATCAAAAAGACATTGTAAAACAAGGTTTTGAAAATCATTTAGCCAATTGATTTATTAATTATAAGCTTAAGCTGCTAAGATCACAATCAAAAGAGAGGTTAGCAATTAGTTTCATAAATCAATATTCATAAATAATGTGATATGGCAAAATTGGTCATATTGCTAATGATAATGTAAATGATGCAAAAATGAATAAAACACCAAACATATAAGTTCACACCATTCATAAATCCAAAATCCAACAATCCACAAAATCAAACAATTCAAAATGTTGAAACAATATTCATTTTGTTCAAAGTTTTAAAGATAAACATAAAATCAAGCATCCGGATTGGTAGGAGGAAAACGGGCTCGCATAGCGGCCATCTCGTGTGTGAGTTCATTGATACGAGCGTTGGTTGATTCATTGTTTGCACGCATCTCCCGAAGAATCTCTAATTGTTGAGCTCCCATTGTGGATAAATGAGACTCTATTGAGGAAAAGCGCGAGTCCATGGTAGCGTATCGGAAATCGAATGTCTCCATAAAGGATTGAAAATATGGAGGCATTTGATGCGTTTGTTGTGCTTGCTCCTCGGGCTGCTCTTCGGGCTGATCAGGCTCATCTTCGGCTTCGTCGATATCTTGCATTAATTGCTCAAGCTCGGGATCTTCGTCAGCTTCGGGTGGAGCTTGTGAAGAACTAGCTCCCGGAGTAGAAGATCGAACCCATTCACCGGTTTCTTTGTCCTTTACCCATCCCGCTCTCGTTAAGGAAAGAAGATTTATTTGTTTCTTAAGAGGAAAAACGGCATCTAGACCGACTCTAAGCCCAGCTTTGGAAAACAGATTACTCAAAAAGCAACCGTAAACTAGAGATGAACAGTGTTCTTGTTAGGAACAAGATTTACGGTTTCAACAATTTCAGCAAAAATAATCTGAGGTAGGTTAATTTTAATACGGTTTTCGAAACAATGTAACCACCAAAGATCCAAAGCTCTAAGAGTAGAATAACGACCTCCGGATGGTCGAAACCACCAAGAAATCATTAGATGAAGAAAACGCTCATGTAGGTCTAAGACACTCGCATTATCTCTTCTTTTATAACGAGAACCTAAAATTTGTTTTTCATTCGAAATACCATCATTATCTAATCCAAATGTATTGGCTATATATGTCGGGTCAATATATAAGAATTGTCCTAGGAGGTAGGAACGAATTCCTATGGTTTCGGTTTCATCTTGGTTTTTAACACATACGACATTAGAGTAGAATATACGAACAAGTTGATGGTAAACGATGGGTTCAAGATCAAATAGTTTATCAAATTTCCATTCTTGTAAAATGGGAAGATATTTAAAATCGATAGCTAACATAGCTTGACGAGAAGGAATACGTTCTTCCCGGATTTTGTAAGAATCGAAATATTGATAATACCAAAATCGGTGATTTCTAGATCCAGGATGATTAAAACACGAATTTTGAATAGTCAAGTTAGGATCAGTGGGATTGGGATTAGAAATTGGAATAGAAGGAGGATTTGGAGGTGGATTTGGTTGACGACTAGAACGACTAGATGAAGACCTAGGACGTTTAGGATTTGACATGGTGAAGGAAATCGGAATAGATAGAATAACCTGCAATTTTAAAACAGATGTATGCAATTCAATTAATCCCAAAACTCAAATGAGTCCTCAATATTTCAAGATTCTCTAAATCAATCCTAATGGGCAAGGTTTTTGAAAACCTTTTAAAAAAAATATGGTTTTGAGAAACAATATATGTATAGTTTTTCATAACAACAACATAATTTAATCAAAACACAATAATTTGAAAAATAACATTTTTTTTATTTCGAAAATTTAAAATTTTTGAAAAATTCTTGTGTTTTTGATGAAATTAGTTGTAACATCTAGTTTCTAATCCCTAAATAAGCAATGCCCGATCACTATTTTAACCTAGAACTAATTACAACTAATCCTATGTTCAAAAATAATGAAATAGAGAGTTTAGAAAAATTACCTTGAAAGATGAAGATTGAGGGGATTTAGATGTTGTTTGCACGACTTTAATGATTTCAACAGGTTTAGAAGATGATATTTGAAGTAAATTCTGATTAATATCGTCGATTTGAGACAAAAATGGAGATTTGAGGGTGTAGGAGGTGAAAAACGGCGGAAGAGAGAAGAAAATGAGGGTTTGGGATTTTGGGGGTGTTCTGTCGATTTTAACAGAACCCCAGGGGGGTATCGATTCCCCTGTGGGGGGAATCGGTTCCCCTTCAAAGGGGGAATCGGTTCCCTCAGGGGGGGGATCGATTCCCTCTGCACCAAAATGCTAAAATCCGATTTTTAAGCACAAAATGCTAAATTAATTTTTTTAGTGGTATTGGCAACTCATATATCAAAAATTAATTATGTTCAAACAATTAAATTAATCTTTAATCGATTTTTGAACATAAAATTATTTTTCACTAAGAATCACAAACTCCCCCTAACTAATAGCAAGAATGCAATCAAAAATTATTATTATAAGCATTTTTCAAGATTTATTAAAAGTGCTAAAATTATTTTAAACACTAAGTGAAGATAGGTTGGTCAAACCTAATTCTCCTAAGTGTCCAAAATCTTTCCTTGTCTAAGGGTTTTGTAAAGATATCCGCTAATTGGTGCAAAGTATCAACAAATTCTAGAACTACATCTTCCTTAGTGACATGGTCTCTAATGAAGTGATGTCTTATTTCAATGTGCTTAGTTCTAGAGTGTTGGATGGGATTTTTAGTGAGACAAATAGCACTAGTATTGTCACACTTGATAGGAATGGTACCTACTTCAATTCCATAATCAAAAAGTTGTTGTTTCATCCATAAAACTTGTGCACAGTAACTACCGGCTGAAATGTATTCCGCTTCAGTGGTGGATAATGCAACACAATTTTGTTTCTTTGAAAACCAAGAAATCAACATATTTCCAAGGAATTGACAAGTACCGGAGGTGCTTTTCCTATCTAATTTGCATCCTCCATAATCCGCATCAGAAAAGGCATGCAAGCTAAAGCTAGAGTCTCTAGGATACCAAAGTCCTAAACTAGGAGTGTCCTTAAGGTATCTAAAGATTCTCTTAACAGCTAGTAAATGTGATTCCTTAGGACATGATTGAAATCTAGCACATAAGCAAACACTAAACATAATGTCCGGTCTACTTGCAGTAAGATAAAGCAAAGAGCCAATCATTGACCTATAATTTAACATCTACACATTACCTCCTTCATCTAAGTCAAGCTTTGTTGAAGAGCTCATTGGAGTGTTATGAGGTTTCCCATTTTCCAGTCCAAATTTCTTGAGCATATCTTTGACGTACTTAGCTTGATTAATGAAGATGCCATCTTTTCTTTGCTTGATTTGGAGTCCCAAGAAAAATGAGAGCTCCCCCATCATGCTCATCTCAAACTCACTTTGCATTAGCTTAGAAAATTCTTGACAAAGAACATCATTAGTAGAACCAAATATTATATCATCAACATAAATTTGAACTACTAATAAATCTTTACCTTTTCTTTTTAAAAACAATGTAGTGTCAACCTTTCCTTTTAAAAAACCTTTTTCAATTAAAAAATTTGACAATCTTTCATACCAAGCTCTAAGAGCTTGTTTTAAACCATAAAGAGCTTTTGTCAATTTTAAAACATGATCCGGAAAATTTGAATCTTCAAAACCTGGAGGTTGTTCACGTACACTTCTTCTTTTATAAAACCATTTAAAAATGCACTTTTAACATCCATTTGATATAATTTAAATTCATTGAAACATGCAAATGCTAATAACATTCTAATGCTTCTATCCTAGCTACGGGAGCGTATGTTTCATCATAGTCTATGCCTTCTTCTTGAGTATAGCCTTGAGCAACAAGTCTAGCCTTGTTCCTCACTATATTACCACTTTCATCAAGTTTATTTCTAAAAACCCATCTAGTACCTACAGTAGATTTATTACTAGGCCTTTCAACTAATGTCCATACTTTACTTCTCTCAAATTGATTTAATTCTTCTTGCATAGCCATAATCCATGTTCATATTTTAATGCTTCTTTGATGTTCTTAGGCTCTATGCATGAAATAAATGGAACATAATTACAGATATTTCTAAGAGAAGATCGAGTAGTTACCCCTTTTGATGGATCACCTATAATTTCACCATCCTTGATATAGTTGTACTCTCTTGGAAAAGATACTTCCCTTTCTTCAATGGTTGGATTCTCGAGGGGATCATGAGTTTCCTCATCTTTTGTTTCTTCCTTTGATGATGATTCTCCAACGTCATGTCTAACGTCATTTGCTTGTACAATACCTACATCATCATTAACAGAAGAATCCTTCCTCGGAAGGGGATTATCATCGAAAACAACATGTATAGACTCTTCTACAACTAAAGTTCTTTTATTAAATACACGATAAGCTTTAGAATTTAAGGAATAACCCAGAAAAATTCCTTCATCACTTTTAGCATCAAATTTACCAAGATTTTCTTTACCGTTGTTTAAAACAAAACATTTACACCCAAAAGGATGAAAATAGCTAATGTTAGGCTTTTTATTTTGAGAATTTCATATGGAGTTTTCTTAAAATTGGCCTAATCATTACTCGATTTACAAATAACAAGCGGTATTTGTGGCTTCCGCCCAAAAATATTTTGGCAAATTATTTTCACAAAGCATGGTTCTAGCCATTTCTTCTAAAGTTCGATTTTTCCTCTCAACAACTCCATTTTGTTGAGGGGTTCTAGGTGCTGAAAAAATGTGGCTAATACCATTAGAATTACAAAACTCAATAAATCCAAGATTTTCAAATTCAGTTCCATGATCACTTCTAACACTAGTGATAGAGTAACCTTTTCATTTTGGATTATTTTGAAAATGTGATGAAATTTCTAATGCTTCATCTTTAGTACTTAAGAATAGAACCCAAGTGTATCTAGAATAGTCATCTACCAAGACAAATGCATATTTTTTTCCTCCCAAGCTAGTAGTTCTAGTTGGCCCAAAAAGATCTAAATGGATCAATTGTAATACTCTACTAGTTGATACATCATTAATAGATTTAAAAGAAACTCGTTTTTGTTTTCCTTTAGCACAAGCATCACAGATTTTATCATTATCAAATTTAAGCTTGGGCAACCCTCTTACTAAGTCTCCTTGAATTAACGTTGCAAAACACTCATACTAGCATGACCTAGTCTCCTATGCCATAACCAACTATCATGTTCATCCTTAGCAACTAGGCACAAATTAGTCATATCAATAGAATCTAAATGCACCATGTAAATGTTTCCTATTCTATGACCAACAAGCATAATCCGATTAGATGCAATGTCAATGACTTTACAACCATTAATTTCAAATAAGACATTGAATCCTTTATCGCATAATTGACTAATACTCAATAGATTATGCTTTAATCCATTCACATATAAAACATTTTTAATTTGTATGGAAGAGGTATTACCTATTGTACCAATACCTTCAATGTGACCTTTTGAATTATCACCAAAAGTCACTTCTCCTCCATTTTTGGCGTTAAGCTCAATGAACCGGCTTTTGTCTCCGGTCATATGTCTTGAGCATCCACTATCAAGGTACTATGAGTTTGAATTTGTTTCCCGTGCCTTGTAGCAATGCTCCTTTCCCTACAAACATAGATTAATTTTTGATTTTTGGTACCCAAATTCTTTTGGGTCCATATTCATTAGTTTCCAAAATCCTAGTCCCCTTAGGTATCCATTTGTGTAGGATATTTTATCTTTAGTAGTAATGAGTTCTTTAGGAACCCACACACTTCTAATGATTTTTCCATTAGAGGTTCTTTGGGGACCTCTATGATTGTAATTTCTAAAACTTTTTCTAACAAAGTTGGATTTGAATTTCCACCTTTTTCAAAATGTTTTGTTCCAACTTTATCAAAAGAAGTTTTAAGATCATCAATTTTCTTTTGATGATCATCATTGATCTTTGAAAGTAAATTTTGCAAATCTAAATTTTTCTTTTCAAACTCTTCTAGTTTGATTTGCAAATTTTTGATTTTACTTTCAAGATCGTTGTTGGTTTTGGATATGAGTTTGTTTTCATTTTTCAATTTTGAAACATCATTTTATATTTTAAAAACAATTTCTCATAATCCGAATCCAACCCATTGTACTCCTCAAATAACTATCATAAGATAAATCATCAAAATCGGATGAGTTAGAGGTTACCTTAGAATCTTCCCCGAATGCCATCAAGCACAAGTTTGCTACTTCTTGTTCCTCTTCATCGGAACCTTCTTCATCGCTCCATGTAGCCACATGAGCCTTGTGCTTATTCTTTGATTGACCCTTTTTCTTCAATTGTGGGCAATCATATTTGACATGCCCCGGCTTTTTGCATTCATAGCAAATGATTGGGTCCTTCTCTTTTGGTTCATTTTTGAGGCCTTCGTTTCGTTTGAATTTTCTTCCTTGGTAAGGTCTCATCATTTTTCTGAACCGTTTGGCAAACAATGCCATTTCCTCGTCATCATCATCATCATTAGAATCACTCTCATCTTTTGTGGATTTGAGAGCAACTCCAATGTTTTTCTTCTTCTCCTTCTCCTTTGGTGTCTCTTCAACTTTATCAAGGTCCACCTCATCTTCAAGCATCATCTCATGAGTGAGGAGTGAACCGATAAGTTCTTCAAGAGTTAAGGACGATAGGTCCTTAGACTCGATGATTGCCGTCTTCTTTGATTGCCATGATTTTGGGAGGGAGTAGACTAACTTCCTCACAAGCTTTTCATTTGAGATGATCTCTCCATATGATTTGAGACCATTGACAATCGTTGAAAATCTATCCGTCATAGCTTTGATGTCTTCATTTGGTTTCATCCTGAAATTTTCATAGCTATGCGTTAGAATACTAATTTTTGATTTCTTTACCTCATCGGTACCTTCATGTGTGACTTGAAGCTTGTCCCATATTCTTTGGCGGTTGTACACGATGAAACTCTTCCGTATTCATCTGGTCCAAGAGCACAAAAGATAATATGGATGGCTTTGGAGTTGAGCTGGAACATTTTTGTATCTCCTTCACTCCACAACCTTGGATGAGTGATAGGCTTAATGTATCCTTCTTCTACGGCATTCCATGCTCCCATGTCACTTGCTTGAATGAAGTACATCATTCTATTCTTTCAATAGGCGTAGTTAGCTCCATTGAAGAAAGGAGGTTTGTTGACGGGCATCGAATCGAGACCGGAGTCGAAGTTTGAAGCGGAGGCCATTGATGACTTTAATAATCGATATAACTCTTCCCGAATCGACTCAAGAGGCGATAAAACCTTCAAATGAGTTAGGCTCTGATACCAATTGTTGAGTTAATCGAATGACGAAATTGGCCAAGAGGGGGGTGAATTGGCAATAAAAATTTTGTGGAAGCTTTTGCAGAAAATTGAAAGTAATTGCACAGCGATTTACAGTGGTTCGACTTTCTCAAACAAAGTCTACGTCCACTACCTTAGCTATCCACACTAAGGATTTTCCAACAAATTCACTAATTTGTTCTTTCTTTTGAGGCCAAAGAGATAACCTTACAATTCCCTCAAGAGTATACCCTAACTCTTGAGAACACTCTTTTCTCAAAGAGAAGATTACAAATTTGCAAACTTACAAGAAAACCTCACAAGGTAAGATGTTTGCACAATTCTAGAACAAAGAAAAGAACACTCAAAGATGAATACAATTGAGCACAAAAAGTGTTCTTGAAAGCAAAATGAATATTGAATGAAAATAGGCTTGAAATGCTCAAACTTGAGGTTTGATGCTTTCTGTTTGATTCTCTCTTGATTCTAGTTGCTTGATGTTTCTTATTATTGATCAATGGCTTCTAAGCTTGCTTAAATACACCTTGGATCACTTCTGAACGTTGGGGATAATTAGAGAAGATATTATAGCGTTTTAGTGTGAAAACATTTAATAAAACAGCTTGGAGCGTGGGGGGAATCGGTTCCCTCTCATAGGGAATCGGTTCCCTAAGTGTAAAATTCAATATTTCGACCGTTGAACAGGGGGAATCGGTACCCTCTTGGGGGGAATCGGTTCCCTCCGAGCATTCTGGAAATCTCGGAGCCAAACCATTCAGGGGGGAATCGGTTCCTCCTATGGGGGGGAATCGGTTCCCTCTGAGCAATCTGGAATTTTGGCTTTGAATTGGTTCGAAATACTTTGTAAAATTATTTGAAATTGTTTTATGATTAAAACTTAATTTTACACTTAAGTAAGGATCAAAATGATTTTTGAAATATTTGGAGTAATGTTTTGATATTCGAATAGTTATATCGAATATACTTAGAAAATCATTTGGAAAATCTTAAAATCCATTTAACTTAATTTGTTATATCGAAATATTAAAATGTTTCAACAATTTAAATTAGTTTATTATTATAAATGTTTAGTTTTTTAGTTTAGGGTTTATGGTAAAACAAAAATCAGTTAATTAGTTTGTTAATTTAGGGTTATATGATTGTTAGTTAAGTTATATTATACATAAATAAACATTATTTAATTAGTATGTTTGATAGTTATATAGTTAAAAAATAATTAATTAGTTTGTTTGTTAATCGTTAGTTATATAAAAAAATTATTTAATTAGTTTGTGGTAGTTAAATAGTTAAGTTATATTTGTTGTTGAATTTATATTATATAAAAAATTAGTTAGTAAGTTATAGTAGTATATTATAATGAAAAAAAATAGTTTATTAGTTTTAGTTATATAAAAGAATATTTTATTAGTTGTTTAAGGGTTTAGCGTTTACGTTTAACTTATATTTTAAAAAGTTTAGTTTGTTAGTTTATTAGTTATTATATTATAAGTTATTATATTAAAGTTAGTGTTGTAAATTAGTTAGTTAGTTTATATTAGATTATTAAATATTTTTTAAATATTGTTGTTTAAATTTTTTTACAGATTCATCCAATGGCTGACCAAATTCCACTGTTGAGGCTTGACAATGAACATATTTCAAGTCATTTGGGAATAATGGTGAATAAAATATTTGTTTAATGAATTATAATTAATAAATATTTGAATATTATTTTATGATTGTGATAAAGTTTTTGAAATATTTAATTGCAGGAGGACGAGCAGCGAGTCCTTCGTCTTCGGCTACATAAAGTGCCCAAGCCACACAGATTGATAGAAGAAAACTTGCAGGAGGCTGGATTTTGGTATGTAACATTTGTGCGAGATTACAAGTTGGTCCCAGGTTTGATCAGTGCCTTGATTGAGCGTTGGAGACCAGAAACGCATATGTTTCATTTGCCGTGTGGCGAATGTACGATAACTCTGGAGAATGTGGCATTGCAACTCGGGGTCCAAACAAATGGGATGTCAGTGGTAATGTCACTTGAGTTTAATAATGTGGCACAACTTTGTAGCTTGTTTCTTGGGAAAACGCCCGTACCACCAGAGTGTAAAGGGTGGCGTGTGAGGTTGTCATGGTTGAAGAATGAATTTCAGCTTCAACCAAATAGTACGGAGCACGAAATTATATATGCAACACGAGCATATATATTACAGTTGATTGGGGGTATTTTAATGCCGGATAAATACGGTAGTTATGTTCACACTCAATATCTTCTTTTTTTAAGAAATTTTGAGAAAAGTAGGCAATATAGCTGGGGATCGGCGATATTGGCGTTCTTGTATTGTGAGATGTGCAAGGCGTCATTAGTCGTGAATGATAATAATACAACAGAAATCGGTGGATGTCTGTTACTGCTACAGTCATGGGCTTGGCATAGACTTCTGTTTCTGACACCGATTAGTCGGACTGCGGTTGACTTTCCGCTTGCCGGAAGGTAATATGAATTCTCTATTTTAATATAAAATATTAATTATAAAATAAAAATGACCATATTTTTGTTTTGATTGATATACAGATGGAGTCATAAAATTGAAGGCACGGGGTTGGTGCACAACAACATTAAAGAGTTCAGGCTGAAGATCGACATTAAGGCAAAAAAGGAGGTATGTATAATCTGTTATTTTTAATTATTATTTAAATTAACTATATTATTTGATTTAAATAAATTTTATTGTTTTTGTAATTTTACAGTTTAATTGGAGACCATACATGAATGAAGAAATACTTGCGTTGATACCACACGATATTTTAGATGGGTTTCAATATTGGTGTGCTGTTACACCATTGATTAATTTTGCTTTTGTTGAGATCCAATTTGGGGATAGAGTGTTGAGGCAATTCCACTTCCACCAACCTATTCCACGGAGTCCATGGGATCATGACCTCCTCCAAATCTTAGATGGTCGTCGTCAGGTGAATTGGGTTGAGACGCATGACCAGTGCACAGATTTGATGGTCGTCGTAAAGAAATGTTAATTGGGCTGAGAAGCATGCAACCTAATTAATGCTTGGAACAATAGGGCTTCATTCATGCCAACTCTTGATGACATTCAAGACGACGACTTTAATTTTGAGACTTCGGCTTACCTTGCTTATTTTTTGGATAATGGAAAGCCATTCTTGACAATAATTGTAGTGAGACGATAATTTTTGAGGTTTAAGAAAAGATTTGGTAAAGCTGAATACTCTCTACCAAGTGGGAGTGGGAGTTCATCTCAACAACTTGAAGCGGAAATGACCGATGTGGATAATAGTGCACCACAACCGTTCGGCGATGCATACATACCAGAGTTTGTGCAGCCTGATGCATCCATCTACTCTCCCATGTTTTCATCGACGTATGAATTTGAACACATGTCAGTTCAAATGCCCCCAACGAATGAGGAGGATGGGTACCATACTCCTGAGCAACCGCAACGGCCACAACGCATCAGACGTCCGCCCCAACATTATCATTCAACAACACCCCGACATCGGCAACAATTGTAAACTAGTTTGTTATTTGTTACAAATTTAATATTGAAATTAGACTAGTTTTTTCAAACCTTAACAAATTCGACATATTTATAATGATTTTTAGTATCAAATCATTATTATAATTCATTACTAGTTATGTAACGAAATATGGTTAATTGAACCAAACATTGTTCATTGTTCAAGTCGTAAATCATTACTATCAAATCATTACTAAATCATTAATCAAATCATTAAATATTAATAATAAATTATTATTACTAATCAAATCATTAAAAATTAATAATAATTTTATTATTACTAATCATTACTAAATCATTAATATCAAATCATTAAATATTAATAATAATTTCATTATTACTAATCATTACTATCAAATCATTAAATATTAATAACAATTTCATTATTACTAATCATTACTAAATCATTAATATCAAATCATTAAATATTAATAATAATTTCATTATTACTAATTATTATTATCAAATCATTAAAAATTAATAATAATTTCATTATTACTAATCATTACTAAATCATTAATATCAAATCATTAAATATTAATAATAATTTCATTATTACTAATCATTACTAAATCATTACTATCAAATCATTAAATATTAATAATAATTTCATTATTACTAATCATTACTAAATCATTACTATCAAATCATTAAATATTAATAACAATTTCATTATTACTAATCATTACTAAATCATTACTATCAAATCATTAAATATTAATAACAATTTCATTATTACTAATCATTACTAAATCATTAATATCAAATCATTAAATATTAATAATAATTTCATTATTACTAATCATTATTATAATTTCATTGCTAGTTATGTAACGAAAATATGATTAATTGAACCAAACATTGTTCATTGTTCAAGTCGTAAATCATTACTATCAAATCATTACTAAATCATTAATATCAAATCATTAAATATTAATAATAAATTATTATTACTAATCATTACTATCAAATCATTAAAAATTAATAATAATTTCATTATAACTAATCATTACTAAATCATTAATATCAAATCATTAAATATTAATAATAATTTCATTATTACTAATCATTACTAAATCATTACTATCAAATCATTAAATATTAATAATAATTTCATCATTACTAAATCTTATAAATACATAGAAATTCATAGAAATACATATATCATTACTAATGATGAGGCATATATCTTGGTAAATTAGGACAATTATTTTTTGAATGGCCTTCACCCCTACATAATCCGCATCTCTTTGCTTGACCTCTCTCTCTAGCATGGAAATCCATACTGGTATGAATACGAGTGGACTCAGGTCGACCCTTTGGACTTCTGCGAAGCATTGGATTTGGCAGTCATTCGTCATGATCTTTTCTGGGCCAATATGATTCATTCGGTATATGTCTGAACGCATAGCTGTAGACATTTAATATCCTACGTAGGTGAAAGCACTCATCAACATAAGTGTATGCGCTTACACCAGCATACATACATGCAGCGACTGCATGAGCACATGGATATTTCCATGCCTGAAAATGACCACAATCACACCATTTCTGTCATAAATCAACTCTAAATGTTTGGTCTTCTCCTCCGACGTTACGGCGTATGCACGACACGACAAAAGTATGACCAACTCGGTCGAAATTATTAACAACCATTGATGTTGCCAATCGCTCATTTGCTTCCATTGATTCCACCACTGTAGGAGCCCAAGTTTTACCTCTATTTATGAGACTCTCTATTTCTTTACCTTTGTCTGACCAAACTTTAGCCAATCTAAAGTACGTCTCTTTCATCACACTCGCAATTGGGAGATGGCGTGTACCTTTTAGTACCGAATTAATGGCCTCAGCAAGGTTTGTGGTCATATGTCCATATCTCCGACCTTCATCGTATGCTTGCGATCATTTTTCCCGCGGTATTTTTGAAGCCCACTTCCAAACACGCTGATCATCGTAAAATACCTTTAAATTCTCCAATCTCTTATCAAAATTTGGTCGACGTAGTTCGTATCCTGTTTCATAATATACTGTGTTAAACCGCAATTAAAAAACCATGTAAATGCACAAATTGAAATAAAACTTACCCATGCTGACTATCTCGCTACGAATGTGCGTTATGAAATTGGTCGATACTATTCTGACAATATGACAGATACAAATGTCGGATATGCATACGGAGGTATCTAACGACTTCCTGGTCGTTCAATTACCGCCAAAATACCCGTTCCTCTATCGGTATCAAGCAAACTCTATCTTCACGAATGACATATTGACGTAGATTGGTCAGAAGAAATCCCAAGCCCTGTTGTCTCTCCCTCAACAATGGCGAATGCAATTGGGGATATTTCGCTCACCATCTGAGCAACTGCCATCAAAAGTATGCCTATATTGACCATACAGCCACGTACCATCTTCTTGGATCATACGTTTGTAAAATGGAAATCCTTCAATACATGCCTTGAATGCCCAAATAGTCTATGAAATATTTTCTTCCCTGGTAGAAGTTAACCTTCTTCGTCATGCGGGCATGGTTTGAGACTTCACTATGGTTCCTGGGATAAATCGCTTCATTGCTTATAGCAAATGTGGTAGCTCATTGACGATGTATCCCAATCTCCATACGTCAGCTTCATTGCCTTCATCTTCGCATTCCACACCTTGCCATATTTTACTTGATATCCAAATTGGCTTCGAATAGATGCAGCTAACACTGAACAAGATATCCTTGGATCATTTTCAACCATCGCCTTCACGTTCACATATTACATCGGAGTCCAATAGTCTGGTCTTGTTCTATGAAGTTTCGCAAACATGTGTGGACCATTGTACCTCGTGATGACCCAAACATCGTGCCTTTGATTTTTCGACACTCTGATCTTCCACTTGCACTCTAGGCCATATTTTATACACTTCGCGTATAGGGTTTTCTGGTTGGACTCTGCAACATGGATATCAACATGGCATTTGATGCAGTACTCTTAATCGCCAGGGTAGCTCATTTTTTCCTCTGAATTGCACCCCAACTGAAAATTCACAGAATTATCGAATGATTCAATCATTTGGTATGGAGGTAATGTGGCATGTCTGGGAATTCAGGTGCCCTCATCGCATCATAGTCTATCTCGTACATGTGAGGAGTAGCTTCATACGGTGCCGGAACTTCATCAATTGCACTCCACCAAAAATATTTTCGTCGCCGCCCAAAACGGGTTCTTCGGTTTCTTCATCTTCGCTTGAATCATCATGAATTTCTCCCCATCGATTTCAGCGTCAATATCAACAACCAATTCCGATATGTTTCTCCTCATACTCTGCTGCTGCAGATGTCCCCCCGACTCCATTTGCACTTTCCAATAGTGCCATAAAACTGTTCGAGAACTTGTATGCCGGCCCTCAAACTGACTATATAAAGCCATTTCAGATGGATTTTGAGCCACACCTCTTGATGACCCAGAAACACACATATGTTACGTACATCAACAAATAACTCAATAACTGCTATATTGGTTGACTCATGTAATCCAACCATGGTTCTAATATCATCATCTTCTTCAAGTGGAACTGCAGCATATCTGACTGGGTTGGGGCATATCAAAAACCTATACCTTAAACCATCACTGCAGCTCGAATTTTTCTTTCTATCTTATGCTTCATTCTATAAATGTGATGTCTTTTTTGAACATCATATTTATTGTTTTTTCAGACTGAAAAACTACTCCGACCTCATTTTCCATAATATGTCCATTATAATGGACAATCGTGAAAAAGTTGTTGCTCATTTTCTCTACAAATAAAAAATAAATTAATTTAGATTAAAAATTAGATAAGATAATTTCATAAATCATTAATATAATATAATATACTATTATATAATGATCAAATAAATTTGTTATTTAATTTGATTGATTGATTACTAATATTACTAATAATGATTTAATAATTATTATTAATCTAATGATTTGATATTTAATGATTTAATAATATATGATTTAGTCATGATTACTAATAATTATTTATTAAATATTTAATGATTTATATTGATACTAATCATTTAGTAATTATATATAATATAATGATTAGTTTGATAATATTTTTATTTCTTAAAAATATCAAACAAATTTGTTAGGCAGAACTGTCGATATAATGTTCTCGAAAGAATTATTTCGTGAGATAATGCGTTGACCGGATTATTTCATTCAATTAATTTTTACTCCTTACTAATTTACACATATAATATAAATTAAAAATATTTTTAAAACAACATAAATATTTTAAACACAATTTTTTTTAAATAGAAAATTATCTCGCACAAATTATCTAATATAAACTTACTAACTAACTAATTTACATACACAACAACTAAAAATGGACAACAAAATAATAATACCCACGTATTTGTGTCTTCTCCTCCTTTCTAACAACTAATTAAGCACTAATTAATTTTTTATAATATAACTTCAACAAACAACCTAATATACGTTTAAAGATACTAACAAATTAATTAATTTTTTTATATTTAATAACTTAAACTAAAAACTAATTAAGGAATTTTTTATATATATAATAATATAACTTAAACTAGCAAACTAATATAATAACTTAAACTAACAAAAAATTAACTAAATTTTAGTTTTACCCTAAACCCTAAGCTAAACAAACTAATAATTCATATAATAAACTAAATTAAACAATAAAAAATTGCCTCAAAAAAAATGTTTGAGCCTTTATCTTCTTTTCTTCTTCTTCCTTTTCTTTCTCTCGATAAAGTTATATATGTTCTGCTTCTGCTTTTACCCTAAACCTTAAACCTCCATATCCTCTATATAAAGAAAATGAGCGTTGGAGAGCGTCATTAAATTTGATTGTTGAAGCAAATAATATTGAGCATTGAATCGTGTAACTATTGAGCGTTGAAAGGCTGCAATTCAATAGCAATATTTGCTGCATTTAGCAGCTAAATTAACGCTTATGGATGCAGGAATCTCCCAGCTATGGATGCAACGCATGCATGAGGGAACAGAGGGTTAAAGCTTGGCTACAATCTCCCAGCTATGGATGCAGGAATCTCCCAGCTATGGATGCAACCCATGCACGAGGGAGCAGGGGTAAGTTTGGTCCTATGGATGCAACCCATGCACGAGGGAGCAGGGTTAAGTTTGGTCGCCAGCAGGTCGAGGCTTGGTCGCCGGGATTGCTTGGCGACCTACAAGGTCGCTGGGAGTGCATGGCGACCTTGTAGGTCGCTGGGAGTGCATGGAGACCTTGTAGGTCGCTGGGACTACATGGCGACCTGTGTTGGGTGTTGGGTGCTGGGGACGTGCATGGCGACCTGTGTTGGGGTATTGGGTGCTGGGGACGTTGGGTGCTGGGCGACCTGTGTTGGGGTGTTGGGGACATTCATGTGCCATGCAGACGTCCATTATCTTTGTGCAGCTCCCGGGAAGCCATGGCGACGTAGTAGGTCACCCGGAAGGCATGGCGACCTACGACCACATTGTTGATTTCGCCCTATTTCAACAAATAATATAGACAGTGCATTAGATCATGAATTATTTATTTTGAGTGCATTATATCGTGAGTTTAGCCATTGTGAAGTACGTAGACAAATCAGCAGTTATATTATAGCAGTTTTTCAATTTGTAAACTGCGACCTAACTGGTTCTTTGCTTACCCTCTTATGATAAGTCTTAAACTCTCCGAAACAATTGACGCCAATGTCTCATCCTTTCAGAAAGGTCACATCAACAAAAAGCAGGGAAAAAGAGTTTTCATTAATTATTTTTCCAAAACAATAATGAAAAGCCTCCACACACCCAGATTTTATTTGGTGTTTTTATTAATCTTTCCCATTTGACAGTTTAAGAGTATTGGAAATTTTGACGGTTGTTTCTTATTTTACCAGCAACCTAATGAATGAAAGCCTACCTGGGGACGATGAAGACCACCACCACTAGCGTACAACCATCACCTCTCCTGATAACTCCATAAAAAATGACAAGAAAAATAAGGTATATTATAGTCTTTGATCTTGGTGCATGGCTATAATTGTTTCTATATTTGATTTGATTTTGTTACTTTTTGCAATGGGTTCAAGTTCAATATTCCAAAGATTTTGCTTCCAAGAGACGATGTAGAGGCGGCTCAGACGATGATTTTTGCATCACCAGATTGTGATAAAATTTCTGCCGGTATCACCATTATCAGACTATCATTGTTCCTTTTCTTTTTCAGTTTTATTTTAAGTATTTTATGGGTTATGTTTGGTAATTTGGAGAAGATTAAGATCGCATCAACCAACAAGGACTTTTGGAAGCCTCTTATCGCATAAGAAGAAATTTCTTAGGTATGATTAGTGTAGTAGGTTCCATCAACCTAATTTTCTTCCAGAATGTGTTTGAAAATGTCTATTATAATATATAAAATAAATACATGTCACTCGACTGTGTGTATGATATGAGTATATGTTCGACTAGAGTTGATTCAATGTTTTTCTATGTTTTTTATGCATATGTATGTTTAGAAATGTGTTGGACATGAATACTAAATAAATTAATGAAGTGCTCGACAGCTTTCATTTCTTATCCCATCAAGGGGACTAAGTTGTTCTTATCTGGTGTAAAATTTTGGTAGCTTACCTAACAAGAAATAGTTTGATTTATAAACAAGATATTAGTAACTGAAGTGGGGGGATCTAAATGGATCAGTGGATGTTTCAGTTCTGATGTTGACACTTTGGCCTTTATCATTGTCAAATTTGTGGTATTAGAATCTAGAGTTGGGAGAGGGAAAACAAAAAGAAAATAATGGACATCATGTTGCTAATCCTTATCTACTTCAGAGAGAAGGGAAAGTGGCGGGTTAATCGAAGGGCTGATTCTCTCAAATTTCGATGTTCCGTGGCATCGGTACTGAAATTCGAGATTTTCGGTATGGATTCGATGTTGTGGTTCGAAGTTGTTATTTTACATTTCATTAGGCCTATGTTACATCTTACAGCTTGCAGGATATTTGTTGCAACCTGGAATGTGGGAGGGAAGACACCCAACAGTGACATGAACTTGGAAGATTTCTTTCTAATGGAGGGCTCTGCAGATATATATGTTTGTGGGTATGACTGACTCAGAATTTTGTTCCTTCTTCTTCAGTTTCTGATCTAGAAAGATTAGTCTGGAGATACCTTTACCAAGATAAGAAAGATAGTGTCTTTGTCATGAGTTGTTTGATTTTGTTTCCAGATTCTTACTGTTTTTCTGGCTTCTGCAATGTGCGTTTTACATAGATTATTGATTTCCCAGGTTCCAAGAAATTGTTCCACTCAATGCTGGAAACCTTCTAGTTAGTGAAGACAATGAACCTGCTGCAAAATGGATGGCCCTTATAAATCAAGCACTTAACAAGCATCACAATCCTAAGCACTTGGACTCTGGCAATGATTCAAAAACCTCTGATACTAATGCCTCCAAGGAGTTGAAATCACCACCAATCCGTATTTTTGACAAACCGGTGCTCAAAATCCTGAGTAAAATTTCATGGCTGGGAGTAGTATTCTGTCATGGTCGGAGGAGAAGAGCGTGAGGAAGGAAGAGAAGACGATCGGGGAAGCGAAGAGAATTGGGAAAATGTAAAACAAGGGTTAGGGATTTCTGAGGGAATTGGGGATTATTACCTGATGAAAGAAGATCACGTGAGGAGCACATGTTCATTAAACCCATCAGCTAATTGAAGACCCAACTGACGTGAAGCCCAACAGTGAAGTCCAGTAGAGAAGTCCAAAGAATATGCAGTAACAGAATTAGTTAGAATATATGCCAACTGGCTTGTTAGATTCTATAGTACCATTGTATAAAAATAAATGTACCTGCCAAGGGATGATTATGCATGATTTTCACCGAATGAATTCTGAATTTTTTCAATCCATTTGTTTCTCTTCTGAAATCTCTTTTTCTCTACTTAATTAGCAGGTACAGTCCCCTAACGCTTCTAAAACAGAGGAAATTACTGTAAAGTCACCGTGCTTAATGATAAGACTAGGTTTACTTATAAACCTGATGAACCTAGAATTCTGAGATCTAAACTAGGGGATTTACCTAGTTTTAAAATGATCCAAGCAGGAGAGAATAGTGCAGTTAGAAACAATATAGTCAGTTTGGAAGTGGATAGAAGAGGCACTGGAGGTTCCTAATACTGCAGGGTTAATATGGCATAGACCCAAAATTGAGCTGCCTTTTTTGGAGGAAATAATCCTAGAGGGTGGATACAAAAATTCCTCAAGTATTTTTCTTTATGTAATATTGTAGAGGAACAAAAGGTGGAGGTGGCTACAATGTATTTAATGAGGAAGGCAGAAATTTGGTTCGACGGTTATATTATGCAAAAGCATCATGTGACATGGCATGAATTTGAGGCAGATCTTTGCCATAGATTATGTGATAGGTCTTTTGCTGACATAGTTGAGGAATTATCAAAGTTAGTGCAGAAGGGATCAGTGGAGGAGTACCAGGACATGTTTGAGGAATTACCAGCCTCATATGTTGTTACAGAATCCTACTCTGGGTGAAGAGTTTTTTGTCTCTCTTTTTATTAGTGGGCTAAGAGAAGATATCAAGCACAAAGTTAAGGCTTTGGAACCAAAGACACTTTCTGAAGCTTGCAGACAAGCTAAATTGTATGAGTTTTCTGTGGAATATGAGAATAAAAGAGGGAGAGCATTTTTTAGAAACACACCCTACCCAAACCCATTACCTACTACTAAACCTAATTTACCACCTCCACAACAGAAAGATTCAGCTAGTATGCCTCCAAAACAGAATCTATTGGACTACAGGAGACAGAACAATCTATGTTTTAAATGTGGTGAGAAGTTCTCTCCAGGGCATCAATGTAAGACAAAGTAATTGAATATGATGATTGAAGAAGACCCTGTTCTATCCTCAGAAACTTTACCAAATGAGGCAGATCAACAGGTGCTACAAGAAGATGAGAACCTAGAAATTTCTATGAATGTTATCACTGAGTGTATTGGTCATAATACACTAAGAATTCAAGGCATTCTAGGCAGACCACTGAACATATTAATTGACAGTGGTAGCACCCACAGTTTTTTAACACCTCAGTGGGATGATGCAGGGATTCAGGTGACTACACCATATCATTTAGCTATTACAGTGGCTAATGGACAATAGCTTTAAAGTGCAGCAGGTATAACAGGGTGGAATGAAAAATTCAGGGACATTCTTTTATTCATGATTTTATACTTCTTCAATTGGGGAAAGTGATATGGTCCTAGGGTGATTGGATGAAGTTATCAATCCTATCATTTGATGGACTTTAACAAACTGACACTCAATTTTGTACATCAAGATAAACAGATGTCATACATGGACAACAACCCTCAAGTTTTTTGCAACAGATTACAAGAGCTACACTATTGAAGATGATAGTTTCAAATTCTGCTATATGGAGTGTGTTGTTTAATGATTATTGTAGAATGTTCAAGGCCTATTCCTACAGCTATTCAACCATTATTGGAGAAATACAGTTCTATTTTTGGTGAACCTACAGGTCTTCCACCTACAAAAACCCATGATCATGCTATTATCTTAAAGCCTGATTCTATGCCTGTTAATTTAAGGCCTTACAGATTCCCTCATAACCAGAAAGCGAAGTGGAAAAACATATTGCTACTATGTTGTCTTCTATATTCAACCTAGCAAAAGTCCCTTTGCTTCTCCATGCCTTCTCATTAAAAAGAATGATGGTACATGGAGGTTCTGTGTTGATTATAGACAATTGAACAGTATGACAATTAAGGATAAATTTCCTATTCCTGTTGTTGAAGATTTATTGGATGAGCTACATAGGGCTGTCTATTTTTCAAAGATTGATCTAAGGTCTGGTTACTGGCAGATCAGAATCAAGGAAGTGACATTTATAAAACAGCATTTAGAACTCATCAGGGCAAGGTAATGCCCTTGTTTTAACTAATGCTCCTATAACATTTCAGGCTTTAATGAATGAATTATTAGTTCATTCCTTAGGAAGTTTTTTTGGTGTTTTTTATGACATATTAGTTTAGTAACTCTATGACAGACCATATTTTGCATTTACATTTGGTTTTGGATATTTTGCAAGTAATCAGCTATTTTAAAAAATGTCTAAGTGTTTCTTTGGCCAGAACCAAGTAGAATACTTGGGACATATTATTTCAGCTGTTGGTTTTGCTACTAATCCTAGTAAGGTAGAAGCAATGAGAAATTGGCCCTTGCCTAAATCCTTAAAATTATTGAGAGGATTTTTGGGATTGACAGGCTATTATATAAGATTTATCAGAGATTATGGTACTATTAGTAAACCTTTGACAGATGTTGAAAAGGATGTTTTAAGTGGAGCAGTGCAGCTTTGACTGCTTTTGAAGAGCTTAAGAAAACTATGTGTCTTGCACCTGTTCTAGCTCTACCAAACTTACTAAAAGTTTTTATTTGGAAACTGATGCTAGCTCTGGAGGCATAGGAGATGTTTTATCTCAAGATGGTAGACCTATAGCATTCTAAGTAAAGCTCTCAGTCCAAGACATGATGCTCTATTATTTATGAGGGAATACATTGTTATTTTATTAGCAGTCTCCAAGTGGAGACACTATTTGGAGAGCAAGCCTTTTATCATAAAAAACTGATCATGAACCTCTAAAATACTATTGAAGCAGAAAACTACTGATATTCAGAAAAAGGGGCTGACAAAATTATTGGGATTGGATTATACTATCCAATACAGGAAAGGTAAATCAAATGTGGTGGCTAATGCCTTATCCAGAAAATAGGAAGATCAGGGTCAGTGTCTTGCCATGGGAACTACCCTAATCATTCCTACTTGGGTTTTAAGATGTGGAAGAGAGTTACAAAGATGATTATTGGCTATTGAGTGGATTTCCATTTTAACTGTAAATTCTATACTGATCCTAAGTGGAAATTTTCCAAATGAATTCTCAAATTCAAGACAGGGTTTATATTGGTACTAAGGGTTCTCTTAGATTACAGATTCTTCAAACCCTACATGACTCACCTTATGGGGGTTATTCAGGAGTTCAAGCAACTTATCAAAGAATTAGAAGTTATTTTTACTGGCCTAAACTTCAGGCTATGGTGGCTACTTATGTAAGGGCTTGTACAGTATGTCAGTAAACTAGGTGGAGCATGTTGTTAAACTAGTCTACTTCAGCCATTACCATTTGTTGGCACTATCACATCCTTATACTGCTACTGAAGTGGCTAAACTATATTTGGACAATATCTATAAGCTTCATGGGCAGCCTAAAGTGGCTATTTCAGACAGGGATAAAACCTTCACTAGTCTCTTTTGGAGAGAACTAATGAAGCAGCTGGGTACTAAGACTCTATTCAGTACTGCTTATCACCCAGAGACTGATGGACAAACTGAAAGGGTGAATCAGTGTCTTGAACAATATTTAAGGGGTTTGTGTTTTTTCCAACAAAAGTAGTGGGCTAAATGATTATCCCATGCAAAGTGGTGGTATAATACCACCTATCATACAACCCTAAAAACAACATTTCAAGTCCTATATGGCTACCCACCCCCTACAATGATGTGGCAAACAGATTCATCGGTGCAATCTGTCAGTGACTTAATGCAGACTAGAGAGGATATTCGAAGGCTAGTCAAGATACAATTAGAAAATGCAGCCAATCGAATGAAACATGAAGCTGATAAGAAAAGATCTGAGAGAACTTTTACAGTGGGATAAGAAATGTACCTGAAATTACAGCCCTATCGCCAAACATCTTTGGCTCTATGAAAAAATCTAAAGTTAGCAGCACGATACTATGGCCCTTATAAAATTACAGAAAATATTGGTGAGGTTACTTACCGTTTGGATTTACCTGAGACATCCAGGTTACATCCGGTTTTTCATGTGAGTCTTTTGAAGAAACACATTGGAGAATCATTTCATGTGAGTCTTTTGAAGAAACACATTGGAGAATCATCAACTTTTTCTACAGCTCCTCCTGAAATGATGAGGAAGTCAATTAAAATTGAGCCTTCTCAGATCATGGGAAGAAGAATTGTAAACAGGAACCACAAACTGTTACTCAACTGTTGTACGATGGAAGAATCTGGATGAATCGTGATACTTGGGAAGACTAAATTGTTCTTAGGGACAATTTCCCAACTTTGATCCTTGGGGACAAGGATCTGCTCCAGCGGCGGGTATTGTCATGGTTGGAGGAGAAGGCGTGAGGAAAGGAAGAGAAGACATCGGGGAAGAAAGAGAGAATTGGGAAAATGTAAACAATGGTTAGGAATTGGGAAATGTAAACAATGGTTAGGATTTCTGAGGGAATTGGGGATTATACTTGATGAAGAAGATCACGTGAGGAGCACGGGTTCATTAAACCCATCAGCTAATTGAAGACCCAACAGACGTGAAGTCCAATAGTGAAGTCAAGCAGAGAAGTCCAAAGATAATGCAACAGAATTAGTTAGAATATATGCCAGCTGGCTTGTTAAATTCTATAGTACCATTGTATAAATAAATGTACATGCCAAGGGATGATTATGCTGATTTTCACCGAATGAATTCTGAATTTCTTTAATCCTTTCTGTTTCTCTTCTAAAATCTCCTTTTTCTCTACTTCATCATTTGCATTCATCACATCTCAAGACTTGCAGCTGCCCTGTTGAATCCACAATTGGGGAGAACCGAAGGCAAAAGATGGTTCAAAATTAGCAAATGATCTAGACATTAGTCACTGAAACATCTTGGTACAAGGTTGGTATATAATCATATGGATTTGATCTTCTCAGTTTTGTTATATTGTGATCAATTATATGTTTGAGAAATACGACACCAAGTTTAATTCATTTGGGGAACAAATAATCAAATACTTGCAGGGTGTATAGCAGTAAGCATATCGTTGCACCAAACAAGTTTTTGCTTCGTCTACTGTCTCTTAGCTTTGGGTGAAAAAGAAGCGATAAGCTCAGAGAAATGCTGATGTTTCTGAGATTCTCAAAGGCACACAGTTCCCCATCATTTGCAAAACTCCGAATGATCGACCCCATAAAAAAAATCATTGAGCATGATTACGTTTGTATGAGATAACCATTGGACCCTTTTTAAATTGTCTGCACAATGTCTTAGATTCATCAATCCTTAAATATTGCAGCCGAGTTATATGGCTTGGGGATTTGAATTATCGAGTAGCCTTGAGCTATGAGGCAACCAGGAACTTGTTGGAGGATGATAATTGAGACACCCTTCTGGAGAATGATTAGGTTTATCAATTTTTACTTCTAATTATTAATGAATTTAATAAATTAATCACTTTCATTCTTCTTCTTTTTCTTGAAACACTTTGATCTCAACATTTCATTTCGGAGCAAAATGCCTTTTGATTGGATGAGAATCGTCAATTAACTAACGGACAACGCTTTTTGTCGATGCGGCAAGTCCTATGTGTCCAAAATGCTTAGGAAACTTATGTCACATCATCACTTTGTACATATGACATGTGCCCATAAACACTTTGAACATATAATATGTGTCATGTCATCACTTATATACAGATGATAATGTTAGCACTTATATGCAATACGTCATCACATTAAACATATAGTATATGTCACGTCATCAATTTTGAATATGTGACATGTGTTATCACTTTGGACATGTGATATGTATCACGTCATTACTTAAGACACATGACATATTATGCTATTATTTTTAGACATGTGAAATTTATCACCACAACGAAGAAATAAAAAAATCAAAATGATTATTTTGTGAAATATAAGTGATTTTTCTTTATTATAACACTTCCGGTTGAGTTAAACATATGGCTTCCGAGATAAGAAAATTCCAAAACTGATGCATTCGAAATACCAACAGATAGTAATATTAGAAGTTTGCAGACGAAATTGAGAAAATAATGTCAACCCTTTCCATGAATATAAGCAAAGGTCAATAACTACTACCTTTTGCCATTAAGAATCTATAGAAATAAAGTCAAAAGTCGGCCGGTCCTTTTCTAGATGTCGCTTTCATGAAAAAACTGCTGTGTTAAGTTAAACAGAACTCATGAAAATGACTTCTGGATTTAACTATTAATCAAATGGACAGCTAAAAGGTAAACACAAGTAAAAGTTTCTTTCCTGTTTTAACTTAACTGACCCTGTTCTTTTCAATTGAATGCAGTTAAATATGGAGAGAGAAGCAGGGAGAGTATTCGATGGTTTCAAAGAAGGAAGGATACTATTTGCTCCTACATACAAGTATTCATAATTCGGATTCTTACGCAGGAGAAAATGACAAATCCAAGAAGAAACGAAGAACTCCTGCATGGTATTTTTGTCATCTTACATGTATAAGCCGGGATTGTGAACAATGCTGGATGGAATATATTACTTGACTCTTTTGATAAACTTGAAATGTTTCTTCAGGTGTGATAGGATACTATGGCGAGGTTCTGGAATCGAGCAGTCTTATTTCCGTGGAGAGTCCAGATTTTCTGATCACAGACCTGTTTCTGCTCTTTTTTCTGTTGAGGTCATAGTAAGAAGGAAATATGATAAATTCAGGAAAGGTTATTCATGTGGTTTAAGGAGATTTTATTACGAAGAATGCATACCTCGAAGGCATAGTTTCTATGAGTGCTAACTTAAAAAGCTTCATTTTGCTTATTTTCACCTGTATTTTGTTTTCCTAGTACACAAAAGGGGAGATTATATTAGGGAAGCATATTTTCACCTGTATTTTGTTTTCCTCTAAAATACATGCATATATCTATTGATGTAAATCAACTTCCTAATACAACATAAGGGGAGATTAATATTAGGGAAGCATATTAGGGGAGATTAATATTAGGGAAGCATATTTTCTACATCAAGAGATTGTTTGTAGTAAATAAATAGATTTCATTGAGCATGTTTTCTGTTGGAAGTGAAGCGCCCCCATTTGAAATCTCAAGTGTTTGAGCAAACATGAGCCTGTAGCTGTCAGCTAACTCGATCTTCGGTCTTTGCTCGACTCATGATTTGGATGTTCCATCAAATCCCATATCCCAAATTGAAGTTAATCCTTGATTATCAATGTCCTCTTATGATGATGGAAACGAACTTAAGTCCATATCTCCTATTTGAAACAGAAATTCTGGTGGCAAAGGTAGACCTTCAATTGCACAAGTTAAATAGTTTATATAATCTTGCAAAACCATGTCAGATGCATCCCCTACTTCATTTAGTTGCTGCATATCACTTTCTTGACCATTAGCCTTTTCTAGCTCCATGTCGAGCCAATCTGTCACGGCACGCAACTTCCCAATACTGTCAGGGCTCTCTGTATTCATTTTGGTCTGAGGACCAAATGAGTGATGGTCATATGGAACAATATTCCTATCACAAAATTCTGATTCTTCACTGCTTTCTTGGCTTACATCACTTTCTTTAGACTTGTAGGAGCAACTTGATTCATGTTCACTCCTTGAGCTCCTGCCTGTGAAGCCTAATTCCAGTGCACTATGCGGGCACATCGAATTCTGGCAAGCGAATAACGTACTCGGGGTAACCTCTCGGTCAAAAAACCACTTCCTTTTATCTTTAGAGATGGCAATCCTCTCACCTTGCTTGCCCCTGTCATCTGGATGACTGTGCTCTAAATCCTCTTCTTCCCTATCATCTTTGTCAGGTGAGATTTTGAGACATTTCTCTGTGAGACGTAAAAGGGCTTCTTCCTGGTTAACCGCTTTAGACCAAGTGAAAGTGTCTTTGGCTGTCATCTTTCTTGCAAACATTTGGATTGTAACACTAACCTTCTCATCCTATCTAAATTTGGGGCCATATGCTTGATCACAGCAGCCAATACACTGACTTTCCAGGCCTTTTTAAGGTCATGAGGCTTCTTATAAGGAGGGGGACCATGTTGTTGAGACAGACCTTGTTCCCCCCACCAAAGCTCCTTCCCGGTTGGCCACCAAGGAGGGGCTATGCCCCTCTCTAATGGAAATCTGCGTTGCGGGGGTGCGCAGTCTTGCATCAAAGTGGAAAGAAGTGATCCCAGAGTAGTATCCTGCAAGTCATGAAGGAGATGCAAGCTAGAAACAATGTCCACGTCGCCTTGTTCGAAAACAATCGGCAAGTGTTCCTCGAGAGAAGGCGGAGCATTCTTGTCGAACTTAACCTTCTCTTTCCACCACTTGCGGAGGCTATCAGATGAGCCGGTAACAGGTTTTCCTTTCTCCGGAACTATCCCATAAACGAAGCCTTGTGCCTTGCAAACTTCCATGATTTTCACCATGTACTTGAGGATGGAATCTTGAGCTCGAGACATCTTCTTGCGGCGAGACGCTTCTTGCTTGGCGTTAGACTCATGATCGGACTCCGAACTCTCCCGCTTCTCCTTCATCTTCTGCATCCGCGCACGGTCCTTCCACATCCGCTTCTTGAGCTCTTCGTAACTAATCTCCTCCTCTTGTTCTTCATCCTCCTCCGGTAGCTCTGCTTCATAAACAGGGCTAGGAGGTTCAATCTCACCAAGAAACTCAACCATATCTAATCAAATTCCCCTAAATTTAAAGTCAAGTACACCCTTTTCTTCCTTTCCTTCTTTTCTCTGAGAAAACTGTCAGTACTGTATCTGTGAATCAGTGATCAGATGCAGAGTTACACGTATATAAATGTGTGTTAATGGCGGTGTATAAGAAAGGACAAACTATGTACGATTAAAGCATGGTATACTTGAAGAGAAGTAAAATATCGAAGGTGACTATGGAGATAAGAGGAAATTGAGGAAACAGATACAAGTGTTACAAAGTTGATGCAAAGTTATGATATAAGTACCATGCAATTGCATGCGTTGCTGCCTCTATTATTACATACAAGCACGACAACCTACGTAATACTTTCTACTTCCGTGTTATATATTCTAGGGAATATTTTATTTTACGTTATCTTTAAAAAAATTATAAAATATAACCACTAATAAAATAGTATCACATCATCTATTTTTGAAGATATAAAAATATTATTATACATTCATATATTTTCAATCTTCTCTTTGGTTTGATACAACTTTAATTAAATTATTTAAAAGCAAATATTTATTTATTAAAAGTTAGTATAAAATAATTATTTTTCATTAAATAATTAGGGTGATATAACATAACAACTAATAACTATATATATTGTTATAAGTTAAACATAGTTTAAAACCTAACCATTATCACTTCTATTTATTTCGCTAAAACCCTAATTCTAAACATTTTCCTTCAACTTTTAATTCCTAATTCAAACTTCCAACTTTTATTACAATTTTAAATTTTCAAAATATAAGTAAAACAAAAACTCCTTCAAAATAGCAATATATATATATTTCTTTTAGAGTTCCGTTGTGTCATCAGAGAGTGTTTTTTATAAGAAGCGTTTTATGCAGATGTGATAAAAGTTGATGAAAACTTTTATAGGTGATAATAATTATTATATGAATATTTAGAGAGCACAGTTGAAGATTTTTCTGATGATTGTTAACTGATTTAGATGGCAAAGCAAATGGACAATGGTGGTAACAAACGATAGCACAAAGGTTGAATAGTGGAGGGGAGAAAAAAAATAGAAAATGATTACAATATGTATTAAATTGGTAAAATATTAAAAATTATTTTTTAGAATTAAAATTAAATTATATTAATATGTAAAAGTTAAAGGTTAAAGGTTAAAATTATTATCATATTAATGTTATTAATTATGCTGTCATCTTTCATTAATTATTTAACAAAAAAAATCAATTTATATCTTCTTATGAGCTCTAATAATTTTAGTAATCGATAAATGTAACTAAATCCGAGTTGTAATCGAGGGATTATCCGAATAATTCACCCTTAGAAGAATAACTAAAAATCATTTTAAAACCATTAGAATTAATTATGCACAAATTATCATATGACCCTTAGATTCATAAATGACATGAAAAAGACCAAGATGAGGTGTGCAACCTGAAATCTCGGAGGGATGGCACATTTTTCATTCACCGGTGTTTCTGGGAAGGGGGATGTAATTAATAAATAATTATTTTAGCACAAATTAATTCAAATAACATGGATGGTTCTTCAGCACTGAAAGACAACTCACTTTAAATGTAAACTTGCTGACGCTTTACCACTTTATATTTATAATATATCTTTACTAACATTGTTGGTTGAAGTAACTAAATAAATAAATAATCTGATATAACTTAATTAATAAGAAATTAAATAAAAGATATTATAGTGTCGTTACGGACACTAAAAACATATTAAAATCATTTTTTAATTAAAAATAATAATCACAAATTGACTTTCCGTTTCCAGAAAATCTTACTTTTTACATATATATTTTAATATTTTATTAATAATTATTATTTTTTAAAAATAAATTTCAAATATATAAAAAACACTTATAACGTGTATTATCAAAGTATTTAACAGTTATTTGGAATTTAGGTCTCTTTTACTTTGGTTTGACATTTAAATTAAAACATTTTGACAAGCTGCGTCAATAACAAAATTAGATAAAAATCTACGGGTTTTACAATTTTTAAAAAGAAATGAAAAAAAAAAGAATTACATTTTTTTAAAAGAAAAATAGTTGGTGCTCCTTGATACACGTAAAATATTGAGTGTATTGGGATTTGAGTGAGCCGACTTTACAAGAAAGGCCTTAAATAATCATATACTTCAACTATTTATATACTAAATTAAAACTTGCACTTCCTTTCTTGTTAAGTCATTTCATTTTATTGGTAGTTTCAATTCCTCCTCCTGCTCTTCAAGTCTTTCTATAAAAGCTTTCGTACTGCTACTTCTCTATTCTACATCCCACCAAATGGTTTTCTCTTTAATGATTCGTAATCATCATGTCAAATCTAGAATAAATATACTCTTTTTTTAACTCATTTGTTTATCTCTTTATATTTCACTTCTTATAAATTCTTTCGAGAATTTTTATTAACAATTCTTCGTCTAATTCAATTAGCATGAACCGCTAACTTTAGCTTATCTTTTAAGAATAAGTAAATCAAATAATATAATATAATTATTATCTCTTTAAATACTCATTATCCTTGCCTTTTACACGTATAACACCTTCCCTAAAATTATTTAGGGATTTGACCTTATGATTATTTACAAGTTTTACTTGTTGAATATGTCACGTAAGATAAAAATGTATGCTGTCAGTAGACATGCACAGAAGCCGGATTTTAATTCGATCCGGATCGGTTTTTATCCGATCCTGTTTTTTTCCATAGACAAAAAATCGGTTTATAAAATAACCGGTTCGGATTCTAACCGGTTTGGAGGGCCGGATATCCTAGCCGGTGTAACCGGTTTCGGTTTGAAAAAAATTGGTTTTTTTAAAAAACCGATTATAAAAAAATCGATTATAATATTATTAAAATTACATCGTCATCAATTGCAACAAAGTTTATGATAATTGAAATACTTAAATACTTCCAAGTTTGATAAATTCAAATACTTAAAAACTTTCAAGTTCGATAAATTCAAATACTTAAAAACTTCCAAGTTCGATAATTGAAACAAAGTTTACGATAATTGAAATAAAGTTTAAAAATAAACTACATTGCCATCTCTTCTTCATCATCTCTGCCTTCTTCATTTGGAGGGGATATTCCAAGTTCGACTTCTTCAATGTGTAAGTTTGCTTCCAAATCGGAATCAATTGCATCTTCTAGGATGACGGTATGTTGCTTCCGAGCCGCTCCATCCAAATAATCCTTCAAACAAATGCATAATTCCACTGACTCGGGACTTAGTCTTGATCTCCGTTGCGATATAACCCTGCCACTAACAGAAAAAGCAGATTCCGAAGCTACCGTAGAAGCTTGGACGGTTAGTAAATCACGGGCCATGGCAGCTAGAATCGAAAATTTTGCTTCCTTTTCTTTCCACCAAGCAAAAATATCCAAACTTTCAAACTCTTCAAATGTCATTTTTGATAGAAAATCGCATGACATGTAATTTCCCAACTCGCTACTTGGGGTGATAGTACGTGATCGTTTTGATTGGGAATTTACAAGAGTGTTAAAAAGATTCAAATTTATGTTACTTGGACGTCTACTAGATGATTCTGCATTCGTTCTCATTTGATCGTGTATTACACTACTTGATTCGTATTTAGTTAAATAAATTGCAAACATGTCTCGAAAACATTTGTTAAAATAATTTATTTGGTTTTGGACAAAGTTGGGTTCATCATCGGTTAGATTAAAAGCAAACGCAATTTGTTCAATTAGTGTTTCAACCCCGCCAACATTTCACGTTGGGTTTAAAGCAGCGGCACAAGTAAAAATGGGGGAGAATCTCCTTAAAATATTTTAAAAGTTTTTCCTTCATTGCAAAGCCAATTTCTTGAGAAACTTCGGTTTCAAATTTAAAGTCATTTAGTCGGGTAGCCAACAAAAATATTTGATTAAGAACCAACAGGCTAGTAGGGTAATAAATACCGGATAAAAAAGTTGTTGCATTTTTAAAAACCCTAAGCAAATCGGTTATTTTGGCTATAGTTTCCCAACTCGAATCCGGATAAATGTTTGGGACATGGCCCCTCTCGAAAAGCCGATCGTGAAATGTTTGCAATGTTTCCCTTTGTCTTAAGGCGGTATGCATCATCATCCAAGTTGAGTTCCAACGAGTTGGACAATCCAAATTAGGACCCAAAGCTTTTTTATTAACCGACTTACAAAATCGTTTATAATCATTTAGTATTTTGTTGTTGTTACAAAGAACCGATTTTATCATTGTTTTAAATTCTAATCTAATCGGCTCAATAAACTCCAAACCGTCTTGCACTGATAAATTAATTATGTGTGCAACGCAACGGGTATGAAAAAACGCACCGTCTAAAATCGGTGAAAGTAATATTTTCAATCTTGGAACCGCGTTTGTATTATTCGATGCATTATCAAAGGATATAGAAAAAACTTTATTTTCTAATTTATAAAGACAAATTACCCTTGAAGACACTAGTTTTTTACATTTGGTTTTATTATTATATTTATTATTTTTATTTTTATTTTTATTACTATTATTATTATTATTATTATTATTATTAATATTATTATTATTATTATTATTAATATTATTATTTTATTACATATACAACCCAAGGCCCAACTCTGGCCTGATTACAACCAGGCCCGATCAGAAATGGCCCAAGTAGAACCCTAAACCCAACTAGGGTATATGTTATCACTCCCAGCCGCCATTGATCACCACCGTTGGATCTATCCTTGATCCAACGGTCCTCAGATGCTCCATCAAGAAACCCTAGGGTTATCATAACCCTAGGGACCACGCGACGCCGCCCCTGAAGCCAACCAAACCCACCGACTGTCTTCTGCCAGGTGCCTCGTCCAGACGCCGTCTCCACTGCCAGATGGTCCAACCAGTTGCTGCCGACGCTGCTGCTTCCACGACGCCGGCCTCGTCGAGCTTTCCAGAAGCCAGATGCCTCACCAAATCAGTGCTCTATGGTGAGTCACCGCCATAGCTTGGTGACTCACCAAGGATGCTACCCATGGGACCGGTCCGATGAGAGCCTCATCGAGGCTATAAAGCCTTGGCTCACCTGCAACAAAAAAAAGAGGGGACGGTAACGAAAAACATAGACAGAAACAGAAAAGACGGCTAGCAGTAGCCAAAAAAGAGAGATACAGAGAGCAACCACAACAACCAGTCGAGAAAAAAAGAAAGAAGAGCTTACCTCGCTGGTGAATCCCAAACGTCGCCGGAGTACCGAAAAACCAAAGGTAGTTTTTTAGATCTACGTAAATCCGGGACCTTTTAAGGGAAACAGAGGGCGGAAACAGTTTTAGGTAGTGTCGATCTATCCTTTGAAGGTTTTTTTTATTTTCCGGCCACCGGAGATGGTGGCCGGCGGCGGTAGTCGATGCCGGATACAGACCGGCCGCCTTCTGATTTCCCTCCGATGAGAGAAAATAAGAGAGAGTTGAGAGAGCTTCTAAGCTCTCTCAGTTAAAGAGAGAAGAGAGAAAGGAAGAAATGAGAGAGCTAGCCCTATGGGCCAGCCGTTTCGGGTATAAATACCCCTTCCCAAACGACGACGTTTTAGGATGGGTATATCTGTAATTTCGTTCATGGCCAAATCCTTTCCGCAGCCATCCTAGTTTGTAATCCTTACATTTTAGTCACTAAAGCAAATTTTAGATCCTTTTAAATCGGTATTCAAATTTTATATATATGTATTTTAGTCCTTAACCGTAATTATAAATATTTTAGGTAAATTACTGATTTAATCCTTTAATTTTAATAATTAATTTTTTAATCCCGAATGCATGTTTTTAATTTATTTTAATTTTATATATGAATTTTATATAATTTTAGTTTAGTCACTAAATTAATAAATAAGGAGAATAGCATGTTTAGTCACTTAAATTTTAAATAATTAATAATTAATTAGGTATTTAATTTTATAACGTTATAATTTAGTCACTAATTTTAATTGTAAGTTTTTATTATTTTTTATATTTAGTTTAATTTTATTATTTACTCATTATTTATTTATATTTTAATTTTATATGTTTAAATTATTATTTCATAATTATTTATTATTGTTATCTTAGTCATGTAATATATACTTATGTTCTTTTAAATAATAATGCTTATTTATTTCAATATCAAAGAAAAGGGCAGTCTTAATACAACTGGATGTCCTATTCTGTTATTTTAAATAATTAAACATTATAAAAATTATAATTTAGTTTTATTTAATTATTACATTTTTAATATTTATTTTTATTTATTAATATCGAAGAAAAGAGCTGTCTTAAGGCACCTAGAAGTCATGTTCTGATATTTCTAAATAAATAAATATTTTATTTATATTTGAATAGATTTTCTTAAAAATTATAGCAATAAATTTGAAATAACAGAATTATAAATTAAATATATTTGAATTCTTAAATTCTATTATTAGAGACAATTTATAATTAAAAAGTACCAATTTTGGGCGTTGTAGGGATGTTAATCCTTCCCTAAACGTAACCGATCACGAATCCCTTTTTATTATTAAAAAAATGAATTTTTGGTTAAAACGCATATCAGTTTATCTTTTAATCGATGTTTTCTTAAAAACTCTTTTAAAAGATGATTTTTAGGTATTCGACCTACCTGACCCAAAAGGCCGATGGCGACTCCCAAAATATTTTTTTAAAAAATCAAAATCATTAATTTATTCACATCACTTTTCCCGCCAAGTAAAAATTTCGCGCCCGGACGAAAACCGGTTACGACAGCTTGGCGACTCCGCTGGGGACTGTCAAACTTTAAAATCAATTATAAATTGTCTCTATTAATTAAAAATTAAAAATTTATATATTTTTTTAATTCTTTCTTTTCAAATTTTTTATATATACTTATTATTTTTATAGTATTTATATATTTATTTTATTTTATTTGCAAGTATTTTCATTATTTATTTTTCTGTCAGAGGTTTGAACATTTCTCCTCACACACAACACTTGCATTGCATAACATAATCTCTATAAATGAGATTTATCCCTTTTAAGTGGGAGTGAAAGCGACGTCTTCGTGAGAATTTCTCCGTGTCAGACTTAGCAAGTAGCTTTCGGGGTTCATATGCTCTATGTCTTCGTGAGAATTTATTCTCCGTGTCAGGCATAGGGAAATGTATCTCCTCGAATTGAACTCGATCCACTTAAGTTTGTAATGGACTAGGATTGAGGGTTTGACAGCCTAAGGGGGCATCAACAAGGACAGTTCGAGTACCTTTACCCTTAGAACCAAAACCCTGCATATAATGAATCCTAGAAATTCTCCTGCTCTAAGACAGTACTGAACCTCTGTCTGTAAGTGTACACAAAGGAGAAATAAGCTTTAGCTTTTAATTTATTATTTTCCTCTGTGAATAAATGAAGGTGAACTAGAAATCATGCGGTTAGGTTAAATTTTCCAAACAAAGCATGGAACTAGAAAGCATGAGGTTAAGATTTATACCTTGATAGATATTTTTTTTCCATTAGTTGGTACTAACTATTCTATTTTTTCTTATTTTTTTCATGCATGTTAAATTGCTCTAAACTTGTTTATATTGATTTCTTTTGTTTGCATTGCACGATCATGGCATAATCAAAAGGTGTTGACTTGAAAGACTGTTCATCAAATTGGAAAGAAATCGTAAATGGACAAAATTTTTATGATCAAACAAAATATGACGCGGCCAAGGAATCGCATCCCGAGGGAACTCCGAGGATAGAAGAGAGCTATGCACCTAGAGATCATGTGTCCATTAAGGAGCAAGAGGAGATACGAGAAATAAGAGAGCAAATGTCCAAGATGATGAATAGAATATCTGTTTTGGCCAAAAGAGAAGAGATTCCTACACAGAAAGAGAGAGAGCTCAATGAACTTAACCCTGCAATGTCAGATACGCAAGGGACTTCGGATCTTAACCAACTTGAGAAATTACAGACAGTCATCATTCGTATTCACAAATCGTCTGGAGATATCAAAGAAATGGTGACCACTGTAAAAGAAAAGAAGAAATCATGTAACCTAAAATCATCAAAGTTTAGTCTGCTCCCGGCATCTAAAACTCAGGTTCAATCCAAGACAAAAGGGTTCTCATGTTGATGCTATACCTATATCATATAAAGAGTTGTATGAAAAATTACTTGAAGCACGAGAAGTAGCTCCATATTACATAAAACCATTCCAACCTCCGTATCCAAATTGGTATGACATCAACATTCATTGTGAATATATCATGCCGGAGCTCAAGGACATACCATCGAGAATTGTCTTGCCTTCAAACGTCGAGTCCAAAGTCTTTTGGATCATGGAACCTTACAATTTATGGTAAATGATCGACCTAGTTTGGTAACCGAAGGTCCTGCTAGATTAATACCAAAAGTCTTCAAAGGTAAAAGTATCAGTAGGGGCGCCCAGAGAGAAGAAGATTTGCTGATGTTTGAGGCTCAAATACGTCATTTGAAGATTGAAAATGATAAATTGAGCACCAAAATGGAAACCATACATAAGGATTTCCAGAAGGTCAGTCAAGCCTTTCAAAATACTGGCCTAGGAAGTACCCCAGAAGAGTGGATCACAGGGGTCACCAAGCTGAAAAAGAACTGCAGCATATATGAAGATCTTGTTCAAGAACTTCTTGGACATAAAGGTTCTCTTACAAGGGAAAATGAGCAACTCCGAGAAGTGACACAGAAGATGAAAGAGAATGTCATGAAAGAAGTTGCAGTCCAGACAAGCAATATGTCCCTTAAGTTGATAGACTAATTTGGCTTTGGAGAAGTTAGGAATGAAATATATCCCTATATGTAAAGTTTTGTTTGATGTACCGAAACTTTTACGTTCAATGAAATCTGTTCTAAGATGATCACTCTTGAGTAACACCTTTTCATACATGCATTTGCATTTTTGTATTTTCATTTTGCATTTGTTGTTTGCTTTTGTATTATTTTATTTTTACATTTACATCTTTACATTTGCATATTTGTATAGTTACATTTATAGTTTCAAACTAATACATACGTTAAAACATTCATTCATTAAAATAAGGATTTCAACTGAAGTGATCTTGGTTCTCCCTTGTAGAAGAAGAACGCTTTGCACAACACAAGAAAAATGTCTAAAGAAACTGAGGATAGGCTAGCCAAATTTGAGATAGAGCAGAAAGAAATACAAGAGGAATTAAGGAGCAAGTTGGCACAAATTGAAGCTAATATCACAAATTCTCATATCGATCTACTAAACAATATGAAAGAAATGATTGAGAAGCACCAGACCGCTGGAAAGAGTCTTGTTGAAAACCCCATAAATTCTTTGGGGTTTACCCTGTTCATATTCCTGAGTTCACCTCTGTACCCCAGGAAATTCAATCACCGATTTACTTCGCTGTTAAGAACTCACCATATCAAGCTGGAGCATCGTTCCCCACTGATTGTCCTACTACTTCTGAGTTGAAGCCTGATGAATTTTGTATTAGTAATGAGGTCCTTGACCTAAATAAATCAGTTGAGAAGGAAAAATTCACTCAACGACTGGAAAATATAGAAGAGGTGATAAAATCTATAGAGATAGTTGAGTCATCTTATGGGTTTGATGCCAAAGAACTAAGTTTGGTCCCTGGCCTGGTTATTCCACCAAAGTTCAAGGTTCCAGATTTTGAGAAGTATAATGGGACCACATGCCCTTCATATCATATCACTATGTATTGTCGTCGTATGACTGGCTATGTAGAGAATGAAAAGTTGTTGATCCACTGTTTCAAAAACAGTTTATCTAGGTCTGCATCCAGATGGTATAATCAGCTAAAACGTACTCAAATACGTTCTTGGAGGGATTTAGCTCAAGCTTTTTTGGGTCAATACAAGCACATGACTGATATGGCCCCTGATCGAACAATGTTGCAAAGCATGAATATGAAGTGCAATGAAAGCTTTCGACAATATTCACAATGATGGAAAGACATTGCTTCTCAAGTACATCCACCATTGACTGAAAAAGAGTTCACTACTTTGTTCATCAGCACATTAAAATTTCCTTATGTTAATGACATGATAGGGGTTGTCCCTAATAATTTCTCTGACATCATCATAAGTGGAGAAATCATCGAAATGGCTATCAAGAATGGCAAGATACTCTGACAATACTAAAGTCAAGAAAGAAGCTGGGGTTAATACAGTGAGGTCTTTTTCAGTTAAACATGGTGCCAAACCTTATAGAGTGATCAAGAAGAAAAAGAATGTGTAGGGATTTCAATTTCCTCCCTTCCACTGTTCGAGTGAAAAATTGCATCCAAAAATACTCTCAGCCATATCAATTACTCCACAACTTGATCAATCACAGTGGCCTCCAAATGAGAATTGGACCTATAAGGAAGTTCCTTGGATAATTCAGCTAAGGTTCCTGGTAACCTTAAGGGAAATTTCCAAGACCCTTTAGAGCAAGCAATTCAAAAATGCAAGATAAAAGAAGGGGTTAAGGTTCAATGTTCAGAAACCGTTGTTGCAACAGAAACTAATGTAACCAAATCCTACGAATATCGGGCACAAGAAAATGGGAAAAGAAATCAAAAGGCTCTCATGGATGTAATTCGAGATTGGCCTATAGGTCTAAGAAAAAATGAGGCAGATATAACCCAGAAGACATCTCAGATACATGTATCAGATTTTCCGAAAACCAGTAAGGCAAAGGACAACTTAAGAAATCTGGTTAATATTACCCCAGTTATAGCTGAAATGAGTATTCAGAACCCCCTCGATAACATGAAAGCATTCATTCGTTCAGAACGATCAAAGAAAGTGATAGCCTCGCGAGAGAGAAAAACTCTGAAGGTGTTTCAAGAATCTATCTCAGACCTGTACCCTCATTTGGTTAAAGGTCAATACATTACACCAAGATTGGTGAAGGTGTCCCCAAAGCCTTATGCCCATTGCTATGATCAAAATAGCTTCTGTAATTTTCACTTGGGAGTATCTGGACATTCAACAGGGAATTGTTGGTCATTGTTAAAAGAAATAGAGACACTCGTCGACAAGGGAGTCTTGACACAAGAAATGATCAAGAAATGGGGGGGCAAATAAGGATAAAAATCATGGGCCAAGTACACACCCAACAATAGAGGAGTAATGATGCATAAACAAGTGAAAGTGTTATCTACCACTGTAGTACTTTCTATTTTCAGCATCTTGTTTGAATATGTTTTTTGTTCCTTACTCCGCCTTTTGTGCAATAAATAAATATGTGTTTCTTTTATGGTTATGAGCAAGGATTCAAATTTTAATCTTGAGATTATTGAGTATCAAGTATTAATATTCTTTTAATTTTTCAAGAGTTATAGATCTATTGGCAAGTGGTAAAATTATATCTTCAATATCCCATCCAATGCCAATTACTCGACCCTTACCAAAACCAAATCTTGACACTACATTTATCTGAGGCTCTGAAGAAATGTCTCTACCTGTTTTTGAGACACCAACTCTAGATGTTTACCTTATCGGATAGAGTTGATTGATGATATTACGTTCCACCATATACATGACTTTAAGAGTCACACATTTATCCTTCCAAACACAAAACCATCATAAACCAAAAGACCTCAAAAGAACCAAACTTTCAATTATCCGTGAATTTTACTGCAAGAAGAGACGAGATGAGGCATCATAGACCAACTTATCGAATATAATTTCCAGTGATTGGGACATACTCAAAGAAGAAGGAAAAAGTGATTGATTGAAATAAATATATCATGCATTAATTACATTTTTTCATGTAAATAAAGTTAATCTTGAATATTCATCCCCTGTGGATACCTCTTTTACAAAGGTTTCTGTGTATGAGATGAACGACATTGTTTCATTTATCCTTTAATATATATATATATATATCCTTTATTGTCCCCATTTGAGCCTGAATGATTTTTCTTCTAATTCAACCCTAACCAAGGATCACCCTCCACATTGGGGGGGTAAAGTGAAAGATATTTGCCCACAAGAATAAAGATTGTCAATACAGTTTTATTACAAAGACAAGTTTCCATGAAGTCAAGAAAGTTTTGAACTACAAGGTATGTCAAATACAGAGTGCTTGAAGATCAATCCAATCAAGAATAATGGAAAATCTCCAAAATACAAAAGGAAAAGGAGGTGATCAAAACAATTAAAGTATTATACTCATCCAGCAAAGAAAGAAGAAGGAAAAAAGGAAAAAAGAAAAAAAGAAAAAAGGAAAAAAAACAAAAAGGAAAAAAAAAGGAAAATTGAATCAAGATGGTTGACTTATTGAGCCTCAAGTTACAAGGTTGATCAAGTACAAACAAGAAGAGCAAGAAATGCTGAAGATATGAGAAAATGGAAATGAATCCAAAATTTGGCAGTCTAGAGGGATCCAGATGATGGAAAAATCCCCAACAAAGCAGATCCAAGATTAAGCAAGGCAAGATTGATGGCATCAGAATGAATTGATCCTTGGTTTGATTACCCTTAAACACTTATTTGGGCCTTTTTATCCCTTTCTTTCGTAACCATAAGCCATGGCCTACGTTACGTACCTGAAAAGTCCATTTTAATCATACATGGATTTTTAAGTAAAAGAGAATATCTTTAGAATTCATTTCTCCTCTCAAGATTGATTTTTATTTGCAAAAATTGGTTTTTAAAATCTTTAATGCATGATATGAAAAATGATAAAAGGGGGGTTCAAGATGTAAATTTTTAAATAACATCTTAGAACCAAAGGAGGATTCGAGTTGAAAACCTAAAAAGGTGGCTCGAATATTGAATGGTGCAATAACGACATAAGAGACGATCTTAACCTCTTAATGAAGCACCACACATCCCAAAGATGTTCCTGAGAGTCAGACACAAGAAGTATCTCTACCAGATGAGCATAACAACAAGAAGTATCTCTACAAGATGACCATAACAATCATTTCTTCAAGTTAACCCAAAGAGACATATATGCTGGACTAACCTGAGAGACATACTTTACCAAAATCAACCTACACCTCAAATCAATCAATAATTTTGACACTTGCCATAGGACTATGATTTTTGAATGATTTAAAAGTGTAGTTGATTTATTTGATATTCATTAAATTCATTGTTTATGATTTGATTGTGAACTACTTTGCAAAATTCTTTCATTCTTCGATAAAGAAAGGAAAAAAAACATTTTCAAACAGGACAGTCTCAAATAAAGAAGGTCCTTGAAGCAATTGTTGCTTATTCTACCTCTGAAAAGAATGAACGAGGCCAAAATAATGAAGCACTTCACATTTTTGAAGGCAAGTGGTCCAAGAAGCCAGAAAGTCTGGAGATTTGAACTTGTGACACTCTCCTATGACATTATTAGTAGCTCATCAAGAAAGATTATCGTTTATCTCATGCTGAGGGCGATAAGCATCACCAGACAGATTATTTTCCCCAACCATCAATTCATATTCTCTAGAAGATTACATCATAGAGCTATGAACAAGTCACTACATGCACTCTGGTTATACCGTGATGCTGGATCAAGTCTTGATACATTATTGCTACTTCTTCTATGCCGATCATTTTCTTTGTCAAGATGATATCCATTATGTCCTTCAGAAGATTTCTGAATTTGAATTTGAGGACTTATGGCACAGAATAAGACATTGGAACATAATCTACCCTTATAGGCCTTTTATATAGGGTAACATTGGTTACAGGATTCCAAAAGTTGAAGATGACCAGTTTTACTGTCAACTAAACTGTTCCATGATTCGAAGAGAGTGGGATATATTGGAGCAGCAGAAAGAGACAGTTGTCGTAGCAGTCATTGCAAGAAAATGCACCAACAAAAATCTTCTAGTTCATCATGATGATGTTTATTTCTTCCAGTAAGGTTGTTACGCTGGATGCCACTGACAACAAGGTCGAATTCGACAAATCTACTCATCAATTGCTCCAACCGATCATCATTCAGTTCTTGCACATATGTTTTCAAAAGTATGCCAAGACAGTAAAAGGTAACTTCTGCATCATTGATCCCAGAGAAAAGAGACAGGACATTGATACCACCATGGAACATGTCTCTATACAGATCCTCATGTATGGTTTTTAGGGAAACCTAGAAGCATTTCCACCTCATCAGGTTCAAGTGGAACAATTTTATTCCTTCCAACCCATACCAGATTCCATTTTCAGCACTCATCAAGAACATACTTCTGGACACTCGAAGGTGGCTCATCGTCATAAGCTTCAAGAGCCTTACAGATCCTTTCTGTCAATTTGGCACTTCCTGTACATGTTTATAAACAGTTCAACTTTGTTCTTGGATCCCAAGAAGGCCATCATTTCTTTGTCAATGGAAAAATATCATGTATAGTGCGTGGAGAAAACAAGATAAGAGGAAATATGTTCTCAATTGGCAGATTATGAATATAGCCTATTTTCAGTATAACAGCATGAAAATGCTTCGAATCTACAAATTCTGGCTCTACATCGAATAAGTACTGTGATATCCCAGTCCAAACATTAACTGGAGCAAGTGCCACGTTCTCGTAGTAGAAATAAGGAGACCCAATAGCATCTTCTGGAAGTGTTCTTTGAGTTATCTGATCTGATTTGGTATGAACCCCAAAACCAATCATTGGATTTGAAAGATGAATTTGCTCGTAGTAGAAATAAGGAGACACAATAGCATCTTCTGAAAGTGTTCTTTGAGTTATCTGATCTGGTTCGATAGGAACCCCAGAACCAATCATTGGAATTGAAAGATGAACTGCATGATCGTCTTCATTAAGAAGCTTCTTTTCAAGCTTCCTCTGCTTCTTCCTTTTCAAAAATCATAGCCCAAGTTTCACCTTTCCTTATAATTGGGGTCATTGTATAATGAATTCCTACCTTCTACTGGAAGAAGTGTGTCAGCAACCATAGCCATTTGATCAGCACATATAAAATCTGTCAACTCTGCAATTGATGAATCTGGACCACATCTCTCCATGGCTATTGAAGCCTCAGCCTCTGTGAATCCCATTTTTGTCAAGTATAACAGTTTACTCTCCTCATTAGAATCAGAATTCAGTATTTCCTTAATATCAGAAGAACTATCAATATCTGTGAAATCATCCTGAAATATTACTTCATAATCAGATGAGTTGTTATCAGAATCAACATGTTGTATGGGTGCAGATTTTTCAAAAGCCTGTACCACTGTATATGTAGTCTTGTTGTTGCATCAGATTACTGTTCACATAAATTGGTTTCTCGCCCACAGAAAAGTATATTCCAGAAATAGCCTTCACTGAAAATAAGGTTCACTATGTCAGCCTGGAATGAATTACCAAGCAATTTATACTACTCTGTCTGACTAGACCCCTCCAGATACAGAAAATGGTCACCTCATTCAAAAGACACATATCTCATACGTTTCTGTCAGAATGATTGAGTACTTCTTAAATTTGTGACAACATGAAGAGAATTTCTCAAGTTACTTGACAATACTACTGTTTAGTGACGCCAGAATGAGAGTATTCAAGATAAACAAATTTGGGGCACAAATAAAGCTACAAGTACCTATAACAGTTCATTGTCAAAATTGGACCTCGTGGGGATCATGACATTTCAGTCAAACAGACATTGAGAGTAAATCAGACAAATCTAGAGGAACATCTCGAGGGCCCATTTCAATCAGAAATAGAATATTGGGGCATTTTGAAGGCTCACAACAATATGAATATTTGGGCATTCTTAGAGGCTCATCTCAACAAGAAGTAATGTTGAGCACACTTTTAACATCTGTATCAGCAAATGTTGGGGCATTTTAAAGGTTCCTTCAGACAGATCCATGTGGGTCATGCTGAAAGCCCATTTCAATCAGAATTAGGACTGTTGATGCATTTTTGAACGATCGTATCAGCAAATGCTGGGGCATGCTGAAGGCCCACATCATCATGTGTTAAAAATCATTGACTTGAGCAGATATTTCCAATGAGACAGAAAAATATGAAGAATGAAAATGGTGAAACAATAACAGTCAATCTGACTACACATAATTGCTTCGTTCATCAGGCAGTTGCATTAGGGTCCTGTTGTTGAACAAATATTTATTCAGCAAGTATGGTTTCAAATACCCAATCTTCTTAAACATGTGTCACATGACAGTGTGTTCTTTGTTAAGCTACATCACGATTGCATGAATAAAGATGGTCCCCTTTTAGACCATTCGATCCAAGGATCAATTCCTCGAGACCTCGAAATCTGAATTTGGCCTTTTGTGTGTCGGTGATAATTGAAAATATTTCTTTGAGATTCCTGTCAGTTAGTTTCAACCATACTGTTGAGGTTACGAAGCTGTTTTTCACATCAGTTTTGTTTACTTGATGACATTGAAGAGAGAAGCTCATGTATATTGCTCTTTCCCGATGTTACTGGGGTTATCATTGCCAGCTAGACTGAACCGATTTTTCATCTATTTGGTTTATCATGTGCGTTTCATCCCCAGCATCAAGAATTCTATGGATATCTTTCCATACATGGCTCTTATAGTGGGCGTGTTTCTAATTCCTACAACGCTCATTACAGAAGAAAACGTGATCAATATCACACTTACCCTTGCCTGAGACAATATCAAGATCAATTGGTATCTCTTATTCAATTCATCACTAGCATATCTTGAGAATTTGATCAACTTTTTGGTCACACCAGCATCTCATTTGTATTCCTATTAAGTTTTGTTCTCAAGTGGTCTTGTGACGTCATTCAAAATCTTTGAACACTAGGCAAAGAGCTTCAATGATTGAGAACATCTGAGCAGAAACCACAGGAAAAGATGAATGTGTTGTCAAATATTTTACGAACATCTGAGCAGAAGCCACAGGAAAGGATGAATGCGCTGTCAAATGTTTTACAAACCTGCTATTCTGATGCTGAACCAATGTTACGATCATATGGTTTCCATTTATTGATCCAAGATGAAGTCTGTCTTCTTCAACCCTAAGATTAGAAGTGAGATATTAATGAAGATTTCTTTCCACAGAAGGGAAGCAGAAATTTTAACAACAAGAAACTAGTGGAGCCAACTATGGTTGAACGACATGTTGTTGTTAAGTATCTCGATATGATATGGTCCAAGTTGTCATATTCGAGATTGGATTAGATGTGGAGACATGAAAAGAATTAGGATAAATCCTCCTTGTGATATGTTTCAAGAGTCAAATCAGAATAGACTCTACTCTCCTAATTAATCCCTGCTGATTCAGGCATATCTACATCTACACTCTTCAAAGATGATAGATTCCCTTTTTAAAGATGACAGATTCTCTTTTCAAAGATAAAGCTTTATCGGATTTCTGCACAACTCCAAGTAAAGAAAGTTGGTTTTATCCAAGACAAAATGGGGCATCAAGGTCATAGTTCTGACTACGACAAGAGTTCCACAAATGAAACAATTCTTCTGAGACTTTCATGAAGCAAAGAAGACATAAAGATACAAGTTGATCAAATGGTTATTCAGAAATGCAAGCTTGATAGCATAAGTTGCTACACTGATATCCAGAGGTGACCCTGGCAATAAATGATGAAGTTGAGGAAAACCGAGTTCACCATTTTGAAGTCAAATGAAGATTGCATCAACATTCATGCATCATATTTAGACATTTGCAAAAATAGGAGCATTTTCATTCATTTTATCCATGTTGAATATTTGACAGGAATTTCAAAGATTTTAGCAAAGTTCAAATCCATCATTCAATGGATCAACATTTCTGGAAAAATTCATAATGAGAAGAACTCATCTAAAGAAGGAAGAAGAAGTTCATAATGAGAAGAACTTGTTCAACTTTTCGCTTGAATTCATCATTCAATGGATCAGCATTACCAGGTCGAGTTCATAATGAGAAGAACTCATCTGAAGAAGGAAGAAGAGTTCATAATGAGAAGAACTTGTTCAACTTTTCGCTTGAATTCATCATTCGATGGATCAGCATTACCAGGTCGAGTTCATAATGAGAAGAACTCATCTGAAGAAGGAAGAAGAAGTTCATAATGAGAAGAACTTGTTCAACTTTTCGCTTGAATTCATCATTCGATGGATCAGCATTACCAGGTCGAGTTCATAATGAGAAGAACTCATCTGAAGAAGGAAGAAGAAGTTCATAATGAGAAGAACTTGTTCAATTTTTCACTTGAATTCATCATTCGATGGATCAGCATTACCAGGTCGAGATCATAATGAGAAGAACTCATCTGAAGAAGGAAGAAGAAGTTCATAATGAGAAAAACTTGTTCAACTTTTCGCTTGAATTCATCATTCGATGGATCAGCATTACCAGGTCGAGTTCATAATGAGAAGAACTCATCTGAAGAAGGAAGAAGAAGTTCATAATGAGAAGAACTTGTTCAACTTTTCACTTAAATTCATCATTCGATGGATCAGCATTACCATTTCGAGTTCATAATGAGAAGAACTCATTTGAAGAAGGAAGAAGAAGTTCATAATGAGAAGAATTTGTTCAACTTTTCGCTTGAATTTATCATTCGATGGATCAGCATTGCCAGGGCGAGTTCATAATGAGAAGAACTCATCTGAAGAAAGAAGAAGAAGTTTATAATGAGAAGAACTTGTTCAACTTTTTGCTCGAATTCATCACTCGATGGATCAACTTTTCCAGAGAGAGTTCATAATGAGAAGAACTCATTTGAAGAAGGAAGAAGAAGTTCATAATGAGAAGAACTTGTTCAATCTTTTGCATGATTCTATCACAGAAGTAGATAGATCAGTATCAATATTTCCAGATTACATCACAGAAGGAGATGAATTGTCATCCCCAGTGAAAGAGTTCATAAAGAGAAGAACTTGTTAACTTTTTGCTAAATTACATTACAAAAGGAGACAAATTATCATCCCCAGTGGAAAAGTTCATAATGAGAAGAACTAATCCCAAAGAAGATTTTGTTCAACATTACCATCATAATCAAATGAAGTCAAATGAAAAAAAACTTATTGTCTTTTCGTCTTTGCCCTATTCTTGTTAACACAAGAATGAGCAAAGAAGGGCAGCTGAAGACACTAGTTTTTTACATTTGGTTTTTTATTATTATATTTATTATTTTATTTTTATTACTATTATTATTATTTTTATTATTAATATTATTATTTTATTACATATACAACCCAAGGCCCAACTCTGGCCCGATTACAACCAGGACCGATCAGAAATGGCCCAAGCAGAACCCTAAACCCAACTAGGGTTTATGTTATCACTCCCAGTCGCCATTGATCACCACCGTTGGATCTGTCCTTGATCCAACGGTCCCCAGATGCTCCATCAAGAAACCCTAGGGTTATCATAACCCTAGGAACCACGCGGTGCCGCCCCTGAAGCCAACCAAACCCACCGACTATCTTCTGCCAGGTGCCTCGTCCAGATGCCGTCTCCACTGCCAGATGGTCCAACCAGTTGCTGCCGACGCTGCTGCTTCCACGACGCCGGCCTCGTCGAGCTTTCCAGAAGCCAGATGCCTCACCAAATCAGTGCTCTATGGTGAGTCACCGCCATAGCTTGGTGACTCACCAAGGATGCTACCCATGGGACCGGTCCGATGAGAGCCTCATCGAGGCTATAAAGCCTTGGCTCACCTGCAACAAAAAAAAAGAGGGGACGACAACGGAAAACACAGACAGAAACAGAAAAGACGGCGAGCAGTAGCTAAAAAGAGAGATACAGAGAGCAACACAACAACCAGCTGAGAAAAAGAGAAAGAAGAGCTTACCTCGCTGGTGAATCCCAAACGTCGCCGGAGTACCAAAAAACCGAAGGTAGTTTTTTAGATCTACGTAAATTCGGGACCTTTTAAGGGAAACAGAGGGCGGAAACAGTTTTAGCAGTGCCGATCTATCCTTTGATTTCCCTCCGATGAGAGAAAATAAGAGAGAGTTGAGAGAGCTTCTAAGCTCTCTCAGTTAAAGAGAGAAGAGAGAAAGGAAGAAATGAGAGAGCTGGCCCTTCGGGCCAGCCGTTTCGGGTATAAATACCCCTTCTCAAACGACGCCGTTTTGGGAGGGGTATATATGTAATTTTGTTCATGGCCAAACCCTTTCCGCAGCCATCCTAGTTTGTAATCCTTACATTTTAGTCACTAAAGCAAATTTTAGATCCTTTTAAATCGGTATTCAAATTTTATATATATGTATTTTAGTCCTTAACCGTAATTATAAATATTTTAGGTAAATTACTGATTTAATCCTTTAATTTTAATAATTAATTTTTTAATCTCGAATGCATGTTTTTAATTTATTTTAATTTGATATATGAATTTTATATAATTTTAGTTTAGTCACTAAATTAATAAATAAGGAGAATAGTATGTTTAGTCACTCAAATTTTAAATAATTAATAATTAATTAGGTATTTATTTTATTACGTTATAATTTAGTCACTAATTTTAATTGTAAGTTTTTATTATTTTTTATATTTAGTTTTAATTTTATTTATTTTACTCATTATTTATTTATATTTTAATTTTATATGTTTAAATTATTATTTTCATAATTATTTTATTATTGTTATCTTAGTCATGTAAATATATACTTATATTCTTTTAAATAATAATGTTTATTTATTTTCAATATCAAAGAAAATGGCAGTCTTAATACAACTGGATGTTCTATTCTGTTATTTTAAATAATTAAACATTATAAAAATTATAATTTAGTTTTATTTAAATTATTACATTTTTAATATTTATTTTTATTTATTAAATATCGAAGAAAAGAGCTGTCTTAAGGCACCTAGAAGTCATTTTCTGATATTTCTAAATAAATAAATATTTTATTTATATTTGAATAGATTTTCTTAAAAATTATAGCAATAAATTTGAAATAACAGAATTATAAATTAAATATATTTGAATTCTTAAATTCTATTATTAGAGACAATTTATAATTAAAAAGTACCAATTTTGGGCGTTGTAGGGGTGCTAATCCTTCCCTAAACGTAACCGATCACGAATCCCTTTTTATTATTAAAAAGAATGAATTTTTGGTTAAAACATCTTTTAATCGATGTTTTCTTAAAAACTCTTTTAAAAGATGATTTTTAGGTATTCGACCTACTTGACCCAAAAGGCCGATGGCGACTCCCAAAATATTTTTAAAAAAAAATCAAAATCATTAATTTATTCACATCACTTTTCCCGCCAAGTAAAAATTTCGCGCCCGGACGAAAATCGGTTACGACAACCCTTTTTAAAAGTGTAAATAAATTAGCACCGGTATGCGGCACACCGAATAATTCAAACGCGATTGTTCTTTTCATCATTTGCCAATTATCTTGATCTAACCAATGTGCCGTAACGGCTAAAAATAATTTTCGGTATTATGAGGGGAACTCCAAACGTCACATGTAAGTGACACACCATAACGGTGTTCTTGGAATCCTAAAATCATTTTTCCCTCGTCGTACGCGACACTTTTATAGCATCTCATCTAAGGGTAGTACGACTTACTTGAGTATAACGTGGTTTCATTAGTTGTTGAATTGTTGCCGTGAAGTCTTCATCATCAAAGTGGTCGAACAACAATGCTTTTGTAATCACGAACTTTGTAAACGCTTCTCGTAATTTTTCGTTGTCGTAAACAAAACACCACCTTACGGTGTAAGATTCGATTGACTTGGATCCAATCTTGAGCGAAGTGCCTTGCATGATTTTGTCAAATGGTTCTTCAACGTTGTGTTTCCTTCCGGTGCAAGCAACTTTAGACAAAGTTTACAACGCGCCCTCCTCAGCCATTTGACATCTCACATAAATCGTAGTTATCCCAAATATATTTGTTTCGAGTGTGTTCGATCACTCTCACGACTTCAAGGTTTCCCCCGACGAAAGATTCAGCCGTGTTACTCATGATGAACAAAAAATTACAAAAATAAGATTTGAGAGATGTTTAGGTGTTGTGTAATAAGATTTGAAAAAATTGTAATCAACCAAATACATCTCCAACTTATTTATACATGTTTAGGGTGGTAAAATTGTAATTTTTTAAAGAAAAAAATGGTCAAAACGGTCACAAAACCCCTCCAACAACTATATTAACAGCTAGTTTTTTAAACCTATATCGGTTTTGTTTTATAAAAACCGGTTTTTTAACCAGTTTTTTTCAAACCGATTTTTATCTGGTAAAAAACCAATCTAGGTTTTTTTTCAAACCGGGTAAAATAACCGATTAAAAAAATTCGATCTGGTTTAAAAAAAACTGATTTTTTCCAAATCCGATTTCGTATATTATTTTTACATAAAATCGGATATTCAAATTTTTTGTGCAGCTGTCAGTAATATTTTCCAAGGTGCGTATAATTGAGTCAAACGATTGAAGGGTATGCGATGTCACAAATCAAAACGTCGAACTTTCTACTTAATTTCCCATCACATTGATCAACCTGCACGTGGCACATCTCAGCCGTTCCCTGACCCTCCCACTTCTTTAACGAACAATCATATGAGAGACAAAGTGAAAAAAGAAACATTGTAGGATCAAATCGGAAATCTTGGATAATGTACAAGTGAAATATATATTAAAGCCAGACAGAAGCTCAAGTCATTGTTATTATTTGAACGTTCAGGCAACTGGTGGTTCCATACTGATGTTTACCCGTCCTTGTTCGATGCAACACGGCATGCTTCACATTTTTAAGGTAATTTTATGGGGCAATGCCAAAGAACGATGATTACTGGTTTTATGAATCATAATGATAAACTTAATAATTGAAAGTTACATCTTATTATACGTCAACTCAAACCTCAATAAAACGTTTGAGTCGCTCCGTCTACGATTGCTCTGCTATATGCAACACCCGATGATCTTACATCAAATGGGTTAGCCCAGCCTCCTTGCTCGATGCCTGTCGCTCTACCGTTACTGTTCTAACGCTGTCTAACTGAGTCAGTACAAAAATGTTGATGAATTCCCATCCCCCTCAACCACCGACCATGGCAATCCATCTCCGTCCCTAATCTGCATCGAAATCATGATAGGAGGATGAGGCAGCTGTTTCCGATGAAATCCCATATTGGCTGTACCATTCTGGTCCCGTTTCACCGAATAAATAATCTGAGAAGTCTTCACTCCTGGAAGAGTCCTTGGTGCTTGTTGTGCTGCATGAGCTTGCATCAGAGCTGCTGAAAATGGAAGAACTCTCACTCGAGGAATCAGCTGAAGGAATTCTTTGCATGGAAGGATGCTTGTGTTTCCGTTGTGCTATAGATGGATCCAACTTTGAAAATTTAGAGTCGGGTCTAGACTTGGATACGTCATGGCGATAAGGAACAGCTTCCAAATTCCTACCAGTCTTGGAACCATGAGACTCCAGATTTTTTCTAACCAAAGCCGGGGCCATTGGAGAGTGCCTAAAGTTTTGAAGAACTAAAGTTTATTTGTTCTGAAAAAAATAAAATAAAAAATAAAACCAAAGTTTCATCTAACAAAGCTTTCAAAGTCGCATTTTACCTCGCATAGAGTAGCATGTATGCCCCTTCAAGTAAGACCCTCTCCCATGAAACTGGTATTACCTACAAAACACATTGCACGTCAGGTGTATGTATAGTAAGTAGTGTATATAATGATTGCAGACAGAGAGATCTCCATATATATTAATCGGAAAAGAGTATACCGTGCTGTCATCAATCCTGAACCACTCCCCTCGGAAACTCTTCACATAACAAACATAATGTCCTGAGAAGGCAGCATTATTTACATCCAAGTGAACCACCACACCATAGAGATTGTAAATGACAACCTTATCACTTTCTCCACTCATATATGGGGCCAAATCAAGGATCTCAGGAAACTGAACCGACTTATTTAACTTCCCAAAATTTCCAGACTGTAAAAGTACAGATGGTGAAGCAAGAGTTGACATTCAAATAAGAACATGGAAGCACACAAATAGAAACTCGCCATTGTGGAATTACCTGGAACCGCTTTAAAACAATGGTGAGAATATTCGGTGCCTCTAATACCGTCAACTTCTTTCTTGCTTTTACGTAAGATTTGCACCTGATTGAAAAAGGAAAAATTTACCATGAGAAGGTCGAACCGCTATAACTCCTGGATGTTTGCTTTGAACATACAACAATAATTATATGCCAATCCAAGTAAAAATGCTATAGTTGGAACAAATATGCCACAAAAGTACGAGTTATGCAATCACCGTAATAACATCACAGTAAAATAGCCAAAGTCAGAGTTCATTGAGCGATAATACAGATTAAGATCAACTGAGATTTCAAAATTACACGGCTAGAACAAAATCATAACAGCTAAGAAGGCATGGTAATATGAGGAACCTTAACATCAATGATATGGCACACTAAAAAGCAACAAACCTAGTGCAATGATATTTGTTCTCTCCATCCAAAATTTCTGTAGCTGTAAACTGTGCAAGTGCCTCCTTCAAACTTCCAATGTCCCCATCAATCTCAACAGTTAGATCCATCATCCTCTCATACTTCTCAGATTTACCAAGGCACTTCATGCACTTTATCTGACAACCCAATAATGGTAATTCCATAACAAAATAGCAAAAATCACAATTACTTTGTGTCTGTTGAATAAGAATAAATTCAATAAATACGTTGACATAATGGATAATCAAAATTGTGGAAAACCTTAGAATGAAGATAACCTCCAAAAGTCAGGCCAATTAAACTTGTCTCTTCAGCCAGTGGACCTGTAGCCCTTGCTTCTTTGAGGCAAACAGACTGCATTGCATCAACTGCATACCTGTCGTCTCACTGATGTGAAGTCTAATTCACATTTGACTAGGTTAAACCATAGTAGTATACAAAAAGAAAAGGTTTTAATGGTTGGTTCACCTCAAAAATTCATGGGCATCCTCTTCCTTCCCAGGACCAAGATTACTTCCAATTTTTTGTATTTTGGATAATATCCGGATTGGGGACAAAGGGGAATCCCCTTCCTTTGCCTCGAAAATCAAACATTCAAACTCACAGATGAAGCACCACTCCTTTTTTCGACCTACACATCAACAATAAACATCATATTAAAGGAGTGGTATGAATAAAGGACGAGACAATGAAAAAGTAATGTCCAGAAACTTGCATGCTTTAGAGTGGAGTCCTTTGACAAGGTATGAGGTAAGCGGCCGAGTAAAAGCCAAACACTGAAGGACAGCGTTAGCATAACAACTGCAGTAATTTTCAAAGGAAAAGTATAAATTAGCAACTCAAATACACACTTTGTTACATCATAGTAGATGAGAAATAATAATTCATAGTTAATTATTTTGAAGGAAAACAAAGAAATCCATGTCATACGCCAAGTGTATGATTGTACCCATCTTGTAATCTAAAGGTGAAGATATATGCAAAAGTTCCAGCATACCATATTAGCAACAGTAAGAAGTTCCAAAAATGCAAACTACTTGAAACCATTCTCGAGATAACAAATGATTTTTTGCGAACTGAAATAAGTGCAAGTATAAAGGTCACCTGTTCCCAATATTATTAAGGCCAAATGGGCATAGTTCCACTGCATCATAAGTGTATAGTTCCATGAATAGTTCATATGGAAAGATAATCTGCCAAATCACATAAAAAAATTGCTCTAAATTGGAATATGATGTGACAATACTATGATAACATCAACAAAATAACATTGTAATTCGAAAACCACCTTGTAATTGTGTTTTCCATCAGCCTCATTACCAAAACCAAAAAGATGAGATTTAGACTCTTTGGAGGCTTTGAACTGCTGTACAACCTTCCTCAAGGACATTTTCAAGCCATTACTAGAAGTCGGTGGCAAGGTAGGGGCAGCATTAATTTTTGCAGGCAAGCCAGAGTTGGAACTCTGAACAGAATGCCCTCCAGGTGCAGAAGATGAATGATGACAAGAAGTACTACATGAGTAAGTTGTGAAGTGTTTACTTTCACAAAGTTGCAAGACATCTTCTCTATCACCAGTTACAGTTCTAGTCCTTGAAATGCCCAGGGATCTTAAGTTACTAATCTTGGATGCATCAGTACCTAATGATTCAGAAGAAACAGCTCTGGTTGACTTGTTATAGACACCTTTTTTAGGATGGCCACCATCAGGCATGAGATTATTATTCTTAAAAATCTGCCTTCTCATTTCAACTTCTTCATGAGTGGATTTCTTCTTGTTTATTAATTTGCTCCAATTATTAGACTCTGATGAAGGCGAGATAGTTTTTTTCATGTTCTTAGCAGAAGTCCTGCTTTTAGGTATACCAGTGGCAATATCATCAGAATTCTGTCTGCCTAACTTGTCATTATGGCCAGACAGAAGAGTCCTGCTGGGAGAAACATCAAGCAGTGATTCACTACTGGCACCAGATGGACTCAAGCCGGTTAATGACGAGGAACTGGATGGTACTGTTTCTATGGCATCTACATGAGGCTTAACATTACCACCACCATCACAATCTTCTACCACTGATGAGGAATCAGAAGATATATTAAATGCATTGTCCACCTCAGAATCATAGCTGTGAAGTCCAGACTGCTTTTTCGCTGCAAAATCAGGAGGGTGACATTCATCTTTGTGGCCTTGTCTCCAGTGCATTATTTGACAGTTGCCAGAACTATAAGAGGGCAACAAAGAAGTTAATACTAAATGATGAAAATAGCACAGCAAATATACCCGACTATCCAGTGCAATTACTAAAGAGAATTACTAGAAAAAGGCACACATCTATTTTATTTTACAAGTAATCAAAGGGAGAAAAATGACAGACAATGTAATCTTCTTTTCAAGCCACCATGATATATGCCGCCACTCACCTCCCACTCGTAAAAGGGAAGGGTGTGGCACCATGATAGATGACACCCACACAAAGAGAATAGAATGGCACTCTAAAAAAGAGCTATATGTTATAAACAAAATATTTACCACATAACAATACAATACAACAAAACAAGGCTGATACCTTTAATAAGAATGGAAGAAGAAAATTTTATTCCAAAGAGACAAGGGATTCATATAGCCAACCACTAGTTGAATGGTAATTTAATTATGCTAAACTGAAAACGAACTCCAGGCATTATCTTCTACATCTTTAAATTGTATGGCACTCTTTATCATGGAACTTCGTTGTAAAGCTCTACTATGCAAATTTGAGATAAATAATTATGCATATAAGGGCAATGAAGGCTACTATTTATCAGCAAGAATGATGCTAAAAACTCGAACCCAATCGGCAAGCAAAGGTTAAGAAAACAGCATTTCAATAAATGGTCCAGAAGTGGCTGCCGAAAGCGTCAGTCAATGCACATTTCTAAGACGAATCTACATAATGTACATATTCCCACTTCCTCCATAACAGAATCCCAATAAACAATATCAAAAACATAGAATACCACAACAACAATAACGGGGTAATGAATCAAATAAAACATAAAGACCATCCTCTGGGAAAATGTAAACGACTCAGCTTGATCTTTTCACTGAATTTTAGTTACTGTAAGAACCAATTTTATAAGCAAACAAACATACAACCCTAAGGCCTAAACCGTTCAGAACTTCTTGAGAGGCCTAAGTTCTGAACTTCAGTAAAATCAAGTACGATTCACAATTACAATGCTCATTAAAACACAACTAAAATGGGGAAGTCCCAATCAGTTTCTGTCAAATTTCAACACTATAATTTCTTCCCTTCAAAAAAGTAATCCCACCATTCCTCCTGGCCCCTTCAAAGCCGAAATAAGTTTTCATCTTCATCATTCAATTCACATTCAACAGCTGCAATTACTGTCAACAAAAAATTCTCAACAAAAAAAACGGTAGATCCAACTCTTTACCAACCCCCAAAATTACTTTTCTATTTGCACAAATTAGGTCAACATTAAATCTAACTATAAAAGGGGAGAAATGGGACGAACCAGTAACGAACAGATTTGCAACGAGAACAGCGGGTAGTTGTAGGGGCAAAGCAAACAGCACACTGGTACTTGGGATAGTAACCGTACTCAGCGGTGGCTTGAGCTTCCACCACGGCGGATTCATGCGAGACCATTTCGAGCAACCTCGTAAGTTCCTCTTTCCTGGCCGCCGCAGTCCTCAACTTATGGCGGATTACCAAAAAGACACCAAGCAAGGATACCAAAACGACGACGTCAAACCCTACAGATCCAGGAACCAGCATTTCTTATCCTATCGGAGTTGAATTTTAGCCGGCGCCGAGAATGAGTCCTAAGCAGAGAGAAAGAGCTAAGATGAAAGGGCCTTTGTAAAACATAGAAATCTGCGACAGCGGCGACGGTGGGAGCGGCGGTGGTGGAGGTTGGAGGGGTAGAAAGGGTAGTTAAGGGGAAAAGAGGATTTGGGCATCTGGGAAGGATCTGAAGTAGAGGAAGGAAATGTGAGCTTTTTAATTAAATTTTAGGATGTTTTTCTCTTTGTCGTGAAAAAAGACAACTGTTTCTATCGCGTCGCCATGGATTTTCTTGTCTATTGCTTTTTACCTCTTTCACGCTTCACTAAATCTTCCCTTTCATTTCTAAATTAATTCCAATTTAAGTCTAAATCGTTTCAATAATCTAATTTAACGATTTAATTCAATATAAATAATTACATTTCAATCCTCTTTTATTTATTATAAATAATCTAATTTTTTTCATTCACAATTAAGATTAAATAAAGATAATGATGTTTTAATCTCTGTATATCTAAAACCTTTTTGATAAACATGATGGTATACAAGTGTGGGCTACAGCTTACTTCATCTATAGGAAGAAATGAGTGGTCGATGATTATGTAGTTTCTAGTGATGGAACAAATGGTAATTTGAAGGGATAGAGTGCAATAGATTATACCAAAAATGAGGGATCGGTCAGGGAAGTTCTATCGTGCGACGGTCTTAATATACGGCTATGAAAATATGTTATTGATTTTGTTATTTTTTAATAAAATCGATAAAAAATTACCGAAAATATTATTATTTCTACTCAAAATATTATTGAACGCTTTACCGAGTTTGATAATATATTCGGTAAAGTGTTACCTAAAATATTATTTTTTCTTCCAGATATATTACCTAACCCAGTAAAGCGTCCAATAATAATAAAATCGATAAAAATAATAATATTTCTGGTAATTTTTTACTAATTATTTTAAAAAATAATAATAAAAAATAGATAATATTTTTCCTTAATTGTATATTAGGTTGTCGCACATGAGACTTATCCAATGGTTGTGTTTTTAGTTTCAACTAACATGGTAGTTGAAATATAGTTGAGTAGTGCAAAATCCCAAAAAGCAAGGGAGCGGGACAAGCATTTCAAATGTGCAATCTCACACTCCCCATTCTTCTTCTGTCAAAAAGGCAATTCTACACTCTATTTTCTTATCAATTATCTAATTTTATAGGAATAATATTTATTTTAAAAAATAATTATAATCATAGGCCCCTAATTATTTAGAGAAATGGTATTATTTTTTTATTACAAAAAATAGAATTGTATTAGTTTGGAAGATACTCTCAAATAGATGAGAATTTATGCTATGTGACAAAATGTGTCAATGTAGTCAGATATCGATATGGTTGTGAAAATTTGAGTTTTTCCCAAGTTATGGAGAGAAATGAAGAGAAAATGAGGAGTAGGAGAAAGAAGAAAGAATGAAAGTGGAGAAATTTTATTTTTTTATTGATTAAAAAATATTTATTTAATCCGTCTCATATGGTCATTAGAATTTAACGGTAAAATTATATAAAAAAAACTCATATAAAATTTAGTAGTTAAATTGAAAAAAATTGAAAGTACAATGAGAAAATCAGGAGATAAAGTAAAGTTTAGTTGCTAAATTTATAATTTACCATATCTTTTTAAAATAAAATTATTAAAGGAATAGGATCTTGATACACAATGTAAAATTCTTTTAGTTTTACACATATTTAATATCGTTGGATGAGTGAAAATAAATGGAAGAGATTAACTATAGAAAATTAGAAGATATTCATTAGGGAAAAAACAAGGAGCCAATCTTATCTATCTATTTTCACTCATTCAAACGGTCTTAAATCTTTGTAAAACTCAAGAGTTTTACATTGTGTAAGTAGATCCTAATCCATTATTAAAATTTAAGTATTAATTAATCAGTCAATAATCTTTTAACATAGGTGATTAAAAGCTTTCAGTTGACATCTCCATTCTTTTATAGGTTGTGGGTTTAATATTTATTATGAGCAAAAATTCTTCTTCTCTCCCCTTTAATTAGCAATTGTTCAAAAAAATATTAATCAATCAAGATCTTATATGTATAATTAAAAAATATTAATTATAAAATATATAACATAAAATATTACTTATATTTAACATAATTTTTGTAACATCCTCAATACCGGGTTAGTGATCAAATTGTAAAGTTTCAGAATTTGATGACTAAAGTAGAAGAATGAAATAATTCAATGATTATTTGAATATATATTGAAGGTTATTTAGTAATTGTTAAAGGAAATTAAGGGTTAAATGGTCATTTGATCATTCAAGGAATGATATACACGTGAAAAGGGAGAGAACTCTCCAGAGTGCTCTTCTCCTTTCTTCTTCTTCATACGTGGGAGAGCAAGCCAAAGGTAAGTTTCTTTGTTTGTAAATGAATTGTTGATTTTAAGGTTGGGTTTTGATTATTAGATGATAACTAAGCTTAAGGAAAGCTTAAATCATCTTAAAAACAAATGATGGAGGGGTTAAGAGAGATTAAAGATTTGGAGTTTTTATATGAAACTTTGGAAAAGAATTGATAAGTAGAATTTGAAGTTAAATTTGACTTGTCAATGGTTAAATTAAGAGATTTGGAGTGTTAGAATTGGAATTAGAACACATTGAAAATTTGGTATGATTTTTGAATCTCATATGGAAGATAGGATTTTGAGGTTTAAGATGAAATAAATGAATATAGATTGGTTTAAGTATGTATACTAGAGTTAAGAATGAAAAGGGGATGATATATGAAGGGTTTGAGTGGAAATGAAGTAATTTTCGGGTTGAAAATATGATTTCTGGGCAAGGGGAATCGGTACCCATTCAAGGGGAACCGATACCCCTTCAAACGACAGAATTCCAGAATGTCTTGAGGGAATCGATACCCCCATGGTAGGGAACCGATTCCCCCTAAAGGAAAATGCGAATATTGGTTTAATAAGTTCGTTTAAGTTGCTAGTATCCAATTATAAGGTGTAGGTATCTAATGATTGTCTCGAAATGTACATTTATGTAGATTCTACGCATAAAGAATTCCGGAACGTTTGGCAAGTAAGATTGATCAAGGGGAAAGATAAGAGATTTGAATTGACTAGTGAGGCCAGGTGAGTGCATATTAATTAGTTTATGGTGCTAAATGGAAACAAGACTTGCGACAAGTCTATTTCCTCTGTTAGAATGCATGAATATATGATTATACGTATATGAATGACATGAATTGTATGTATGCATGATTATATGTGTTAACATGCTTTTGAATGTAATGTTATGAGAAGTATGTGCTATGTAATGTATATATATGAACATATGTGAAACTGAACTATGTGACTGCATGAGAAAGATATGAGCCATATGACATGATATATGTGAACATGAGAAAACAAAGTATAAGATATGAACTATGTGATCCTATGAGAATGTGAAAGAAGCTATGAGCTTATATGGCATGTGATATGAAAGTGTATATGTGAAATGATATGAATATATATGTGAAAACAAGTATATGTTATGAGATCAATGATTACACGTACATGTGATACGTGACTGAAAAGAAAGGATAAGTGGTTATAAGAGAAAGAATATGAATAAGTAATGTGAACTGTTATAAATGATAATGCCCATGTTATGTGATATGAGAGCTAGGGGTATAGTTGGCATGCCAAGGGTCGAGGGTTTACCTATGTTCTTCTGGACATATGGACTGTTTACCTATGTTCTTCGGGACATATGGACTGATTACCTATGTTCTTCGGAACATACGGACTGTTTACCTATGTCCTACGGGACATATGGACTGATTACCTAGGTTCTTCGGAATCTATGGACTGGTCCTTCGGGACATTGATCGAGCTGTGGTGACAGCATATGTGTGCACAACCTCAATGTACTCACATACCTTAAGTTCTCACTAGTGTACATGGGCTAATAAAGTGATTAAACAAGCATACTGAATGTGATATGTATACGATGGGGTTATAAGTGGTTTGAAATGTGTTACGTGAACCATATGATGTTGTGTGTGTATAGTGTTTGATTGAAAAGGTTAACAATAAAAGTATGTGATTACATGATAAACTGTTAATGATGAATTATGTGTCTGTATGTATTTACTGTAATTAATCTGATATGATTTTATATGATACGAAGAATGCATGGAATTGGTATAACATGATAGAACAGAACATGCATGTATTGATATATGTTATGAAGTGCATTGTAAGTTGTTATGCCTCACTAAGTCTTCGACTTAGCGTGTGATTGTTTCACGCGTAGGTTTCGAGAAGAGTAAAGAGTAATGCGGAGCAAGACAGGTCAGTTTTCCTTACCAAATGTCAGATCAGAAAATGTATGTACTGTTTACAGAGTGTAGTTGGCATGTAGTCTAAAGATATAAATGGTATGAACTCTGATATCTGTTGTAAACGCTTTGAAATAAATTAAATGTTATCAAAGTTTTTAAATTACCCACTATTTTATACGAATACATGTTTAAAAAGTCAATGTGACACTTCGGACTCGTATCCGGGTCGGATACGAGTTGGGGGTGTTACATTTAATGGTATCAGAGCTAAGGTTTAGCCGATTCTCGGCATAAACCAAAGTCCAAAGTGTCATAAAAGGTGTACATGCCAACATAAATTGAAAAATTTCTGATCTGATTGTGTAAGGAGTATGTTGTCTTGCTAATAGAATAAGAATAGTTTAATACAGTAGAAAAATCCGATCGTGATAATTTCGAAGTAAGTGAAAGGTGATATTCCTGATTGTGATAGCTATTCACTTGCCCTGGCCAGGCAAGATGAAGAGCGGACTCCTCAGGAAATGCCTAGTAAGATCAAAAGTTGATTTCAGAAAGCTGAAATCATATCTGAATAATGATAGAAAGTTTTCATCGTTTGAAATCGGAAAAATGATATAGAGTTATTATGTGGATAAGATAGAATATGGTGAACGGGTGTCATCATAAGAATGTTAAAAAGATCTAAGGATGTGATGAGTACGTATAGAAGAACTTAAGGATAAGTGCATCAGTGACAAGTGTATAAGATGTATAAAGTCAGAGTTTATGAGTTTGAAACGAAGTGATAGTATTGCGCATAAACAAGAGTATGTTTATGATAAGGGTTTACAGTTAAGATGAAAAGAGTTAGTATGGGCTAACTAGAGTATGTGATAAAAATGTACTGGAATTATAAGATTATAAGATATGGTCAGGATATGAGAACCAAATCCGTAATGGATCTGGATACAGTTGCATATTTGGATCATAGTAATGTGGTATAGTAAAGGAAAAGGAAGTAAGAATTTGTATATTTAAGTAAAGCTGAGGATTGATAAGAAGAGTTTGAGAATATGTATATCGATGATCAGATTATAGGACACAAGAAGTCAGAATGTGAGTTGAGTAAAAGAAATTTTCAGGATGTATGAGAATAGAGGTGAAATTGATAAGTTGAGTAAGCGAATGTTAAGATAATTTAGATTGGAAAGAATGTATATGATTGGTATAAGAGGGCTTGTGCCCTAGACTGAACCAAAGTTATTATCTAGCTGTCAGAGTAAAGGTGCTGGAGTTATAAGATTGGAGGAAAGATATAGTGGAGTTAATTATTATGATATGAATTTGAATATAATTTTATATTCTGAGCAGATAGCTATGATGTAGAAACAGAGATAAGTATTTGCATGGAACTTTCAGGAAGGAAAATACAAGTATAAGAAATGATAAAGAATGAAGTTATGTATAAGAAATGGGTTATTAGAGTAATGAGGATGCAATGAAGATTGGTACATAAAGATGAGTATAAGTGATAAGACAAGAGTGTGAATATGAAAGGAAATATATGATTTATGTATAAGGAAGAAGGAATAAAGAAATGAAAGGGATTGATTTAAAGGATCAGATACGATAAATATGGAAGTACAGAGGACAGTTTTGATATAGAGTGATGAGATGAATGTTACTGTCAACGTGATGAGTGACATTATATGGAATTTTAGAAAGGTCAAAGGAAAAATGCATAATCGAATGAGAGAAAAGATAACAATGGATTGGTATTACTGGTTATTGTTTATATAAGAAGCAACAGAAGATGAATGTATAAACGAAAAAGATAGTTGGAAAACTAAAGGATTGAAAAGTAAGTTTCTGATGATGACAAGAAAGAATAAGTCCGGGAAGCAACATAAGAACATTAGAAGATATGTTCCTATTAAGATGTGCAGTGAAAATTCGAGGACGAATTTTCTTATAAGGAGGGGAGATTTGTAACATCCTCAATACCGGGTTAGTGATCAAATTGTAAAGTTTCAGAATTTGATGACTAAAGTAGAAGAATGAAATAATTCAATGATTATTTGAATATATATTGAAGGTTATTTAGTAATTGTTAAAGGAAATTAAGGGTTAAATGGTCATTTGATCATTCAAGGAATGATATACACGTGAAAAGGGAGAGAACTCTCCAGAGTGCTCTTCTCCTTTCTTCTTCTTCATACGTGGGAGAGCAAGCCAAAGGTAAGTTTCTTTGTTTGTAAATGAATTGTTGATTTTAAGGTTGGGTTTTGATTATTAGATGATAACTAAGCTTAAGGAAAGCTTAAATCATCTTAAAAACAAATGATGGAGGGGTTAAGAGAGATTAAAGATTTGGAGTTTTTATATGAAACTTTGGAAAAGAATTGATAAGTAGAATTTGAAGTTAAATTTGACTTGTCAATGGTTAAATTAAGAGATTTGGAGTGTTAGAATTGGAATTAGAACACATTGAAAATTTGGTATGATTTTTGAATCTCATATGGAAGATAGGATTTTGAGGTTTAAGATGAAATAAATGAATATAGATTGGTTTAAGTATGTATACTAGAGTTAAGAATGAAAAGGGGATGATATATGAAGGGTTTGAGTGGAAATGAAGTAATTTTCGGGTTGAAAATATGATTTCTGGGCAAGGGGAATCGGTACCCATTCAAGGGGAACCGATACCCCTTCAAACGACAGAATTCCAGAATGTCTTGAGGGAATCGATACCCCCATGGTAGGGAACCGATTCCCCCTAAAGGAAAATGCGAATATTGGTTTAATAAGTTCGTTTAAGTTGCTAGTATCCAATTATAAGGTGTAGGTATCTAATGATTGTCTCGAAATGTACATTTATGTAGATTCTACGCATAAAGAATTCCGGAACGTTTGGCAAGTAAGATTGATCAAGGGGAAAGATAAGAGATTTGAATTGACTAGTGAGGCCAGGTGAGTGCATATTAATTAGTTTATGGTGCTAAATGGAAACAAGACTTGCGACAAGTCTATTTCCTCTGTTAGAATGCATGAATATATGATTATACGTATATGAATGACATGAATTGTATGTATGCATGATTATATGTGTTAACATGCTTTTGAATGTAATGTTATGAGAAGTATGTGCTATGTAATGTATATATATGAACATATGTGAAACTGAACTATGTGACTGCATGAGAAAGATATGAGCCATATGACATGATATATGTGAACATGAGAAAACAAAGTATAAGATATGAACTATGTGATCCTATGAGAATGTGAAAGAAGCTATGAGCTTATATGGCATGTGATATGAAAGTGTATATGTGAAATGATATGAAATATATATGTGAAAACAAGTATATGTTATGAGATCAATGATTACACGTACATGTGATACGTGACTGAAAAGAAAGGATAAGTGGTTATAAGAGAAAGAATATGAATAAGTAATGTGAACTGTTATAAATGATAATGCCCATGTTATGTGATATGAGAGCTAGGGGTATAGTTGGCATGCCAAGGGTCGAGGGTTTACCTATGTTCTTCTGGACATATGGACTGTTTACCTATGTTCTTCGGGACATATGGACTGATTACCTATGTTCTTCGGAACATACGGACTGTTTACCTATGTCCTTCGGGATATATGGACTGATTACCTAGGTTCTTCGGAATCTATGGACTGGTCCTTCGGGACATTGATCGAGCTGTGGTGACAGCATATGTGTGCACAACCTCAATGTACTCACATACCTTAAGTTCTCACTAGTGTACATGGGCTAATAAAGTGATTAAACAAGCATACTGAATGTGATATGTATATGATGGGGTTATAAGTGGTTTGAAATGTGTTACGTGAACCATATGATGTTGTGTGTATAGTGTTTGATTGAAAAGGTTAACAATAAAAGTATGTGATTACATGATAAACTGTTAATGATGAATTATGTGTCTGTATGTATTTACTGTAATTAATCTGATATGATTTTATATGATACGAAGAATGCATGGAATTGGTATAACATGATAGAACAGAACATGCATGTATTGATATATGTTATGAAGTGCATTGTAAGTTGTTATGCCTCACTAAGTCTTCGACTTAGCGTGTGATTGTTTCACGCGTAGGTTTCGAGAAGAGTAAAGAGTAATGCGGAGCAAGACAGGTCAGTTTTCCTTACCAAATGTCAGATCAGAAAATGTATGTACTGTTTACAGAGTGTAGTTGGCATGTAGTCTAAAGATATAAATGGTATGAACTCTGATATCTGTTGTAAACGCTTTGAAATAAATTAAATGTTATCAAAGTTTTTAAATTACCCACTATTTTATACGAATACATGTTTAAAAAGTCAATGTGACACTTCGGACTCGTATCCGGGTCGGATACGAGTTGGGGGTGTTACATTTAATGGTATCAGAGCTAAGGTTTAGCCGATTCTCGGCATAAACCAAAGTCCAAAGTGTCATAAAAGGTGTACATGCCAACATAGATTGAAAAATTTCTGATCTGATTGTGTAAGGAGTATGTTGTCTTGCTAATAGAATAAGAATAGTTTAATACAGTAGAAAATCCGATCGTGATAATTTCGAAGTAAGTAAAAGGTGATATTCCTGATTGTGATAGCTATTCACTTGCCCTGGCCAGGCAGGATGAAGAGCGGACTCCTCAGGAAATGCCTAGTAAGATCAAAAGTTGATTTCAGAAAGCTGAAATCATATCTGAATAATGATAGAAAGTTTTCATCGTTTGAAATCGGAAAAATGATATAGAGTTATTATGTGGATAAGATAGAATATGGTGAACGGGTGTCATCATAAGAATGTTAAAAAGATCTAAGGATGTGATGAGTACGTATAGAAGAACTTAAGGATAAGTGCATCTGTGACAAGTGTATAAGATGTATAAAGTCAGAGTTTATGAGTTTGAAACGAAGTGATAGTATTGCGCATAAACAAGAGTATGTTTATGATAAGGGTTTGCAGTTAAGATGAAAAGAGTTAGTATGGGCTAACTAGAGTATGTGATAAAAATGTACTGGAATTATAAGATTATAAGATATGGTCAGGATATGAGAACCAAATCCGTAATGGATCTGGATACAGTTGCATATTTGGATCATAGTAATGTGGTATAGTAAAGGAAAAGGAAGTAAGAATTTGTATATTTAAGTAAAGCTGAGGATTGATAAGAAGAGTTTGAGAATATGTATATCGATGATCAGATTATAGGACACAAGAAGTCAGAATGTGAGTTGAGTAAAAGAAATTTCAGGATGTATGAGAATAGAGGTGAAATTGATAAGTTGAGTAAGCGAATGTTAAGATAATTTAGATTGGAAAGAATGCATATGATTGGTATAAGAGGGCTTGTGCCCTAGACTGAACCAAAGTTATTATCTAGCTGTCAGAGTAAAGGTGCTGGAGTTATAAGATTGGAGGAAAGATATAGTGGAGTTAATTATTATGATATGAATTTGAATATAATTTTATATTCTGAGCAGATAGCTATGATGTAGAAACAGAGATAAGTATTTGCATGGAACTTTCAGGAAGGAAAATACAAGTATAAGAAATGATAAAGAATGAAGTTATGTATAAGAAATGGGTTATTAGAGTAATGAGGATGCAATGAAGATTGGTACATAAAGATGAGTATAAGTGATAAGACAAGAGTGTGAATATGAAAGGAAATATATGATTTATGTATAAGGAAGAAGGAATAAAGAAATGAAAGGGATTGATTTAAAGGATCAGATACGATAAATATGGAAGTACAGAGGACAGTTTTGATATAGAGTGATGAGATGAATGTTACTGTCAACGTGATGAGTGACATTATATGGAATTTTAGAAAGGTCAAAGGAAAAATGCATAATCGAATGAGAGAAAAGATAACAATGGATTGGTATTACTGGTTATTGTTTATATAAGAAGCAACAGAAGATGAATGTATAAACGAAAAAGATAGTTGGAAAACTAAAGGATTGAAAAGTAAGTTTCTGATGATGACAAGAAAGAATAAGTCCGGGAAGCAACATAAGAACATTAGAAGATATGTTCCTATTAAGATGTGCAGTGAAAATTCGAGGACGAATTTTCTTATAAGGAGGGGAGATTTGTAACATCCTCAATACCGGGTTAGTGATCAAATTGTAAAGTTTCAGAATTTGATGACTAAAGTAGAAGAATGAAATAATTCAATGATTATTTGAATATATATTGAAGGTTATTTAGTAATTGTTAAAGGAAATTAAGGGTTAAATGGTCATTTGATCATTCAAGGAATGATATACGTGAAAAGGGAGAGAACTCTCCAGAGTGCTCTTCTCCTTTCTTCTTCTTCATACGTGGGAGAGCAAGCCAAAGGTAAGTTTCTTTGTTTGTAAATGAATTGTTGATTTTAAGGTTGGGTTTTGATTATTAGATGATAACTAAGCTTAAGGAAAGCTTAAATCATCTTAAAAACAAATGATGGAGGGGTTAAGAGAGATTAAAGATTTGGAGTTTTATATGAAACTTTGGAAAAGAATTGATAAGTAGAATTTGAAGTTAAATTTGACTTGTCAATGGTTAAATTAAGAGATTTGGAGTGTTAGAATTGGAATTAGAACACATTGAAAATTTGGTATGATTTTTGAATCTCATATGGAAGATAGGATTTTGAGGTTTAAGATGAAATAAATGAATATAGATTGGTTTAAGTATGTATACTAGAGTTAAGAATGAAAAGGGGATGATATATGAAGGGTTTGAGTGGAAATGAAGTAATTTTCGGGTTGAAAATATGATTTCTGGGCGAGGGGAATCGGTACTCATTCAAGGGGAACCGATACCCCTTCAAACGACAGAATTCCAGAATGTCTTGAGGGAATCGATACCCCCATGGTAGGGAACCGATTCCCCCTAAAGGAAAATGCGAATATTGGTTTAATAAGTTCGTTTAAGTTGCTAGTATCCAATTATAAGGTGTAGGTATCTAATGATTGTCTCGAAATGTACATTTATGTAGATTCTACGCATAAAGAATTCCGGAACGTTTGGCAAGTAAGATTGATCAAGGGGAAAGATAAGAGATTTGAATTGACTAGTGAGGCCAGGTGAGTGCATATTAATTAGTTTATGGTGCTAAATGGAAACAAGACTTGCGACAAGTCTATTTCCTCTGTTAGAATGCATGAATATATGATTATACGTATATGAATGACATGAATTGTATGTATGCATGATTATATGTGTTAACATGCTTTTGAATGTAATGTTATGAGAAGTATGTGCTATGTAATGTATATATATGAACATATGTGAAACTGAACTATGTGACTGCATGAGAAAGATATGAGCCATATGACATGATATATGTGAACATGTGAAAACAAAGTATAAAATATGAACTATGTGATCCTATGAGAATGTGAAAGAAGCTATGAGCTTATATGGCATGTGATATGAAAGTGTATATGTGAAATGATATGAAATATATATGTGAAAACAAGTATATGTTATGAGATCAATGATTACACGTACATGTGATACGTGACTGAAAAGAAAGGATAAGTGGTTATAAGAGAAAGAATATGAATAAGTAATGTGAACTGTTATAAATGATAATGCCCATGTTATGTGATATGAGAGCTAGGGGTATAGTTGGCATGCCAAGGGTCGAGGGTTTACCTATGTTCTTCTGGACATATGGACTGTTTACCTATGTTCTTCGGGACATATGGACTGATTACCTATGTTCTTCGGAACATACGGACTGTTTACCTATGTCCTTCGGGACATATGGACTGATTACCTAGGTTCTTCGGAATCTATGGACTGGTCCTTCGGGACATTGATCGAGCTGTGGTGACAGCATATGTGTGCACAACCTCAATGTACTCACATACCTTAAGTTCTCACTAGTGTACATGGGCTAATAAAGTGATTAAACAAGCATACTGAATGTGATATGTATACGATGGGGTTATAAGTGGTTTGAAATGTGTTACATGAACCATATGATGTTGTGTGTGTATAGTGTTTGATTGAAAAGGTTAACAATAAAAGTATGTGATTACATGATAAACTGTTAATGATGAATTATGTGTCTGTATGTATTTACTGTAATTAATCTGATATGATTTTATATGATACGAAGAATGCATGGAATTGGTATAACATGATAGAACAGAACATGCATGTATTGATATATGTTATGAAGTGCATTGTAAGTTGTTATGCCTCACTAAGTCTTCGACTTAGCGTGTGATTGTTTCACGCGTAGGTTTCGAGAAGAGTAAAGAGTAATGCGGAGCAAGACAGGTCAGTTTTCCTTACCAAATGTCAGATCAGAAAATGTATGTACTGTTTACAGAGTGTAGTTGGCATGTAGTCTAAAGATATAAATGGTATGAACTCTGATATCTGTTGTAAACGCTTTGAAATAAATTAAATGTTATCAAAGTTTTTAAATTACCCACTATTTTATACGAATACATGTTTAAAAAGTCAATGTGACACTTCGGACTCGTATCCGGGTCGGATACGAGTTGGGGGTGTTACAATTTTTTTGTAGAACTCGAAAAATGGTCTTAATGACAAAATATGACCTATTGTTCCTATATAATTTGAATGTGAACAATATTACTAATAAAATATATATGAATTTATTCAAAATTAAAATATAAAACAAATATTATCACAAAACTATATTAAAATACCAAGAAAACATAAAAATATGTATATCGTCACAAGGATTAAAATTGTTATTTCTTTAATCTCCATTTTTGTATCATTTCTGAATTAGTGTTGTTAATAATAATGTAACTAAAGAAATTACTGATGTTGTTCGATTCCGTCTTAGGGGAAAAATATCAATAGACTAGATAGCACTAATTTATACCTTTGTAATACCTGGGGTATATAGTTCACCAATCATTGATTTTATATAGGATGTGCATAGATTTCTTTTTGTAGTGATTGGTTGATTGGTTTGTAGCAATACTTTGCTATTTTAGGTAATAAAAAACTTAATTATCCAAAAAATAATAATAATGTAACTAAAACAAAAAAAAAAGATAATTCAGCCTTTTCCTTTTGGGGTGGCATCAGAAAATATTATTAGTCAATTAAGTATATATTTTTATTTAAGTATTTAAATATTTTTTAATTAAAGTAAATATTTAAAGTTATATTTTTTATTAAAATAAATACTCAAAATATTTTTTTTATTAAAATAGATACTAAAGTATTCAATATTTATCTTCTAAGTTTTAAAAAAAATTGACATGTTTCATTAATTAAAGAATATTTTAGATACTTAGATGAAAATATTTATAATTCAATCATCATATTTTAAAAGATTAAATAAAATCATTCTATTAGTATACTGTGACAGTCATATCACTTTAATATTAGACATGTAACAAATGTTAATTTATTCTGATAAATTTATATTTTGGTCATCCAATGATGAATAAATAATATATTTTACACATTTAATAATAAAGTGATTTAATTGTAGATTTTTAATATGATGACACAATTATAAATTTACTAATAGTACAGTTACTTGTGGTGAAATTTAATCTAAAAACTTTAACGTGTACTTGTGTGTTTAATCCTTACAAATTATTAAAAATTAAAAACCTAATCCATCTATAAATACACTTTCCCCATATCCATTAACTGAGTTTGTTATATTCATAACGAAGGCTAAGCTCTCAAAGGCCCAGCGTTGGTCACTCTTGTTCAATGGCTTTCCGTCTTCGTCCCCATATGCTTCATTTATTCCATTGGCCGCTCTTGATTTTGCTTTCAAGTTTTGTTTTTAGAGAAATAAAATGGGAGGAGTCAAAGGTTTTATTGAAGGAGGCATTGCATCAATCGTGGCTGGCTGTTCAACCCACCCACTGGATTTAATCGCAGTTGGCTTCCTACGATCAAATCAAAGAATTCATTTTGGCAAATGGGTGGATGAAAGATGGGCTCGGGACACACGTAGCGGCGAGTTTTTCGGCTGGATTTGAGGCGGCAGTGGTGTCGAATCCCGTTGATGTGATCAAGACAAAGGTAATGAATATGAAGGTGGTGGCCGGGCAGAAGCCACCATACACCAGCTCTTTGGATTGTGCTCTGAAGACGGTGAAGGCGGAGGGACCCATGGCTTTATATAAAGGGTTTATACCCACGGTCTCCAGACAGGAACCGTTTACGGTGGTGCTTTTTGTTACCTTGGAACAGGTTCGTAAGCTGCTTAAGAATTTTTGAGTTATTTTGACGATAAAGATGACGAAGACTAGGAATTCTATGTTATAAAATATTGAGATGAAAATAACAAAGTATTGAATGTAGGAAAATGTTAATGTCTGAATTCATATTTAAAAAGTAATATCATCATATGATATTTGCTCCGATGATTATCATCTATCGCTTCGACCTGACTTCAGTTTATGTATGATTATCAAATACATATAAATTATATGTAAGTTTTCTTTTGATACATATAAATTGTATTTTTTTTATTTCAATGCCTCAGAAAAGTATTTAATTACATCTCATCATTCAAATAAAAGAAAATTTTAATTTTAATTCAAATAGAAAACTCAATAATTAACTTGGAACATCTTAAAATCGAGACCTTATGTTTAATGCGAGATTATTTTCTTTTATCATATATCATATTTTTAATTAATACCTAAAAATCACTACCTTATAAAAAAAATTCAAACTTTCACAAACTTAGAATAAGCTCCAAAAAATACATCATTACAAAATAAAAATAACTTCAATACATGTCGACAATGCTAAAATAAAATAACATCAGCCATTGACATCCACTCATACCTTGCATTAATGTCAACCAATATCTATGTAAAACTTCATCTGCTAGCAACAACACATCCTTCAACGCTAATTATGTCCGTCATTTTTTTTAGAATTTTAAGGTTTTGAAGAATTAATTTTTATTATAAATCATATATAAATATATTATAAATAATATTAAATATTGTGCTCCAGTCTTTGTTTTCAAAGATTTTTGGTTCAGATTCTCCTAAACACGACATTTTTAATAAATTTCTTCAAATAAAATAACATCGTTTTAGGTTTTTTTGGGCACCAAACTACGTTGTTTTTGTACAACAGCCATGTCATCGACCATTAATCATGTCACAATATTGTTAGTGATTTAATGACATAATTGAAGCGGGAATCAAAATTTAATGTTATAATTTGACAAAATTAGATACTCGGTTATATAAACAAGTTAGAACTCAAAGTTCAATGATAGCTGGAGTAGTTTTCCCCTTTAAAAAATCAAATAGTAGAACTAGCATGACAAGTCTGCAACAAGTTGCTAATAATTATTTAAGAGGATTAAGTTCAAAGGAAACAAGAACACATAAAACATCGAGCGGTATTGAACACGGATGCAATACAAAACAATAATACATGAATTGCCGAATTAGAAAATTTGTCCAAATTTAAAGAATAAATTACACCTGCTTTTTGATTGTTACATATGAAAACAATATGATGTTTGACTGACTTCATGAACAGCCAAAAATGGTACCCTCAACATGGTAATCCCGTTTTATTATCCATGTTCTCTCTTGGTTTTATTTCTTTTAAACCCTAAGAATGAAATTAACAATTTCAAAACTTCTAGATAAAGTCGGGCTGCCCTGTTGAAGTCAAGCATCGATGCCACATACGGCTGTTCGGATCTACTTCTCGAGGATGAGAAATCACCTCCGGAATGGGAAAGTATACATAATGAGTGTTGCATATACCAACTGTAATGCCGCTATATCCAGCAAATGCACCATGAACCTGTAAATAGTAAATACATGCATGCATCCCATTTCAGGAGATCAGTTCTATATGTATGTCATATAACCCTACATCGAGCCAAAATTAAATTGTAAGGGTTAAAAGTAATGGATACTTACAGCATTTTGTCCTAGCACAGTGCATAGAATTCGATCTGATGCATTTGCACGGCATGCACGAATCATGTATGTTGGATCAATATACTTCACATCAGCAGGGATGCCGATTTCCTTAAAACATTTCTTTGTCTGGTAGGAAGATAGTGAAATAACATTTAGTACCCCTATAAATGTTTGTTTCATCAAATGCAAAGAAAAATAAACATATCATTCAATGGAAGAACATAGAAAGCGATTTGCTTCGCCGTCTCTTAGAAACGTAATTTAGAAAGGTTTCAAATGTCTTTAAATTGCCGCACTAGAGAAGATTCCCACTCTCCCTTAAGTTACTTGGGAGGAAATATTCAAATAACTGGACAACGTGATGAGCATTAAAAAAAACACGTAAGAAATAGTTGAAACTATGACGAAAATGAAATACCTCTTGTTGGATATACACACCAATATCTCCAAGTACAATGTTTCCAGAAGCATCGGTAGCATTAGTTTTTTTAACGAGATTCTGCACCAAAAAGCAGCACCTCAGAAATGCTCAGCTCACATATTTTCATGTGTATCATATTATCAAATTTGAAAATCTCTAAGAATTGACACTTCGTCTTCAAACAGGGACAACACAGTAAACAATTTCTCAAACAAATATAAAGAGATATCCTGGTACCTTAACCCTGTTTTTGAAAATACTTATTTTACAAAGGGAAATAAAGTTTCAACCTATTGGTTCTTTTACCCTTCAACTAATTACTTATGAATTTCATCAGACTCAACATTTACACTGACAAAACATGATAAAATTGAGAAAACAAAAAAAAAATAGAAGGAACGTCTTTGCAAAGCTGCCAACTGAATGTAGACCAATTCTCTCTGCAGTAAAGCAAGTGAATTTCACATAATTTATAATTCCCATAATTTATAATTCCCATAAGAGAAGTTACAGATGTTGACAAAGATACAAAACTTACTAATAGAATTGAAAAGAAACCATAGAATAGACAACAGATTAAAGAAAGAAACATGAAAGCAATAATAAAACAAACCAGCCCCCAACCACACACACACTTATATATAGTCACCTGTCCAGCTCCTTCCGCCACACAGACCACAGCTGATCCCTTTGTCTCTATGAGGTATTTCAGATGCCTTAATACACCATGAGGCCCATGCAAATTGAAAGGTACCTGTCCAGCATTAGTAGCATGCATTTAAAGACTGTGAAGAGCATAGTTGATCATAATTTATTGTCAATAATCAGCAAAATACCTCTGGAATCAAACATATGTCAACTTGTCCACTAGCTAAGGATGATTGCATGGCTATGAAACCACTGCTACGACCCATCAATTTCACGATACCAATTCCATGGTAAGCACTATGTGCCTGGTAATTGATTAAAGAAGTAAAAAGAGTAGTTAGAGACAGGTAGGAATTTTTTGAAAATATATTTAAGTAGATAAGTATCATACGATGCATGAATTCGAAAGTCGAATACTTTTTTTTAATATCAACACCAATAATCAAAGCTGATATACCTCAATGTATGCAGAGTTGATTGCCCGTTGTGCTTCTTCAACAGCAGTATCAAAACCAAAGGTTTTATCCATCAGCAGAATGTCATTGTCAATAGTTTTTGGCACACCAACTACAGCCACATTTAATTTTCTTTTGCGGCACTGAAAACAAGTGTACACACATATAGATTTAGAAAAACACAATGCCAGCCCCTATTTGTGACAGAAAATTTTCACAACTCTTAGAGATTCTTAATCACAGACCCTCCTAATCGATATATTAGATATAACTTTGAAATGAAAAACATAGCTTAGAAAAACCAAAAATGGAAAATAAATCTGAATCTTTCAGTTACCCAAGACCAATGCCTTTATGAAGCTAAATCAAATGACTCAACAAAATTTATAAACACAGCTTAGACTTCAAGGGATTAAAAGAAAACGTCTTAGTTTTTGTGAGTTCTATTTTCCAACTTAAGATAATAATAAAAATAAAGGAAATACCATGTTCAAGATTAATGGATAGTGCTAAATATGAAGACAATATAATAGATATATGATATGAACCTCATTGTGAATAGCATTGGCCCCAGCATGGGTGCCGTTTCCACCCAGCACAAAAAGCATGTTGATTCCTCTTTCCTGACATCAATTTTGGAAGTATATCAGAACATCACTACATACTTGGCCTCATGAGTCTTGGCTATTTTGATTCAAAATTTACAATTCCTTCAAGAAGATTTGAGTTAATCAGACAGTAGTGGAAGATTTTTTAGTACCTCCATACTAGTGACTATATCACTGACAGAGGGCCCTCCACGTGAAACTCCTAACAAGCTTCCACCTGAAAGGTGTATATTTTGGACTACTTTCCGCGATAGCTGAAAATCGATCCAAATTAATAATAGAAAATCTTGGATGGAGCATAGATATTTTCTAACAAGTCATTGTTAGGAAAGAAACACAACTTACCGGCATTTCAGCCAAACCTTTGTCAGAGAATCCACGATAACCAAAAGGAATCCCCACTATGTTTTTTACACCATATATTTCCAGTGTGATGGCAATCTGCACAAATTCATTAATTTAAGCAGTATTGATCAATAAACACCAAAGCATTCAGATTTCAGACTAAACAAGAAACTTCAATTTAAAGAATATATATTTATGGTGCTAAGATTCAGTCATAATTACTTCATCATACTTCAACAGTTTACACTATGACAAAAGTGAGACTTTAACAACCAAACTTCAATTAATTCACTGTAAATACCTTTCTTTCATAAAGCAAAACCATAAATTCATGAAGTTTTTTTGCAAAAGCATCCAAAGTAGAAGAAAAACTTCGGTACATGGTCTGAGATTTATTTACCAAGTGAAAAATAAGAGATATATTCCATGTCCTCAATCTGAGTCAGTAGGTACTGAAAATGAACTTTTAACATGAAATACAAATTAAAAATCAGTTAACAATTATTTAACTGCAACAATGAAAGCACTGAGCCAAATCAAAAAGCATAGCATAGATGTTGTACGGAATTATAACCGGCCAGCAGCATATTGAAATTTAAATATTTGTGCTGACCTGTCTAATGACATCATTAAGACCAGGGCAAAGCCCGCCACAAGTAACAATTGCAGCCTTCACTTCTTCTGGTTTGAAAAAAATTTTCTCTCGTGGCCCAGCACGATGAACCCTAACATGATATGTCATGATGTTGCATATAATATCAATAGCAGCCAAATAAACTTTACATTAAACAAAAGCAGTGATAAGGAAAATATACAAGAGTTGGATATTAACATATGTGATGCCAATGGATATATACGTTACCAATCCTACTAAAAGAGAAGAAGAGTTGGAAAACAATATTAAAAATACTATAACAATACTTCAGTACATATTATTTAGAATAACATAGCTTGTAACGAAAGATGTGATGCACAAGTTCACAAAACCCTATTAATAAGTCGGGAGTTATACTTACCATTGTTCAACCCAAGTACAGTTAGGATCAATGCATTCTGCACCAGCAGATGAGGGAGAAGAGTAATGTATGACCTGAAATATTTAAAAGATCAAATTTTTTTTACCAATATAGTCTAAACGAGGATGATTAACTAAAATCATTGCAAGATTATTTCTGTCAAGCATTGTCTTGATTTAAAATATGAATATAACGACAGAGATGGGCAAACTATAGTTTACTTCTAAAAGGTGCAAGCCTGGATTTCTTTCCTAAAATTACTTATGCCATTTCAGGTAATTTTGAATTCTCATTTTAAATACATACTCTATAGATGAAACTTTCCAATTTTGAAGATGATCTCAAATCTCTATAAGCATGTAAAATTTCAATTCTCCATATCACAATTCGGCAACTTGTATATACTGTGGAAACAAAATCAAAATAGTGAAATTCAAATATATATGTATATGCTTACCTTAAGAAGCACTCTGTCATTATTATTAATGTAACCATGCCACTCCTCATCAGACGGATAACCTTCCGCAAATTCCTCATTAATCGGAGTTCTGTAGGCAAACAAAAGAACATACATCGATTTTTTTTTTAATTGCTAAGTTCAAAATAATTGATAAAATATTTAAAATATAAAATATGAAGGCGATCAGATATATAAAAGTAAAAGCACAAAATTGTAAAATTTTCAAGCAATTTGATAAAAAGAGGGAAAGGAACTGTGTTTGAACCTCATTCTGAGACAAAAAGTGGAAGGAAAAGAGAGAGCATCGGGGAAAATATCGGTGATGTGAGGAATATTAAAGCGCCTTTCGAAATCTTGCTGATACTTTGACTTCCAGTCAGGATCACTAAAATCGATGCTATTTTCGGAATTTTGTTGACTACAATGAAGCTTGGGGAAAACTCTACTCCTTCCCTGCGATCTCAGTGTGGCGAGATTCAAGGGAGTAAATCCATGGCGGTAACCGAGGAGACGACGATAGACGCTGTCGTTCGGAGGGAGGTTGAGCTTTGGAGAAGCGGAACCGGTGAAGGCATAGGAAAGAGTTTCCATGAAAGGAGAAGTTGAAGTTTGTTTTCCCCCCTTTAGTTTTGGTGGTTGCAGAGAATGATCAAAGCTTTTTCGGATACCGGTGGTAAAACCAACAAAAGAGAAGAAATCAAAGCTTCTTTTTTCGTCTGTTTTTGGAAAAGCGATGTATTGGAGGGAGGAAAAATAAAGGCAGACAATTCGAGATCGGCTGCCGGTTTTGGCCCTACAAACTAAAAACTACAAAATTTTGGCTTATAAAACCGAGGACGACTCTTCAAACTGCCTCGACTTCAACGGCGTTGGGACTTCTTTCACCAATTTCACTACAAATGTTTTTACTTTTTATGATATTTTTACCTAATAATTGTATGATATATTTAAGAGAAAATAACTTCATTGATCGAAAATATCTTATAATATATTATTTTAATTAATTTTTTTTGGATTTGTGAAAATGAACAACAAATTCGTAACGCGAACTCTAATTTCGCAACATAGTTTCCAAATTCGCAACACGATTTTCCAAATTCGCAACGCGAATATGTAAATCGCAACACAGAAGTCAAATTCGCAAAGCGTGTTTATTTTCGCAACGCAAATTTTATTTTAAAATTTGAAACACAATATTAATTTCGCAACACAAATGTAAACAGTATAATCGTAACTCATAACCTAAAACTCAAAATCACAACTCAGTCTCATCTCCATCTCTCACTCTCTACGGCGAAATCCGTCCCCATCTCCGGCGAAATCCGTCTATTTCCATCTCTCAGAGCCACCCTCATAACCATTCACAGCCACAAATAGAAAATCAACCACCGAGGGTTAATTTTTTTAATTATTTTTATTTTGAAAATTTTGTATTATTATTAGATTTTTCATATTTAAATTGATGATAAATTTACTGGTAATTTCAATATATAGATTAACCATTTCACTTAGATTGTTTAGTAAATTCATTCGGTTGCTGCCAATACTGCTAAATTGTTTAGTCTTTAACCCTGTGAAGTTAGTATTTGTCTTTGTTTTGTCTTTTGGTTGAAGTAATGCAATTCATTCAAGTTTCAACTTGCAAAAAAATAGTTTTTGAAACTTAAATTCGCAACACGAAAATCGCAACGCGAAAATGAAAATCGCAACGCGATTTTAGTTTCGCGTTGCGATTTTCATTTTTGCGTTGTGATTTTCATTTTCGCGTTTCGAATTTAAGTTTCAGAAACTACTCTTCTTCTGCAAATTGAAACTTGAATGAATTGCATTACTTCAACAAAAAAACCTATGATATAATAATGACTTGGGTGAATACCGTGCTAGTTTGAAACATATTTGGCTTTGTTTTCACTGTTTAATATCATGTCTATTTATAGTGTATAATTTGTAGTTTTTGGTATATCTAACTTGATATGTTTATTGTTTCTGTTAGAAATTTTTTTTCGGCTTCATTGACTCTAAGGAATAAATTAAGCCTAGCCACTATAATAGCGTCAACACTTACACCTGTACAAAGAAAATTGTTTGAGGATACTTGCTTCGGGCCATGGATGAAAGTACAACATCCAGGTGGAGATGCTATGTTGACCCATTTATTTCTTCAAACCATGACTAACGATCTACTCGAGAGGATACAACGTGGTGATGAAGAGATATGGTTTCATTTTCCACCGGCGTATACTTGTTTTGGGTGGGAGCAGTTTTGTTTAATCACTGGTCTACATTTCGGACACGATGAAGTAGGTCGGTACACTAGTCATATCGCCCACCCATCATGGTTATCTCGGGTTTTTCCTGAGCTGGCAAAGGCGAAGCCCAGTTTACACGTCGACGACTTGAAAAGATTACTTCTTAAAGATGGTTTTACTCGGATGAATGACCTTGATGTTATCCAAGTATGCCTTTTATTACTTTTGAATTCTGTCTTTTTAAGGAAAGAGGCCAGACAACCTATTTCTGAGGACCTAATATTATTGGTAGAGGACCTAAATGCATGGAACATGTTTCCTGGGGTTCATATCTATAAAAAGCTATATGGAAAAAGTTGTCATCTTCCTTTGAGGACCGTCGTAGTTTACGTGGCGATGATTCCAAATACACTTTGGTAGGCTTTATTTGGGCCTTTAAGGTAAGAATTTCTATATAATGTTTCCAAAATTATAATTAATTATTTAACAATTACCAATGTTTGTGTATTATATTGTTTGTAGATTTGGATATTTGAGGATTTTCTCAGCATGCGGACATATGCAAGAAAAATTCAAATGATATTCTAGGGCTATTACCTGGAGGAGGATCCGGCTACTGGATTGGGAAGATTTACTACCATATACGACGATGAATGATGTAAGTTAACACAAATACTACCATATATAAACAAGTTATTACTAGTAGACGTTTAACTTTGTTTGAGCTTTTATATTGTTAGGAGGTCAACTATCCATTACAGAGGCTGACACCCACAGAGGCTGAGCTTGCCACTGATTGGTGGCAAGCTAGTAAGCGTTTTTTTGATGGGACAGATGATGAGCACCCCCACTTCGAGAGCCATCACCTGATCGAGCTGATTCTACAGCTCGACACCCAGAGCCATCACCTGATCGAACCGATTATACACCTCCACAACGAGAGCCATCATATTCCATCACATCATCGAGCCTCTTCTCCACCATCAACTCATGATAGGCGACAGGCAAAGATGCCACAACATTTATCTCCCTGTTCTCCACGGGATGAGTTAGGCGAGTTACGTGATGAGGTCAATGCTTTGCGTGATGAGGTCGGTACTTTACGTGACGATAATGGTGCATGGCGTGATGATGTACGGTCTTTACGTGGTGAGGTAGATGTTTTACTCGATGATAATGGTGCTTTACGTGGTGAGGTATCTACTTTACGTGATGAGGTAGTCGCTCTACGTGAGATTGTTTCATCGTTGCAGAATGAGGTTCATACTCTACGCAATGAGATAAGTTTGTTTAATATTATACTAAAATGCAAATAACCTTTTTTCGGCATTATTTATTTATTTATTTACTGATTTATGTATTAATTTATTTTTAGCGGCTCAATAAGGTAGATGTTTTACGTCGGGTTTTTCTTGCACGACGGGGTTCACGCATCAGACGTCGTGCACGTTCCATTACGTCTCCTTTCACCCCAATTGTGCCAAGACTCCGTAAGAAGAAGCCCGATTCACCTGTCATCGTTCAAGAGGCCCCTTCTATCGTTCAAGAGGCCCCTCTCATCGTTCAAGACCCTCCACCGTTCAAGAGGCCCCTATCATCGTTCAAGATATCCCTCCCACCGTTCAAGATCCCGATTCACATGGCATACTATGTCGACATATTGATAAACCCCCTCACGTACCCGATATGATGGATGAGAGTTGGCTTTCGTATGAGTTACCGGCCAGTACTATTCCTCAGCAGGAGAGGAGAACACTACCAGACACAATTATGGATAATACCTTTGGGCTAAGACCGCAATTGATTTTTATCTACATGAGCGGAGCTAAGGGTGTTACGCTGACATATGCAAAATCGACGATAGTATGCATTTTCTTCTTGATCGGTCTTGGTGGGGTGTTTTATTAGGGGTTGAAGAGAATGACTATTTCGAATGGGGGGTAAGTCTTATATTCTTCTTATATTGCATTTTGATTATTTTTTAAAAATTTATTAAATTCACTAATATATGTATTTTTTTATCACAACATTTTGATGCATGGGTGTCACGTCTTCTGATTATAAGGAAATTGAAGAAAATAAAAAGACACGATGGACTATTATGCCTTCGTCTTTTCACGTAGCTCACTTGAAGGATCAGAGAAACGCTTCATATGCGTTGGGTAATGGAAAAGCTAAGCTTTATCCTGCGTGGTGGGAGGTTGATAAGATTAGTATTTATTTTTGAATATTTTAAAGGTGTTCATAAATTTTATTTGATGTGCACAATTGAATTATTATTTATGATTACAGGTGTTTATCCCTGTTATGGAACGTCGTCATTGACTTCTCGTCGAGCTTCAACTCCCATCCCTGAAGACGATAGTATATGACAGCATATTGAATTACATATCATTGTCTGATTTGAAAGATATTATTTGTAAGGGATGGAGCGCTCATTTGGCTAAATACTTGGATGCGATTGATTATTGGACTAATTCTGGAAACAATAAGCCAAAATAGTTCAAAGTTACAATGATGAGAGATGAGACAGTGCCACAGCAAACGGCGGGAGCCAGAGGGGATTGTGGTCCTCTTGTATGCATGTGCTTGGAACATTTGACGACATGAGGTAAACATTTTCTACCTCCCACAAATAGAGATAGAGGTGCAGTAGGGTTGTGGTTTCATCATTTTATGACTAGAGTGATATATTCGAGACGTTGCCTACCTGCATCCGCGTGCTAAAAGTGTGCATAAACAACCATTTGTTATTAGTAAGTTTGAGCAAGTATTGTTAACATATATACTCTTTGTTGGTTTGAAAATGTTTGGTTAAGTACCTAGAATTCAATAATTTGTTGTTTGTTGGTTTTAGATGTGTAGAAAGTGTTGTTTGAGGAAATGTTTGGTTTATGTAGGTAAATCCTGAAGTGAGCTGCGTGAAATTTGTTGTCTGGGCTAATTGTATCAATGTGCAGTTGATTTGTTTTTTTAGATGTGTAAATAATTGTTTTTTGCTTGTTTAATTGATTTGTAAAAGTTGATTTGTTGTTTAAGAAAATTTCAATCTGTATTATGTTGAAGGCAAAAAAGACTGTTGAAGGTACACTTTCGCAACGCGAAAGTCAAATTCGCGTTGCGATTGTTGCTAAAGTAAAATTCGCAACGCGAAAATCAAATTCTCGCAATAATCGTAACGTGAATTTGACTTTCACGTTAAGAATTCAATGAAAACATCTTCAAAAAGATAACAGACAATAATCTGATAAGTGATAACAACTGAACAGATCATAACAATGTTCAAACTCAAGTTACTAATGCATGTCTAATGAAAATGTATGCATTCACACATAAAATTCACATAATACAACGTTTCCATTTAAAAATCACCTAAGTTAATAAGTCCCAAAAGGTGAAGCCAGTTGTGATTGAGATTTTGATTTTGATTGCGATTTTGATTTCCTTTTGCTTGGTACCATATGAGCTTTGGATTTTGATAAGGATCCATATTTTGGTAGAGGAAAAGATGATTGTGATGGCACTAGTGATCCACAGGTCAACCTTGTATGACCACTTTCCTTGCACCGACTACATGTCGATATCCTATTCTCTTCACCCTTAGACGGTATACGATCGTGATTTTTTGGTCGACCAGGTAGCTTGCTGCACATGACTGGTGGCAAAATTGTTTGTAAGTCATCTGATATGTCCCACTCAGAAGGATGTGGAATAGGGTAGACAATCTCGACATAAGTCTATCGATATACTTCTCTAGTGTAGCAATCCATAGCGTATGCGCTTGAATCATCTTGGTTTAGATGAAGAGCAACTTTTATAACATGGCCACACGTATAACCACATGTTTTCCATTTCATACAACTACACGTCTTTGCATTTAGATCGACAAGCCCATTTAAGTTATTATCCAATACTTCAAACAAAGTGTTTGAACATGGTTCAACTCTCCATGACGTTGACTTCACAACACGTTTTATTATCTTTTTTTCAGTCCATGGTGTAACACGGCGTTCCAATGTTCCTGTAAATTTAAATAAATAATACTTAGTAAAATATATAAATATGATAAGTTACGAATTTAAAGAAATAATACATGCATGGTTTCTTTTCTTGTAGTACCACTGTTGAATAGAGGCTCAAAAAAACCCCATTAACATAGTAATGGGTAATTTTTCGGGAATGACGACTTAGAGCGTTGATTGATTCTGCACTATTAGACGTCATGAAACCATATCTTGCTCCAAGTTGATGTACTCTTGACCATCTTTCAAACCCGACATCTTCTAGTGTTTGAGCACATTGAGGCAAAACACGTCTTAAACAATTTATATGCTTATTAAAATCCACTTCCCGATAAGCTTTTACAACCTTCCAGTATGTCCATATATCCATTTGTGATTTTTTATACCAGCATACCTTGATTTTAGATTTCTGTACAAATGAACACCACAAAGTCCATGAAAACAATCTGGGAAACACGTTCTAACAGCGTTGTCAATTGAGTTTGCCCTATCGGATATAATTGTTAGATTGTTAATAGGACCTATGCAATCCCTAAAATGCCCCATAAACCATGTCCATGAATCAGAGGTTTCAGATTTGCCAGCCTCGTAAGCTATTGGCAGTATCCATTGTTAGCATTCATGGCTACTGCTAATAAGTTTACTCCAAGGTATCGACCTTTCAAATGTGCTCCGTCAACTATAATAACTGGGCACATGCAAGTAATAAACGATCTACAAAATAATATACACAAGAAATATAATCATTTAAATGTGAAATGCATTTAACTAACAAAAATGAGTTAACAAAATTATATTGATTTACTAACTGCAGCACCAATAGCGATAAACAGCAACTCAAAGCGTCCATCTCTATCTGTTTTGATATGAGTTACCGACCCAGGATTTTTCAGCTTTAAATTGTAATAATAAGCCGGCAGTTGGGCAAACGATGCTTCTGGAGACCCCCTCAACAATTCCAAGGCATAACATTTGGCTCTCCAAGCTTGAGAATATGAGTTATTAATCTTGAAGCGAGCATTCATGTCAGTTATAATTTCATGTCCCCGATATACCCTGCCATTCAAAAACATTAACTCAGCCAGAAAACCACCCAACACCTTTTTGTTTGCCTGTCTATGGTGAGGAAAAACTTGGGTTCTTGAACATGTATGTTTATCAATAAAAGTCCTAACTTGAAACATTTCGCAATCTTTTATCCTCTTTGCAATCATACGCCACGTACAGTTTTTGTCAATCATACACTTTGTTTTGAAACGATCTTTGCTTGATTTGTTAACTTTTAGTTGATAGCCATCTTCCACACATTTCGTATACAAAACTATCTTCAAGTCTTCATTTGTATCAAAACAATCATATTTCTTGATACGAATAGTTTTTTTGTAACAATCAACTGCTATATTTACCAACTCTTCTTCCGGTATCTGAAGTAATTCTGGCATATTCCAGTTATACTCCCGTGGCATTTTCTTCTTTTTCTTTTCTTCGGGGACTTCTTCTTCTACTTTTTCTTCTTCAGGGTTATATGAATTACATAATGGATGTTCAAAATGTTCATTTACAGTCGTAACTTCCTCCTCATTATTATCAACAACATCTTCCTCGGCAGCGGCTGTTTCATCATCAAAATTTGGGTATTGACCAATATCAAAATGATTACACGCAGGGTTTGTTTCTTCTTCTGAAACATCATCAAAATCCGAGTATTGACCAAGATCAAAGTCTGGGTATTGACCAAGATCAAATTTCGAATACTGACTAGTACTCACAATTTTTCATGTTGGCTCATAATCGTCTAACTGGTCAATACGAAAACCGGAATTTGGTGCTGAAAGTTGATTGGGATTTGGATTAAGAAAAGGTTGTGGGTTTTGAGATTGTGTTTGATATTGTGTTTGGTATTGGAAATGTGGTGAAACAAAATTTTCTTGGTGATGAAATTGTGGTGTAACCATTAAATTTTGAGGTTGATAACTACATTGTACATTGTGAGCACCATAAACTGGGGTTGAAGAACTTAGTTGATTACTACCCGCTACTAACCCAACTTCACTACTTCTAGGTTCAACAACATACAATGTAACATCATCTTCTTGTGAAACACTAATGTAAGAAATGAATCATTCAACATCTTCATTGTCGGTTAACAAATAAACTTTACATTTTCTCTGATAAGATAGCCTAAATCCACTTAGAGGCTCTAAATTCAATTTCTTTACAACACGTAACATTAAAGTTTCATAAGTTAACTTTTTAATGACAGTTTTAGTTGAAGATTCATTGGTAAAGGCATATATTGTAAAACACCATGAACATTCTCCCATGACCCTCCAAAACACAAATCTATCCAAACATGATCAACATTAGATGATTTTATTCTACAAATTGTAAATTAATTTACTAAACAAACGAAACTATAAACTACATATCATCACTAACTTAGAGAAAAACATACATTTATTAAGTTGATAGTTGATAATTTGGGAGAGAAATCATTGAATATTTATATAGAAATAAATTATGTAAAAAAATTAGAGATGGGGAAGGATGTCGTTGGATATAGGAACGGATGTCGCCGGAGAGAGTGATAGATGGAGATGGAATGAGTTGCGATTTAGGGATTTAGGTTATGAGTTGTTGCTGCGTAGTTATATACCCAAAACATTTGTGTTGCGAAAATAAAACCTGTTGCGAAATTAAAATTCGTGTTGCGAATTCGAAAATCGAGTTGCGAATTTGAAATTCAGTGTTGCGAATTTGGAAATCGCGTTGCGAATTTGGAAACTGTGTTGCGAAATTGGAGTTCGCGTTGTGAAATTGTTGGTCATTTTCGCAAATTCAAAAAAGGTTGGTTAAAATCGTATATTATAAGGCATTTTAGGTCACTGAAGTTATTTTATCTTTATACACAAAAAAGTATGAAGTCAATATTTTGATATTAAAAATTGAAATTAATAGTTAATTTGAAAATTTAGATACACTAAAATCATAAATCAAAATGTTCGAATTTTTCAAAATATATTTTTTATTTTGTGGAAGTTAATCTTAAAGGTATTAACATAAATTTTAAGATAGAATTATTGTATTATCTTTAAGTCAAAGTAGAGTATGTGTTAAAGTAAGATATACCATAATACCAATGATTTCTTATTATATTAAAACCAATTTTTTGAAAAATATTATGTTACAACTAATTAAATAAACCTTTGAATGAGTTTAATTATATTTTATTTAATAATAATGACTTGCATTAGTTAAATGAGAATAAAATATTTTTGTTAAATAACTAACGTGTATATTGATTTTTTTTTTTGAAAAAAATATCTTTTATTTTAATAGAATCTCCATTATTAGAAAAAGAATTATCAGTAGGGAATGTATTCCTATTTAAATAATTTGTTTTTGAATACAACTCACAAGCAAAGCATTCAAGGTATTGTAGAAGGAGCGACGGTGTTAAAACCAAAGTTGAGTTGATGAATAATTTAGGTTAGTTTGGTTTTAGAAAATATTTTTTATTTTTTATTTTTATTTTTAAAAAGTAATTTTCATTTTTTAGTTTTCTAAAAAATAAAAAATATGTTTGGTTAATAAAAAATTTATTTTCAAAAATAAAAAAATGAAAATGTGTTTGGTACTCAATTTTCTAAAATAAAAATAAATAATAATTATTAAATAATTAAAATAAAATATAATTATTAAAAAAACATAGTAACAACAACAACAACAATAATAATAATAATAATAATAATATAATATGATTAAATAAACGAAAGTTTTTAAATCAATAAAAAAATATTACAATCTTTTTCTTTATAAAAAATAATAATTAAATGTGATACAAAAGAAATAACTATTATCCCTTCATAGCGAATATACTTGTTTTACATTTTTAATTATGTCTATAATTAATCTATAATGATGTAGTAATCTCTTCTCTACATGTCAAATATAATATGCTCATCGTCTGAATTTGACGAAGTTTAAGGCCGACTATTAGGGGTACACCCTGATCGATCGCTCAGGGCCCCCATTTTCTACAGGGCCTTTAATTTATCTATTATATTTTTTATTTTTATAAATGAGTCCTTTTATTTTCTTCAATTTTATTTTCTATATTTATAATTAGGGTCCTTAGTTTTTTCAATCCCATTTTCTTATATTTATTATTGACCCTAATTTTTTCCAATATCAGTTTTTATCTTTATAATTAAGCTTCTAATTTTTTCAATCTCACTTTTTACCTTTATAATTAAGGCCCCTAATTTTTTTCAATCTCACTTTTTACTTTTAAAATTAAGGCCCTTAATTTTTTAATCTCACTTTTTACCTATAATTGAGGTCCCTAATTTTTTCAATCATACTTTTTACTTTTATAATTTAAGCCCCTAATTTAATCATTTTCTACGATTTATTAATATAATTTTAAATTATTTGTTTAAGTAATATAATACATTTTCATTTTATAGGGCCTATCTTTTAGTTTTGCTCAGGGTTTCGAAAATGTCTGATACGACTCTAATGAAGTTACTTCCGTGTCATCAATCTCTTGCTTGTTTTCTCTTTTTCCCTCTTTAAATAGTTCATCCTTTTCAGTTCCAACCTAATAAAATTATGCATTGTACAACATGCTTTTGGTATATGACTTTGTTTTCTAAGAGGATAATTAGGCATATCTCTCAATATAGCAAATCTTTTTTTTAACACTCCAATACTTCGCTCAATCACATTTCGGACAGAAGAATGCCTCATATTAAATCATTTTTCTTTCTTCTTGATTGATGTCTACCTATAAAGTCACGTGTATGATAGCTTTGTCTACAAAATGGTGCTAAAAATTCTGATATGTTTGGATATCCGGCATCTACCATATAATATTTACCTACAATTCAATTTAAACACTTACAAATAAAAATTTATATAATACATAAATAATATTAATTAATTGACTTTTATCAAACAATTAAACTATTAAAACATACCAGCACTTGGCATTGGAAGAGAAATTTGTTCGGTGCAATTATTTAATACCACATTAACAAAACCCATCAGATCAGCAGCTAACTTGTAATTTATGAGCTTTAAGATAATTGATATTTAAATACTTAAAGAAATATACTTTTATTAGGATTTGAAATTGTACTAAAGTAAAATAATTAAATCGAAAGATATTATTTGAACATTAACTCGTACAATTAAATTAAATTTAAAAGTAGTTATACAAAGATTTTAATCCCATTCAATGCAAAGAACAATTAATAGGCAGAAAATCTTTCAATTTTTTTAAATCAAGTGTTAGTGACCCTAAAATATAGTAATTGCTTCCTATGAAAAGAATACTTTTGCATAATTTGATCATTGTCTAAGTCTAGTATGACTATAACGCTTAAAACATATAATTTTTTTTAGAAGAGCATTACCTTAAAGTAAGAATTGTATAAAGATTCTCCAATTATATCCTAAATTTTAGCAAAAACATATATAAACATCGATGTTTTAGAAAAATCCTCAAAGTACGAGTCGTGAGTGACTAGAAGAACACAAGCTTTGAAGGTTTTAGGATCGATTATGCAATTGAAGCCTAGATTTTGCAAAGCATTGATGTTCTTTTGATTAACTACAAAGATAAATATGGATGTTTTCTTTGCTCTGTAAGCAAAAACGTGAAACCTATAATTTTTTATTCTTTTTAATTTTGAAAACAATTTTTAACAAAAAACTGAAAATACCATTTATATGTTTTCAAATTTTTACTTATTTTTCTTTTTATTTTCTATAAATCATTTTCTAGTTTTACCACAAAACATGTTTTCTTCAACGTTTTCTATTTTATAAGAAAATGAAAATAACTTATATTTCTTGAAACCAAACGGACCCTTATTTTCACATCTATATTTTCCCCAATGTCACAGGCAACGCACGTGAACAACTATCATCATCAAAAGTCTCGAATAATTGGAGTGGGTTTAGTTCACTTTATTTTGGACAACTAGACATTTACTAGGATGTAAAAGAGTCTAGTTGAATTCGAGTATTATTGAATTTGATTTAATTTGAAAAGTTTAAAATATGTTTACCTCGACTTAAAAGTTTGTCAGCTTAAAATTATTGAACTCGACTCGAATTCGAAAAAAATTAAACTCGACTCGAAAGCTCGTGAGTTTAAAATTTTCAAACTCGTCTCGAAATAATAAAATGAAGCTCGACTCGAGCTTGAAAACAATTGAACTCAAAATAATTTTAAACTTAACTCGATTTAAGCTTAAGCTCGAACTTGAACCTAAACCTTAAGTCCATGAAAAGGTTATATTATATTTTAAAAAAATAACATATAAATGTTAATATTATTAGTAATTTAATTTAAAAAATTAAAATTTTAATATAATATTTTTGAGTTACTCGTACTTTGATTGGATATTAAGTAATTCACTTCAACTCATTAAAACTCAAGTCAACTTCATTCAATTTAAGTATTAACTAAATTTTAACTAAACCGATTTTAAATAACTTATTATATATCTCATCTCATATTTAGCCCAAACACTTACTTTTAGTTTTGGCCCATTAGGTCAAGCCATTAAGAAAGGTAAAATGCTATAACTGATTATATGTGCACAATCACTCCTTAATATAGGAACATGCGGTTGATTGGTAGCATTAGCAACGCCTGTTAGTCAATCTTGACATTGTTAATAAGCTCCAACTCCTTATATTATTTATATATTTTAATCTAGTCTTTCTACTTTTACTTCTAGAAGTTTAATCCCTCTAGTTTTTAAATTTCGAAATCCAAGTCCAATTATTTACATCATCAAAATTTTATGCTAAATTCATTGAAATTTTATGCTATATATATATAATGCTATTATAATACTACTAATTATAATATAAAATTGGAGAGATATACCATGAAATCAACTAACTAGAACTTCTCTAACCATCATTTCCCCCCTAAAACACATCCCATGCAAATAAGTCAACCTCATTCCAAATCTACCTTTGGCACCCATCCCAACAAGTAGTTTATGGTATTCTGATATAACTAGGAGGTATGAATATGATCTCGACTCATTAAGTGGTTTCAGTGGTAAAAAAGAATGTTGTTCTCCTTAGAAGTCATGAGTTCGAGTTGCATGTCTACAGAATTTGTGTGCGTTGTCAGTTAGTTAAGAAATTTCTGAACCAACTACCTTGTAATCACCTCATAGTATTAAAAAAAAAACAAAAAACAAAGAAGGTATGATCCTTGTAAAACTTAATGATAATGCTTCTTGAATTTAAATGGCTGGTCTGGCACTGCAACCTGCAAAAGCTAGCATAATGTAGAGGATGAATCAAATACCCCTGGGCTTTAATTTGTGATTCAAAATGTAAATCTCAAGTAGTAAATATGAAAACTGAAATGTGAAACATCCACCCTCTGATCCAACCCACATAGCATCTACTATAAAAGTTGGACCATTCCCTTCCCATATTCTTCCAATAGAAAGAAGCATTTAATTTTGTTATGCCCTCAATATGAAGATTCGACATCGACCAGGAGGTCAAAGAACACAACACTTTAGCATAGGGAATAAGATATATATTTGCCAAGGTTTGACCATATCTGATCATTTGGTGTCCAAAGAGAGGTAGCTTTATTTGACAAAACAAATATTATAGTGGTGAAGTTGGAGAGGGAGAGATGAGTTTTGTAACTACAAAACCTTACAGTCCTTTTAATAGCAAAAGCCTCGTAAAGAAGAGTATCTGTCCCATGTATTGTCCATGGCCATGATAAGGTGAAAAAGCCAAAACTTCTTCAACGTTTTCGACACTTTCAGATTCTCTGCCTTCTCAGATTTGCCATTGCCATGTTGTCTCATATACATGCAATTCACTTGGACACATCTGTCTCACATCCATCTTTGTTTACGTTGTTAATTAAAAATATTTATATTAAAGATATATGAATTATTTTTTTGATATATCAGTGATGAAAACAGCTTTAACAGATCATATTTATTTTTTTAATATTGGAATAAACAATTATGGATACATGGTGGTAAATTAAAACTAATTGTTTAGAAAAAAGGTTGTCAGTGTATCGAGTAATTATCTCATATATATTTATAAAAATAATTCAATGATAGTGATAAATGATTTGTGTACAAATTCATTGAAAAATTTTGATGGCGCACGTTTGCAGTTTCCTCTCGGCGTACGTTAGCAGGTTTGATGGAAACTGAGATTCTACAGCCGTGCTCACAACGAACTGATCGATCTTTCTTCGATTCTTCGATTTTCTCCTTTTTCATTCATCTTCAGCTGTATAAGATTCGATCTTCAAATGGATTGGCGAAAGTTATTCTCTTGTTCTGTTGGTAATCAACTGCAATATTTCCCCCCAAATTCGTGAGATGGGACTCTGACCGTTCACCCCCCGCCCGAAGTGTTCGAGGAAGGTACAGCTGAATGGAGACTCTCTCTTGTTGGGCATGTTCTTGGAGCAACACCAAAACTCTCTATTCTTCAACATATAATTGGAAATCTATGGAACAAATCCTTGCAAGGTGCTTCTGTACAAATCAGCTACGCAGATAATAACCTTTATATTTTCTCCTTCAATTCTGAGAAAGATAGGGATTGGGTAATGGAGAATGGTCCATGGCATGTTTACAATAAACCTCTGCTGCTTAGAAAATGGGAACCAAACATGTCAAAACTGAATTTTGATTTATCCAGAATCCCTATTTGGGTCCACTTGTTCAATGTTCCCTTGGAATTGTTCTCAAATGTAGGTCTTAGTTATATCGCAAGTGCCATAGGTTTCCCTCTATCTATGGATTTTGTTACTGCGACTAAATCTAGACTTGAATTTGTGAAAGTCTGTATTGAAATTGGGGCGACTGATACAATCCCTAAGCACATTGACGTTATCCTTAACAATGGTTTAAAAGCTACAATTATTGTTTAAGTTCTATGGCTCCCTCCCTGTTGTAATTCATGTAAAGTGTTTGGTCATAGTACTAAAGTTTGTAAGCATTATTCAAGTTCTTCCCAAACCTCTAATCTTGTTTGGAGGAAAAAAGACCTCGCCACCTCTTCTTCTTTGGCCCAGAGACATATAGTACTGCTGAAAAACAGGCTCTTAATTCTGCTTCAATTGAAGTGACTGAGAATAATCCTTGTAAGGATAATGTAGCAGGAAATCTAGACTCGGCTTCTATCCTGGTTTCCAAGACAGATTTTATTGAGGAAAAACAGAACCTAAATCCTGCAGTTGCCGATTTATCTGTTAATTCTAAGAATGTGGCTGAAGAAACTGTGATTCATGATCGGCTAGGTAAGGAAGTTGATAGCAATTCAATTCCAGCAAATGCTAAGAAAGGAAGAGGAAGGACATCAAAAGTAACCAATGGCTTAACAGGTTCTGCCAACCGTTTCGATATTCTGAATTTGATTGACGAAGTCCATTCAACAGTAGAGCATCAAGATAAAAAACCTAGAGCAGTAGCCTCAGGTGTAGCTGAACTGATCAAAGAGCTTAAACTCAAAAAGAAAACTCACCTTGACAAGTCCAAATTTTCTACAGCAGAAAGTAAAGGAGGGGACTTGGCCTCCTCTTCACAAGGTAAATGATCATCTTCTTCTGGAATATAAGAGGGTTAAAAGTCATTAGAAGGGCTGCCAAATATAAAGTTGATATCCTATGTTTGTTGGAAACTTGAGTGAAATCTGAAAAATCAGCCGACATCTTAGCAACATCCTTTTAAAGTTGGAATTATTTCAATAATTATGATCACGCGGAGAATGGTAGAATTTGGGTTTTGTGGAGAAAATATATTGACCTCACTTTATGTTATGTTTCGGCTCAAAGCATCACAACAAAGGGAATGTTTCATGAAGATCCTTTTATTATTACTGCAACTTATGGCAGTAATAATGGAACCACACGAAGGCAACTAATGGAATGATCTTAGATTTATTGAATCAAACTATTGTAATCTCCCGTGGATCTTGGGAGGTGATTTCAATATCATCTTGAATAATTTTGAGAGCTCGGATCATGAGCTTATGGGAATGATTTCTTCCTCTGATATGATAGAGTTTCAAGAGACTACTCAGGATCTTCAGTTGCAAGATCATCCTTTCTTTGGCCCCACTTTTACATGGAGTAACAAATAAAGTGATAATTTCCTAGCTCGCAAACTTGACAGAGTCCTTATCAATCCGTTGTGGTTTAAAATTTTCCCTCACTCTTATGTGGAATTCATGGCACCCGGACCTTCCGATCATTGTATGGCAATAGTGGAGCTTAGTAAAGAAGTCCAAATCAACAGACCCAAACCGTTCAAAATTTTCAATTGTTGGACCCTTCACCCAAATTTTCTTAAAAATGTTAGTCAATCTTGGAATATGGAGACTGAAGGCAACCCAATGACAACTTTATTCATTAAACTCAAACGTCTCAAAGTAAGTCTTAAAAAACTAAACAAGGACTACTTTAGTGACATTTCAGCTCACGTCTTACAAAAACGAGAAGAACTTGAACTTCAACAAATTCTTACTTTAAAAGGAGATAAGACCATGGAGAAAGAGTTAGAAATGCAGAGAGAGTTCAATTCGTTAGAAGAAGCAGAGTCAATGTTTTTGAAACAAAAAGCCAAAGTGCATTGGCTAAAAGAAGGTGACAAGTGTACCAAATTTTTTCAGTCAGTCATTGGTACTAAAAACAAAAGGCAAACCATACGGGTGTTGGTCAACAACCAGGGGGAAAAACTTTAATCTTTTGATGATATGTCCTTGGAAGTTACTGATTATTTAAAAATGTTGCTTGCTCGCCTTCTCTTTTAAAAGACTGATTCATCCCATTTCCACTATCGAAGATAAGGAGATTCTTGCTAGAGATGTTACCAATGACGAGATTAAAGATGCCCTTTTTAGTCAAGGCAACGACAAGGCTCTAGGCCCCGATGGGTTCACTTCTCTCTTCTTCAAAAAAACATGGATTGTAGTCGATAAAGATGTCATTAAAGCCGTTAAATATTTCTTTCAAGAATCCTTTATTCATTCAGCTTTTAATTCGACTATTATTGCTTTAATTCCTAAAATGCCTAACCCGAGCAAAGTTTCAGACTTTCGTCCTATATCTTGTTGCTCCGTGATATACAAGACCATCACTAAAATTCTTGGCAATAGGATGGCTACTATGCTTCCGAGGCTTATAGCTCCAAATCAGTTTGCTTTTGTCAAGGGTAGAAGTATCGTCGACAACACTCTTCTAGCCCAGGAGATCGTAAGAGGTTATGGGAGGAAAATAATCTCTTCAAGGTGTGCAATGAAAATTGATCTTCAAAAGGCTTTCGATTCCATCAATTGGGGCTTCGTTTATTCTATTTTAAAGGCCATGGAATTTCCCCCTAAATTCATTGTCTGGATTACTACTTGCTACTCGGATGCTCGATATTCCATTGATTTCAATGGAAGTTTGATTAGTTATTTCAAAGGTGCCAAGGGGATTAGACAAGGAGATCCTCTTTCTCCCATTTTATTTGTTCTGGTAATGAATTTTCTGTCCAATCTGCTCAACACTGCTGCTAATAAGGGAATTTTTGCCTACCATCCGAATTGCAAGAAAATAGGGCTAACTCATTTATCTTTTGCCGATGACTTACTAATTTTTTGCAAAGGTAATTTACAGTCGATAATGGGAGTCATCTCAGTTCTGGACAGCTTCTATGGGTTATCTGGGCTAAAGCTTAATGCAGAAAATGTGAAATTTTCACAGCTGGTTTATCTTTCCAATCTTTGGACACTATCATTAGATCCTCTGACTTTAAGCATGGCCAACTGCCTATTCACTACCTGGGAATCCCTCTTGTCACAAAGAAGCTGTCTGATAAAGACTGTCAAGCCCTTCTCGACAACATCAAAAATAGACTTTATCAGTGGTCTAGGAAAAAGATGAGTTATGCAGGTCGGATTAAGCTTATTAAGACGGTCTTATTTAGCGTTGCCAACTATTGGTGTAGGCAACTTGTCTTACCCCAATCCATTATCAAGAAAATCGAGCAATTATGTTCAAGATTTTTTTGGAAGGGTTCTGATTCTCCTGTTGCTGGAGCTAGAGTGAATTGGGTAAAAATTTGTAAACCAAAATCCGAAGGAGGATTTGGCCTCAAGGATATAAAGTCATGGAATTCTGCATGCTTAATTCAACATATTCAAAAATTGCTTGCAGGGGAGGGTTCAATGTGGGTAGCTTGGACGCATAAACATATCATCAAACATAATGATTTTTGGACTATGCCTGAACCAATGAATTCTTCCTGGTGCTTCAGACGCATGCTGAAATTGCGAAACACGGCCAGACCGCTGATTGCTTCTTCTTCTGCAATTAGTACGAAAGAAATTTGGGAAGGTACTCGGCCAAAAGACAGCAAAGTCACTTGGGAAAAACTGATTTGGTTTCCCTTTCATATTCTGAAACATAGTGTGATTTCTTGGATGGTTGTATTAGATCGGCTCCCCACTAAGTACAGACTGCAACACTTCGGTCTGGTTACTAAAACAACTGCATTTTCTTTTCTAAAGCAAATGAAACACGAGATCATCTTTTTGCCAGTTGTTCATGGACAACTTCAATTTGGAAGTCTATTCTCCAACTTTCAGGCTTGAACATAGCACCCTTGCCATGGTGCAATTTGCTGGAATGGGCAGCTACAAAATGGAAAGGTAAATCTCTGATTTCTTCAATATTGAAAATTTCTTGGTGTGCTCTTAATTACACAATATGGGAGGAAAGAAATCGAAGAACCTTCACAGGGAAATACAGAAGCAAAGAAGAAATTATTAGCATCCTTAAGTCGATTGTTGGAACTATTTTAAGCAATAGGAATGCTAACAGAAATGATAACACAAATTTACTACTATGTAACCAATGGGGTATAGATTAATTTTGTTGTATATAGGTTCCCCTATTCTTGTATCCTAAGATTGAATTGTTTTGTAAGCAGTTCTCTGCCTTCATGGGTAATAAAATCTAATTATCTAAAAAAATATTAATTACAACAAAAAAGCTTTTTTTTCTCAATTGAGTTAGTACTCGATTAAACTGTGACACTAAGGGTCCGTTTGTTTCACGTAAAACATCTTCCGGAAAATGTTTTCCTTATTTTCCAGTGTTTGGTTGGATGAAAACTGGTTGGTCAACCTAAAACATTTTCCTGATCAACAGAATTTGTTGAAAACATTTTGATGTTTCGATATAACAAATTAAGTGTTATTGAATTTTAAGATTTTATAATCATTTTTTAAAGTATATTCGATTAAATTATTCGAATGTCAAAATATTACTCCAAGTTTTTCAAATATCAATTTAATCCTTACTAAAGTGTAAAATTGTGTTTTAAACTTAAAATATTTTTGAAACAATTTTTACAAAGTATTTCGAACCAAAATCGAGCCAAAATCAGTTTATAAAGGGATGTACTGATGCACTCTTTGATGTATCAATGCACACCATATTTCGAATGCTTTTTGTATACCGATGCACAACCATGCATCGATGCACTCTTGATTTTATTGAAACATCGAAAGCATTTTACGTACCGATGCACAGATAATACATCGATGCACTTCTGGCTATTTTGAAACATCGAATGTAGTTAGTGTACCGATGTACTAGGTCGAAATATTTGAATTTTACACGTAGTGTACCGGGGCACCCTTGAGAGTGTACCGATTCACCTATGCTCCTAACTGATTTTTAAATGATAATTACACAATAACGACTCTAATGACTTCACCAATGATCTCCAACGTTCAGAACTGATCAAAGGTGTATTTAAACAAACTTAGGAGCCATTGATCATCAATAATTAAGAATAGAAGCAATAGAATCAAAGAGAAAGCCTTGAACTTATCGTTTGAGCATTTTCAAGCCTATTTTCATTCAATATTCATTTTGCTTTGAAGAACACCATTTGTGCTTAATTGTATTCATTCTTGAGTATTCATTCTTTTTCTAGAATTGTGTAAACATCTTGCCTTGTGAGGTTTTTCTGTAAGTTTGCGAAATTTGTATTCTTCTCTTTGGAAGAGAGTTTTCTCAAGAATTTGGGGTATAATTCTTGAGGGAGTTGTAAGATTACTCTTTTTCCTCAAAAGAAAGAACAAATTAGTTGGAAAATCCTTAGTTGGTTGAGAAAGTCGAACCACTCGAAATCGCTGTGCAATTATTTTCAATTTTCTACAAAAGCTTCCACCAAAATTTTTATTGCCAATTCACCCCCTCTTGGCTATTTCGTCGATCGACTAACTCAACAATTGGTATCAGAGCCTCACTCATTTGAAGGTTAAACCACCTCTTGAGTTAATTCGGGAAGAGTTAAATCGATAAAGATGGCGTCCACTTCTGGTTCATTCTCCATGGAAGAATCCAAACCAATTGACGTACCTCCTTACTTCAATGGAACAAATTATTGTCGTTGGAAGAGGTTCATGATGATATTTATCCAAGCACATGATATGGAAGCTTGGATGATAATCAAGAAAGGATATTCTTCTCCTACGAAGAAGGCAAAGAAGTGGAGTGATCAATAACGGAAGAAAGCTCAACAAAACACAAATCTTATGCACAAGTTATGTTGTGCAATTGATCCAGAAATCTTTAAAGGAGTTTTTTCTTGTTCAAACGCCAAGGAGTTGTGGGATAAGCTTGAGGAAATCTATAGATACGAGAAAGAAGAACAAATTTCGGTGATGTCTCTATTAGCTCTAAAAGAGCCCAATGTATCTTCAAACTCAAATAAATTAAATTTAAGTTCTTTTAATGAGTTATAAGATGCCTATGATGAATTATTTTCGGAGTTTGAGATCATGAACTCCAAATATAAGAAATGATTTCTAAATTTATAGCTAAAAATGATCTTCTTTTGAAAGCTAAAATAGAATTGGAAAATCAAAATGAAATGTTAAAAAATGAGTTAGAGGTTTCAAAAATGAAATCTGAAAACTTTGAAAAATAAATTTTTGAATTAAACAATCTTCTTCTAGAAACTAAAATGGATTTTGAAAATCAAAATGAAATATTGAAGAAGGATTTAGAGCTCTCAAAAATGAAATGTGAAAGCTTTGAAAAATAAAATTTCGATTTGAAAGTTAAGCTTGAAAGGTTAACAAAAGAAAAAGATATCATTTTAAATAATTCATCTAGTTCCATAATGACAATATGCTCACATTGTCATTATCATGGTCATAAGGAATATACTTGTCCTTTAAAGAAAGAAAAACGATTTAAAATTAGACAAGCATGGGTTCCAAAAGTAACAAGGGGCATTGAAACTAACGTTCAAGGATCCAAAGAAATTTGGATACCAAAATATACTTAAATGTCTCTTGTAGGTGTGTGGGAGCAATGATGATGAAAGTAATGATATTCAAGATGCTCTAGCCACACATGAAAAAGGAATGAGTAACTCCTAAAACTTAATGTTATTATTTTGTTTGGTTGCTCATTTAGTTTATACATGCATGAGTTCTTAATCCTAAATAATTAAATTTTATCTCATGTATGTTGAAAGATGATTTATGATGAACAATCTAAATTTTTCAGCAATTTATCATAACTTTAGTTCATCATAATAATTTTTGGTCAAAATTGTTTTTAAATGTAAATGATATCTCTTTAATAATTGATATCAATTTTTCAAACACTTTGGTTTTACAAAATTTTGACCTTAATTTTTTTTTGTTTATGCATAGTATTCAATTTTTTAATGATATCTTTCTTACAATTGATATCAACTTTTAATGCATATCATCTTTAAAACTTTATGCATATGCACTTAATCTCATTAATCGACATTGCATAATGTTTTATATGTGAATGAGTTAAAACATAATCTGATTAGATAAATTTGACAAAAGATACAATGTCTTATTTCAAGATAAATGATTGCAAAATTGATTTACATTGCATCTATTTTGATTATGCTTGTTGGTCATAGAATAGGAAACATTTACACGATGCATTTAGATTCTATGAATATGACTAATTTATGCCTAGGTTCTAAGGATGAACATGATAGTTGGTTATGGCATAGGAGACTAGGACATACAAGTATGAGTGTTTTACAAAAACTAATTCAAGGAGATTTAGTAAGAGGGCTGCCAAAGTTAAAATTTGATAAAGATAAAATCTATGATGCTTGTGCTAAAGAAAAACATCAAAGAGCTTCCTTTAAGTCCATTAATGATGTATTGTAACACCCCAACCCGTTATCCGACCCGAATACGAGTTTGAGGCGTCACATTACTTTACAAACTTTGACTTTTAAAGAAAACTGAAGAAATTTTAAACTTTCATTAAAATAACATTGTTACTTTACATAAGTTGACCAAAACAAGATACAACTATCAGAGCATTTGTAACTAACATATTTCTTACATGCCAACACACTACATACAACAAAATACATACTGTGACTTTACTTCTGATCGCTGAGTGGAGATATGTTGATTTGCAAATTCCTATTCTTGATTCTCTTGCTCTTCGGAACCTACGTGTAAAAACATTTACACGCTAGTCGTAGACTTAATGAGGCATAATTACATAATAAAGAATTACTAAAAATATAAACATGCAGTTACTATCCAAATGCAATTATACTATCATATCATCATTTATTATACCACATATGAAACAATGTAAATCATAATAATACCATATTAAAATACAATCATATACATCCTCTTTATGTCCTGTTTAAGCCCATATACACTATTGAGAACTCAAGGTATACGAGTACTATGAGGTTGTGCACACATATGTTGTCACCATAGCTCAATGAATGTCCCGAAAGACCTATCCAGAGGTCATAAAGAACCTCGGCAATTGTCCATAGGTCCCGAAGAACCTAGGTAAACTGTCCATATGTTCCTTAGAACATAAGTATACTGTCCATATGTCTCGAAAGACATAGGTAATTCTGTCCATATGTTCCGTAGAACATAGGTAAACCCTCGACTCTTGGCATGCCAACTATACCTACAGTTCTCATAACTCATAACATGGGCATTATCTTTTACCTTATTACCTATTCACACATCATATCACATATTTCTTTCCTATAGCTCTTTATCACATGTTCATATGATCATGTTATCACATATACCTTTTCTCATATTCATATAACCATATCATTTCATTCATATTCATATATCTCATGTTCATTTCTCATCTAGTCACATATCACTCAGTTTAATTTATGATCTGACATATTCTCATCATATAACTTATATAAATATACATCACTTATACTAGTTCTCATGTCCGATCACACTAGCATATTTTCATATATTTGTAATCACGTTGTTTATTTTTCGTATAATTCATGTCACCTCTCATATGATTTCATATTCATATGTTATATATTTCATATTCTTTCTTATGTTCTTACCATACCTCTTATTTCATATTCTTCTATAATCATATAGATCATTTTAACTATTTCACATATTTATCACATTTATACATATATATTTACACAACTCATATAATATATATACTGTAACATGTCAATACATCTTCTCATGCATACATATAAATCATAACAAACACATCACACACACTTCACATACCTAATATATATATCCTATAACTCATTCAATCATTTATGACACATACACTCATATATATAAGCTCTAATATGGAAAATAGACTTACCACAATCCACATAGTATATCCCATAATGCATATGGTATGAATTCATATCATGTTTCATAATATTGAATGAATCATGTATCAAGATATTAAATCTAGACTTATCGCAAGTCTAGAACTGAATATACTAACATAATCATGCTATGCATATGCATATGAACTCACCTTAGCCTTGTTTGAATTGAATCAATTCTAACCCTTCGATTACTTTGAAGCAAAGTCACGTTCAATATCTACATATTTATACATTGATGCATATCAGTTTTCCACTTGATATACGTTAATCACTCATTCCTTAGACCAAAAGAAAGGTTAATTTCATCTCTTAATAAAGTTATGTATCGATGCAACCTACAGTGTATCGATGCATTCCTTAACGTGTGCATCGATGCACTACTTATGCATCGGTGCACAATTTACATTCGATGTTTTCTTCTTAATGGGGTGTATCGATGCACGACCTATGAATCGATGCACTCATTGCATTTGATGTTTAATTATTTGAGAGTGCATCGGTACACATTGAATTTGCATCGATGCACACAGCCCAGAAATGGTACTTTGAACACGAAAATCCCTTCTTAATCCTCTCAACTCTTCATATTTCACCCCTTTTATATTCTTAACTCTTATACACTTATTTAAACTAGTTAATACCCATTCAATATCTCTTAAACTTCAAAATCCATTCCTCCACATAGAATTTAAGAATTTCACTCAAATTCCCACATGTTCTAAATCTGATTATAACCCTTCATATCCCATAATCAATTTGGTGAAAAGTCAAATTCAACTTCCAATTCTCATTATAAACTTTATTTTGATATTTCATCAAGAACTCAAAATCTTTAAATCCTCCTACACTCTTCATCTTGTTGTTTTAAAGCAAATTAAGCTTTCCTTAATCTTACTTAGCATCTAATAATCAAAACCAAACTTAAATTTTAGCACATAATCAGCTCAAGAGAAAACTCACCTTTGCTTGGCTTCATAGGTGAAGAAGAAGAGAAAAGAAAGAACACTGAAAACCTCTAAACTTTGTTTCCTTCATTTCACGTGTATCTATCTATACCATTCTTAAATTTTTTTTTCTTTTCTAATGACCATACTATCCTTTCATTCCTCATTCTTTTCAATTTGATCCTACACCACATTTCTCATATAAGTCTTTAAACCATTCAATTATTCTAATTTAATCACCAAATTTTGAAACCTTACAATTTAGTCACTAACCCGGTATTGAGTATGTTACATGTATCAACTAGTAAAGTATTACAATTGATCCATATATATCATTTTGTGCCAACTAGGACTACTAGCTTGGGTGAAAACAATATGCATTTGTCTTGGTAGATGACTATTCTAGATATACTTGGGTTTTATTCTTAAGTACTAAAGATGAAGCATTAGAAAAATTCATCATGTTTTCAAAAGTAATCCAAAATGAAAAAGGTTACTCCATAACTAGTATTAAGAGTGATCATGGTACTAAATTTGAAAATCTTGGATTTACTTAATTTTGTAATTCTAATGGTATTAGCCATAATTTTTCAGCACCTAGAATCCCTTAACAAAATGGAGTTGTTAAGAGGAAAAACAAAACTTTAGAAGAAATGGTTAGAACCATGCTTTGTGAAAACAATTTGCCAAAATATTTTTGGGCTGAAGCAACAAATACCGCTTGTTATGTTATAAACCGAGTAATGATTAAGCCAATTTTAAAGAAAACTCCATATGAACTTTTCAAAAATAAAAAGCCTAACATTAGTTATTTTCATCCTTTTGGATATAAATGTTTTGTTTTAAACAATGGTAAAGAAAATTTTGGCAAATTTGATGCTAAAAGTGATTAAGGAATTTTTCTGGGTTATTCCTTAAATTCTAAAGCTTATCGGTATTAATAAAAGAACTTTAGTTGTAGAAGAATATATGCATGTTGTTTTCAATGATAATACCCTTCCGAGGAAGGATTCTTGTGTTGATGATGACGTATGTATTGTAAAAGCAAATGACGTTAGACATGACGTTGGAGAACCATCATCAAAGGAAAAAAATGAAAAATGAGGAAACTCATGATGTTCTCGAGAATCTAACCATTGAAGAAAGGGAAGTCTCTTACCCAAGAGAATACAATTATGTCAAGGATGGTGAGATAATAGATGATCCATCTAAAGGGGTAACAACTCAATCTTCTCTTAGAAATATATGTAATTATGTTGTATTTATTTCATACATAGAGCCTAAAGTTATCAAAGAAGCATTAGATGATGAAAATTGGATTATGGCTATACAAGAAGAGTTAAATCAATTTGAGAGAAGTAAAGTATGAACATTAGTTGAAAGGCCTAGTAATAAATCTAATGTAGGTACTATATGAGTATTTAGGAATAAGCTTGATGAAAGTGATAATATAGTGAGGAACAATGTTAGACTTGTTGCTCAAGGTTATACTCAAGAAGAAGGCATAAACTATGATGAAACATATGCTCCTGTAGCTAGGATGGAATCAATTAGAATGTTATTAGCATTTGCATGTTTCAATGAATTTCAATTATATCAAATGGATGTTAAAACTGCATTTTTAAATGGTTTTATAAAATAATAAGTGTATGTGGAACAACCTCCTGGTTTTGAAGATTCAAAATTTCCAAATCATGTTTTTAAATTGACAAAGTTTTATATGGTTTAAAACAAGCTCCTAGAGCTTGGTATGAAAGACTATCAAATTTTTTAATTGAAAAAGGTTTTTCAAAAGGGAAGGTTGACACTACATTGTTTTTAAAGAGAAAAGGTAAAGATTTATTAGTAGTTAAAATTTATGTTGATGATATAATATTTGGTTCTACTAATGATGTTCTTTGCCAAGAATTTTCAAAGCTAATGCAAGGTGAATTCGAGATGAGCATGATGATGGACCTCTCATATTTCTTGGGACTCCAAATCAAGCAAAGAAAATATGACATCTTCATCAATCAAGCAAAGTATATCAAGGATATGCTCAAGAAATTTGGATTGGAAAATGGGAAACCTCATGCCACTCCAATAAGCTCTTCTAAAAAGTTTGACAAAGATGAAGGAGGTAAATGTGTAGATATTAAATTATATAGATTCATGATTGGCTCATTGCTTTATCTAACTGCAAGTAGACCGGACATTATGTTTAGTGTTTGCTTATGTGCTAGATTTCAATCATGCCCTAAGGAATCACATTTACTAGCCGTTAAGAGAATCTTTAGATACCTTAAGGACACTCATAGTTTAGGACTTTGGTATCCTAGAGACTCTAGCTTTAGCTTGCATGCCTTCTCTGATGCGGATTATGGAGGATGCAAAATAGATAGGAAAAGCACCTCCGGTACTTGCCAATTCCTAGGAAATATGCTGATTTCATGGTTTTCAAAGAAGCAAAATTGTGTTGCATTATCTACCACTGAAGCGGAATACATTTCAGCCGGTAGTTGTTTTGCACAAGTTTTATGGATGAAATAATAACTTTTAGATTATGGAATTGAAGTTAGTACCGTACCTATCAAGTGTGAAAATACTAGTGTTATTTGTCTCACTAAAAATCCCATCCAACACTCTAAAACTAAGTACATTGAAATTAGACATCATTTCATTAGAGATCATGTCACAAAAGAATATATAGTTCTAGAATATGTTGATACTTTGCATCAATTAGCGAATATTTTTACAAAACCTTTAGATAAAGAAAGATTTTGGACACTTAAGAGAGAATTAGGTTTAACTGACTTATCTTCACTTAGTGTTTAAAATAATTTTAGCACTTTTAATTAGAAATGAAAAATGCTTATAAAAATAACAATTTTGATTGCATTATTTGCTAATAGTTAGGGGGAGTTTATGATTCTTAGTGAAAATTAATTATATATTCAAATAATATTTAAAGATAGATTTGATTGATTGAACATAGTTAATTTTCGATCTATGAGTTGCCAATACCACTAGAGCTAATTAATTTAGCATTATAAGTGTTTAAAACATATTTTTGACATTTTTGTGCAAAGTGCATCGATACACTATGATAGTGTACGATGCATTCCTTGAATGTGTATCTATACACTCAAGAGTGTATCGATAAACTCGTCGGGTTTTGGATATTAAATCCCTAAAAATCACATTTAGCAAAAATACAAAACCCCAAACACTCTTATCGTCATTCCCTCTCTCTCACTCTTTACTCTCCTCATTACTTCAAATCAACGATTTTAAGTCAGAATCCAACAGTTCTTCAACTTTTAAACTTGTTGGAATCAACAAATTCGTGCAAAAATCATCATATTCCTTTCAAATCCGAAAATCTTCAAGTTATTTTTCTAAAAACTACTATTTTATTAATTTTGAACTTAGAACTAGTTTTGTTTAGTTCAAGGTTGAACTTTATATCGGGCATTGATTATATGATGTTTCTAAACTATATTTTACAACTAATTTCATCAAAAACACATAATTTTGAAGAAAAAATAAATTCAAAATAAATAAAAAATTCGAAAAATTATTGTTTTGATTTTAAATTTTGATGTTTTTGATTTAATTATGTTGTTTTGAAAACTACATATTGATTTTCAAACATTGTTTTTCAAAATTAGTTTTCAAATTTTTCCCAATAGGATTATTTTAGAGAACCTTGAATATTGAGGACTCATATTGAGTTTTGGGATTGATTATATTGCATACATGTGTTTCAAGTTTGCAGGTAACCCTATCCATTCTGACCGTTAATCATGTCTAAACGCGCTAGGTCATCCTCAAGTCGATCTTCAAACCAACCTCAAAATCGACCTCCTATTCCTCCACCTAATCCAAATCCAAATCCAAATGATCCAGAAATGACTATTCTTATTTCTTGCTTTGTTTTCTTAGGATGTGATAGAACTTATTATTTTTAACATTTTAGATATTTTTGGATTGTTATGTTTTGGATGATATAGATGTTTGAACTTGAATGCTTATATTTATAAATTTGGTTTGGTTGAATTTTTAATTTGAATTTAATGTTTTATTAGTATTTGCATCATTTACATATTAGTTGATATATGACCAATTACCATTGCACATTATTTATGAATATTGATTTATAGAACTAATGACTAATATTTTTCTTGATTGTGATCTTAGCAGCTTAAGATTTAAATTCAAATCAATTGGCTATATTCTTACAAAATCTTGTTTAAAAACGTTATAGAGTCTTTTTGATTTAACAAAAAGGGGGAGAATACAGTAAGGGGGAGTAATTTTCAAAATTGACAAAATTGATTTCAAAAATGATTTTCCAAGAAAATCTTAAAATTACTCAAATGTTTTGTTATATCAAAAAGGGGAGATTGTTGAAAACATTTTGATGTTTTGATATAACAAATTAAATGTTATTGAATTTTAAGATTTTATAATCATTTTTTTAAAGTATATTCGATTAAATTATTCGAATATCAAAATATTACTCCAAGTTTTTCAAAGATCAATTTCAATCCTTACTAAAGTGTAAAATTGTGTTTTAAACTTAAAATATTTTTAAAATAATTTTTACAAAGTATTTCGAACCAAAATCGAGCCAAAAATCAAGTTTAAAAAGGGATGTACCGATGCACTCTTTGATGTATCGATGCACACCTTAATTCGAATGTTTTTTTATGTACCGATGCACAACCATGCATCGATGCACTCTTGATTTTATTGAAACATCGAATGTAATTAGTGTACCGATGCACCCCAAGTGTACCGATGCACTAGGTCAACTAACGGTCGAAATATTTGAATTTTACACATAGTGTACCGATGCACCCTTGAGAGTGTACCAATGCACCTACGCTCCTAACTGGTTTTTAAATGATAATTACACAATAACGGCTCTATTGACTTCACCAATGATCCCCAACGTTCAGAAGTGATCCAAAGTGTATTTAAACATGCTTAGGAGCCATTTATCAAAAACAATTAAGAAGTGAAGCTAGAGAATCAAAGAGAAAGCCTTGAACTTATCGTTTGAGCATTTTTAACCCTATTTTCAGTCAATATTCATTTGCTTTCAAGAACACAATTTGTGCTCAATTGTATTCATTCTTGAGTGTTCTTTCTTTGTTCTAGAATTGTGCAAACATCTTGCCTTGTGAGGTTTTTCTATAAGTTTGCGAAATTTGTATTCTTCTCTTTGGAGAGAGTGTTCTCAAGAATTTGGGGTATAATTCTTGAGGGAGTTGTATGGTTACTCTTTGTCCTCAAAAGAAAGAACAAATTAGTTGGAAAATCCTTAGTGTGGATAGCTAAGGTAGTGGACGTAGACTTTGGTTGAGAAAGTCGAACCACTCTAAATCATTGTGCAATTATTTTCAATTTTCTACAAAAACTTCCACCAAAATTTTTATTATCAATTCACCCCCTCTTGGCTATTTCGTCGATCGATTAACTCAACAGAATTTCCTTTTTGTTTTCTTGAAAATGACTTACGGTATGATTTTCCATAAGTCATTTTCCGAACTTTTCACTTCAAAGAATAAATACTCAAAAATAAATTTTATTTTATGAATTTAATATTAATAAAATATTTTAATATAAATTTAATCAAAATATTATTTATTAAAATATTTAAAATATATTTATTAATATTTCTAATAATATAATATTATATTTTTAATATTATAATAAAATAATCAATTATATTATAATAATATAAGATATTATATTTTTATTTTAATAATATATAATAAATTATTAATATATTTGTATTATTTATTAGTTTCATAGAAATAATATTATTAAATTATTAATAATGAATAATATTATTTATATATTTAATATTAATAAAATAATCTAATAATATTTTAATAAAGATATTTAAAATATAATAATTAATATTTTTAAAATATAATATAACACTATTACTTTAATAAATAATTAATATAATTCATAATATATTTATTTCAATAAAATATACCAATATTAATATTTTTATTAATAAAATTATAAAAATAATATTTTTAATAATAGATAAATTATTTTAATATTTTAAAAATAATAATATTAAGTTTTATGATAAATAATATTATTTATTGTATTTAATATTTGTAATAAATAATTTTTAAAAAATTCATCAACTAGTGGAAAAAAGGTTTAAACAACATCTTCCAAACATCGTAAATGTAACATTCCCAACCCGAATCCGATGTGTCACATTGACTTTTCAAAGGATTTACTTTTACAAAGTGACTAAAATTTCATTTGATATTCATTATAAACAGAATAATTTCTATTATATAAAACATATGGTTTTACAAAACGTATCGGAGCCCACTTGATCTAAATTTTAAATTACATGCCAACTGCTTTCAATAAAACAAAATACATATAATTCAAAATTCTGATATGATCTTTGGGAAGGAGAGTCTGACCTGTCTTGCTCCTCTTTGCTCCTCTATCTCCTTGAAATCTACGTGTGAAACACTCACACGCTAAGTCGATGACTTAGTGAGACATAAAAACATGTATACTAGAAACTCTAGATACTTAACAATGCATAACATTTCATATTTCATGTAATATATACTCATCATAAAACAGGTAATATAAAAACTATAAACATGCACATATATCAACATCATCCTAAATACATCATTTCATTATCATTATTAATCTTCTTATAATTATCAATATTATTCTCATTAATCCCTCTTATCATCTAATCATGTACTTAACATTTATACCAATTATATAACTTATATCATACTCTTATATATATATATATTCACACAACTGATATATTGTTCTTATATCTTCATATAAATCATATAATATATACCTCTTTATCTCATAGTTATATCACATGTTCATGTATCTACACAATCATGTACTATTTTCATATATTCCATATATCAATTCCATATAGCTTATATCCTAGTTTCACATAATCGTTATAGTATATTTCTTATATACTAATTTCCTATATTCCCTTAGCTTATTATCACCCAGTTCCTATGACTTTATCATATAATTATTTGGATCTTTGTACTATACCTTATACCACATAGAAATATAATAAAGTTTAGATCATAATTTCATTTAAACATATATACCTCCCTATATAACCTATCTGACATGTTTGTATACTCATTTATGTCAATATCTCCTAACTTATATTCCATTCTCATGTAATCACTTATATCTCTTATACCTAACCTTCTTAACCAAAAAGTAAACACAATATCATATAATATCATATAATATTACATATAAACAAATACATACACACTTATATATTATCATTAACATTTTTATCATTATTCATATTATTATCGTTAATTCTTTATCATATGATCTTGTACTTATCACTGATACACATTATATAACACATATAACATCATATAATTCTTGTAACACATTTCATAGCACAATGCAAATAAATCACATATATTGTATTTATTGTTATCTCTTTATTAGCCCATGTACACATGTGAGAACCAAATATATATGAGTATATAGAGGTTGTGCACATATGCTATCACCACAGCTCGTATAATTCCCACTAAGGGTGCGTAGAATTTGTCCCGAATGACCACTATGTCTTGAATGACCACTCCTTAAAAACCATATACATATTCCAATGGACCAAATAAGTGTACCGAAGTACCGCATATATGTTCCAAAGGATTACATATATGTCCCGAAGGACCACATAGAACCCTCGACTCTTGGCATGCCAACTATACCTCTAGCTCTCATGACACATAACATGGGCATTATCATTCATGTTATCTCATATTCACACATTCATATCCCATATCGCTTATCACATGTTTTATCTCTTATGATCATGTAATCACATAGCTTTGTATCACATAACTCATGTCATTTCCTGTGAAATCACTCATATCATGTAGTACATATAACTCATATACTTTCTCATATATTCACATTGGTCATATCATATGGCTCATATCTTTTCATATAGTTTATGTTTTATTCTCTTATAATCACATACATGTAATACATACCAGACATGTTCACAAAAATCATTTGACATAAATTATGTAGCACCTACACAACATATCAACACATATATTCATGCATACCTACAAATCATATCATTCGCATACTTATTTTCATGACTTCATGCACTAGACTTAGAGAAAATAGACTTATCGCAAGTCCAATTTCCATATAATCCTATATTCAAAATAAGATGCACTCACTTAGTCTTACTAGTCAATATCGATCTCTTATCTTTTTCCCGATGACTATTACCTATCAACTTGTCTGGACTGTGCTCTCGATCGATATCTACATGAATACATAATCCAATAAATATCGTAATTCGAATTACTTGAAAAGATTCTCATCGTAGCAACTAAATAAAGCACTAATTTCCACTTCTCAACTTAAGTAGTATCGGTACTACCAGCACAGTACCGATACCTCAATGCTAGGGTACCGATACCCTACCCCGGTATCGATACCAAATTTAGCTTCGATGTTCCCTGGTATCGATACCCTCTACACTGGTATCGATACTACTTCCTTATGGTATCGATACTGTTCATACAAGTACAGATACCCCATGCGTAATTTCCTCATAATTTGCCTTGTAGTATCGGTACTCATTCAACCAGTATCGATACTACTAACCCAAAATTCATTCTTTAAACCAGAAAATCATCCATTACCCAGCTAAATTCCTTATTTTACTATTCTTTCATGCCTTTAAACTTAACCACACATACACAAATTAACTTATTTCACTTCAACTCATCATAACATCCCATATAAAACTATTACACTTGAGTTCAATAATCAAGCTAATAAATCAACATGTTCTAAATTTGTTTCTAACACTCCAAATTTCTTAGTTAGATCCTTGACAAGTCAAATTTCACTTCAAAACTTATTTACTAACTATATCTCAATAATTCCCTTAAAAATTCTTTACCTTCAATCTTCCATAACTTAATCCTCTTTGCGTTTTAAGCAATCTTAAGCTTTCATTAAGCTTTTCTATCACTCTAAGAATCAAAACCAACTTTAAAACGAAAGAATTAACCAACTTGAGACCAACTTACCTTAGTTATGGTCACTCACGGCTGGAGAAGAAGAAGAAGAGTTTTCTGGAGAAAATCTCCCATTTTTCTACCCATTCCACGGGTTATATATCCCATCAAAGAAAGATAAAAATCTTTCTTGTGAAAAGACCAATTTACCCTTTACTTTATTTAATATTTTTTAACAATCATCCATAAATTATTTCCAAATAAGTTCCTGAACTTTTCAATCTTTTGAAATCATACCTCAAAGTTTCAAAACTTCCATTTTGATTTCTAACCCTGATTTTGGGATGTTACAGTAAAAAGTTTTCTAGAAAATGTAATTCATTTTACGGAAAATATTTTCTAGAAAACGTTTTCAGTGAAACAAACGGACTCTAAGTTAAAAACTTTATGTATACCAAGTTTTCTCACATTCACATATTAAAAAAAGTATATATTTTTGAAAATTATTCAATAAAAGATTGTAGATAGGGTGATAAAAAAAATTGTATATAGATTCATTAGTCTTGTATTAAAATTTTATGTGGTGACTTTTAGTTAATTTATTTAAAATTTAAATAAAAATTGAAAATATAAAAATATTTTATAATAATATTAGTTATCATTTTTAAGAATAATATTTAAGTCATTTATCAATTAGTCCTAAAAATAGAGAAATTATTTCATAAACCCTTCTCACTACATCATCCATGGTCTCAATTAATTAAAATTTATTCACATTATTTAAATAATATTTTATTTTCCAAATCATCTTCTTCTTTTAATATTAAAAAATAAAAATAATTAAGATTTATTTTATTCCCTTGTATATCACCTCTTTACCCAAAATTCAAAGAATTATAGAAGCAATATGTGATACCCATATACCTAAAGTCTAAAGAATTCAAGGAGTTGAATGTGATATCCTTTATTCAAAATTCAAAGAATTGCAGCAGCTATTTAGTTCATCCACTAGTGTTTCAATTGCTTAAAAATGTAGCTGCCGCAATTCTTTAGATTTTAAGTAAATGAGTATCGCTCCTACAATTCTTTGAATTTTGGATAAAAAGGTAATACAAAGAGGGAATGAGAATAAACTTTAATTATTTTTAATTTTAAATATTTAAGAGAAGAAGATAATTTGGAAAATAAAAAATATTGTTATATAAATGATGTAGAAAAAAATTGATGATGTGGATAAATTTTAATTAATAAGAACTATGAATGATGTGGTAGAAAGGATCTTACTTTGGTAATTTGCTGTTTTTAGTTAACTTATAAACACTACCTCCTACATGTATATATATAATAACTAAGCCAAAGCAAAGAAAAAATAATGAAGACAGTATTGCACAAATTAAGTAATAGATGTGAGGAAGAAGATGATCCATCACCATCCGATGAGGAACAAGATTCCCAGTAGGACCACCAACACATGCATTTCCTTCTGCAGCTTTACCTGCTACTGCTGCTGTGGTTTCAATTTCCCGAATCAACCAAAGTATCCTCCACAACAACTGCACATATCTTTGGACGCGAGAGCAAACAAATTATCACGGAATATGTATATATGGTGTCCAAAAATAAGCAGACTGCCCTTCAGAAAATCTTTACCTTGTAGAGGGAAACAGGTCCCTCATTTACCAGCAATGTAGTTGAATTCTGACTTCATTCACTGTTACTATTAATTACAGCCCCAGCAATAAATTCATCTTTTAATTCATTGCCATTAAGACCTGGAAGTTTTATTACATACTCATCAGTATGGCCAGTTCAGCTTTTGAGAAACCTAAGACATGGAAGTCTCCTTTGAATGGAATAAGAAGAAGGATCAAATGTTGAAAAAAGGAAGAAAAAAAGAAAACAACTGCATTCATTAAATACCATGACGACATCCTCAAACTATAAGCTCCACCGCCCCCATTGATCTCTCCTTCATTTTCTCAAGCACATAAATCGATGTTAACTTCATAAGCTAGCTAGCTAGTGGAGGATTTTAAGTAAAAAATGACAACAAAAAAAAACAGCTTGAACTCATAAAAAGCAGAGAGAGACGCACGTAAAGGAAATCAAGCAATCTTATGTTTAAATACATATATATATATATATATATTGGTCTCCGAATGGAAATCATACTTCATGCTTAGTTCCTTTGCCTGTCATCTAGGTTAAAGTTTTCTTAATTGACCAAACCAGTGGTTAGAGCTCATCCATTTTCAGACCTCTTGCATTTGCATGTCTCCACTTTGCCTCGATGCGCCATTATCTAAACCCATTTCCACATTAAAATAAAGATTTCGAAATGCAACAAAAGGAAAATAGATTAGAGCTAAAATTCAAGTTCCCATAAACATTACGTAATACCCTAATCTAAACCAGACTTGATAATACTATTAATAATCCATCCCCGACATATATAATCACTTGAGCTTAGCCAACCAACTTTTTTAAAGTTGTTTCTAGGGTTTCTTACCGTGAGTGTGCTTGTTGTTATACAACCAGACTTTCAAAACATGCCTTTTCACCCCAGTTTCGATGCAGATCCGTTGAACAATCTCTTCATCGTGCTTTTGAATACGCCAACCTAACCGCTCAGCCAACTCCAACATCTTATCCTTTTGTTCTTGCGTAAACTTGGTTCTGAATCTCTTCCTTGAGCTCCCTTGATTTGAAGCGTCCTCTTGATCTTCCCGGCTGTGTCCTCCTGAGGTTGAAGGTAAAGCTAATGGCCTTTGCTGTCCAGCCACGTGGAGGTACCCCGTTGGTGCTCTAAAGTAAGGCGTGAATTGAGGTAGGTGGTGGTGGTGGTGGTGGTGGAAGTAGAGGTCCGTGGTGGGAAGCTCCGATTCCTTACGGTGGAAGTTACGGTGACAGTTACAAGCTGCTCATTTGAGAGCATCGAGGGTACCTTCAGTTCCAGCCGACATGAACTCACCGCAACCGTCGACAGAGTGACCGCCGATTCCCACTGCGTGGTTCTTCAAACACTCCCTATACCTGGGTTTCCTCTGCTGCTGCTGACCGGTTGGAGTTGCTGAAATCAGTTCAGCACCTGACATTTTAAGTGTAGATGAGTTACCAAGCGAGTCATAACTGGGGGCCAAACCCATCTCTTCTTCTCGGTCCTCAAACTCCATCTCTTCTTCTTGCTCTTCTTAGGGGTTTTCCTCTCTTTTTGCAAAAAGGAAAGAGATGGTTTCAAAGTGGGCGTTCGATCCGATCCTTCTTGATATAAGGCCTCTCCCGTTCCTATGAAATAAACTCCCTTGGATAATTTACTTATTGTGTGTCTCTTGAGTTTTACCGCACTGTGAATATAATTTACCCTTTTGCTTCCACTATGAACTGAATAAGAGTGGGTACAGTGGAAATAGCAGGAGGTTGGGTTTGAGGATTGTCCACTATTGGTTACAGTCTGCAGGACGGACAATGCAAAGGATTCCAAACCCGTCACGCGCCAAACCACGCACTTCACTTTTCAGGGTGAGTTTTTGGCTTTGTATTTTGTTGATATCAATTCAATTAAATCAATTTTAAAACTTAAAAATAACATATCATTCGTTGGCCGTTTGAAGCTTCGATAAGATAAGGGGTTCTGCGCATCGAGACGACATCGTTGGTTTTGATGGTTGCCTTTAGGGCTGAGCAAGAAATCGAGAAAATCAAAAAATTGACATGAATCAAGTAAAACGGTTCGGTTCGGTTCGGTTTGACTTTAAACGGTTCAGTTTTTGGTTCGGTTTAAAAGCTTCATTTTTTTTGATTCGGTTCAGTTCAGATTTTCCATATAGAACCCATTTGTTTCATATTGAACCGAATAGGCAATTTTTGTAAAAAAAATTATAGTTTCAAGTGATTTTTTTATTGAAAAACCGATAAACCGAACCGAACTGAACCAAAAACCCGAACCGTTAAAAAAACTGAACCGAACCGAAAAAACCAATTTCAGTTTTTTAACTATTCGGTTTCGGTTTAAATATTGAAAACTCGTTTATTTCGATTCGATTCAATTTTTAGTAAAAAATCGAACCGAATCGAACCGAACCGAACCGAACCGAATACACCCTTAGTTGCCTTAGACCAAGTAATGGGGCTCTTGTGCAGCCATACAGTGGCAATGAAGATATTGTTTAGGATGAATATGGGCTCATCTTAAAATTAAAAAATTTATATTTTTTTTAATGTTAATTATCTATTTTATAAATAGTATCAACTTAAAATTATATTTATATCTATTAAAAATTTTATATTATTAATAAATAATGTTCATCCTCAAAAATATTTATAGACCTACTACTATTGTCATAGTTGTTTGTCATAGTTGTTGTGTAGGAAAACTATTTTTTTAATGATGCATAGGAATACTAGGTTTTGTAAGGTCAGTATCTCATGATTGGTAATGTTTTTTAAAAGTATTTTAGGTAAATTATACATTTAATACCTAAACTATTAATTTTGTTTCATTTTACTATCTAAATTTTATTTTTTTTAAATTAAATCTAAACACTTAGTTTAGATTTCATTTTGATACCATGTCACTTTAAACATAGCATAACTGTAGCATTTTTTATGAGTAAATTTTATCATTAATCTCTCAACTACCGTCTCATTCCTATTTTTGGTTACTGAAGTTTAAAAAGTTTAATTTAATTACTCAAATTTTAAATTATTTATATTTTAATCGCTCTATTTTATTTTATTAATATTTTTATGACATTATTATTATTTTATTAATATATAATTAAAATACAAAAATAAATTTAAAAATGTACCCAAACCCAAAAACTATACCACAAGCCATAATCACAAACTCCTCATATATTAATAAAATAAGTTAGAGTGATTAAAATAGAAGTAATTTGAAAGTTGAGTGAGTAAATTAAAAAAAGTAAACTTTAGTGACCAAAATAGAAGTGAGAATATAGTTGAGTGATGAATGATATAATTTACTCATAAAAATGTCACATACAATAGTTTCGTTAAGTTTTAAGGATGGGGTACTAGAATAAAACTTAAACTAAAAATTAGATATAATTTTTTAAAACTAAAGTTTAAGTACCAAAAATAGAATAAAAGTAATAATTTAAACACTGAACGTGTATTTTATCCAAGTATTTTTGAAGTCAAAAGTATCTAAAAATAATGTATAAGAGGTAAATTTTAAGATCAAAGGTGACTTTATATTTAAGATGAAACTCAAGAGCACATTTATATATATATTATTTTTCCTATTAATTTTCTTTCTTCATCAAACATATTATAATATAATTTTTAAGTTAAATTAAAATAGAATTTGAATTATAATATCTGATAATAATGATATGGACCAATCCATTTCGATTGGAGTTTTAAAAACATGGTATCTGAACGAGGAGCTTAGATCGAAATGCAATGAGCAGGGATAAAGCACCAGCTTCGTCCCGGTTCGACTGTCTCTTATTTTTTTATTATTAAAAATTATAGGGTAAATATTAAATTTGAGACCTAAAATTTAGTTTATTTTAATTTTGTCCTCTCATTTTTATAATTAATTATATTTTACATTTTTATTTTTTATGATTAATTATAGTTTAAGCTTTCTTAAGTTGGAATTCCAGCTCTGTCATTGAGAATGGAATATAGTTTACATTTTTGAAAGTTTGTTGAATACAGTGTGTTCCAACATCTAAGGCATCAATTAGTTTGTTAAATCATGAGAAATAAGAATGAAGAGATTCACAAGCTTCAAAAAATAAAAATATTAAATATGCAAATTTCTGATGTGTAAATTAAAAAGAGAATAGCGCCTTATAGTATCATGAAATTCTGTAAAAAAAAAGCCTAATCATATAAAAAGTAAATGTCCAAATAAATTCAGTATATTATTGAAATGTAACATTATTATGAGAATGTTATATTATCTTGTTCGGTTTGTTTAACATGAATAGTATATTACCTTGTTATATTTTCAATATAAAATATAAATAAAATGTTTAAAATATATAGAAAATTAATTTTTTTAGGGAGCGATCACCTCCATATTGAATTAAATTAAAATAAAGACTAACTTGATATGATGTGTAAGTATTGAGAACTAAATATATATATTTATATTATTTTAATTAACCGTCACATTACATATTCTATTAAATATTAACGAAAGTATTAATAATAATTAAATAATTAGTTGATATTAGGGATAAATTAAAAGATCGGTGATTAAGAGAATAATAATTAAGTGGTGATTTCTATTGGGAAATGGAATGGCAATGGTTGATATTTAAGGTACAAATCCTAATCTTTAAACTTAGATATGTGGTCTACCCATTCTAACTGCTGGAGCTGTGAAAGTGAAGGACATTTGGGATGCTTTACGAGATAGAAGACCTCATGTCCTATGATAGAAAATTATTTGGTTTCCTCTTCATATCCCCAAGTATAGCTTGATTACTTGGTGGCATTGCTTGATAGACTCCCTACAAAAGACAAACTCCACCGAATGAGACTTATCTCTGACTGCATATGCACATTCTGCGATAATCCGTGTGAAACAAGGGAACATTTGTTCATCCAATGCCCTCTGGCTATCCAATTATGGAATTCTGTCTTCTCCCACACTGGTCTTAATTTTACCATTAGCTCTTGGGATGCTCTTATCGTGTGGGCTTGCTCCACTTGGAAGGGAAAATCACTTCTAACTTCCATCATGAAGCTCGCCTTTACTGCACTTATCTATATCCTATGGGATGAACGCAACAAACAACTATCTCAAGGCCGATCCAGATCTTCTCAAGAACTGTTTCATGCCATAATGGATATAGTTGGGGTACAATTGAGTGATAGAAATATATGTAGGAATGATAGTGTTAATATTACACTAGTTGAGCATTAGGATATATTTTGATTTTGATTTTGATTTTGATTCTTTTTGTAAGTAGGCTGTTCTTGTTATCAGAACGCTGATGTTTTTGTAACATGTTATGTTCTTAGGTAATAAAAAATGAATTATCCAAAAATAAAAATTATTTTGAACAATTGCAAATGCTCATAATTATTATTAATAGCTACAAGATAACATCACAAGAACCTGAAAACATATAAAGAAGAGCAATAAACATAAGCAGTGAGTTAGCAGCAAAACAGACAAGGCAAAGAAAGACATCTGATGCGACATACTGACAAGTCAGACTACTCCCCACAAAACATTATTTCTTGTAAAATGTATGGAAATAGACACGTGCACCAACTATAGACAAATACAAGAAATGCAAGTATAGGCGGAGGGAAGCCGCTAGCTAAGCCGATACACAGATTATAAAAGAAACCCACAGAATTTTCATTTCATTCTATAGAGTTCCCCATATTTCTGGTTCTGTCTCTGTCCGACCAACCAACTACCGAACCAAAACCATTGATTAACAAAAGTTAAATAACATATGCCACTCCCATATCTACCAACCCCATTTGATATGGGAAACGGGAGAGGATCAAATAACAATAACGTGACGGAAACATCCCTAATAAGCAACGCTTTTGATCGAGTGAGAGGGAATCGCGGGGAAAAAGGAACTGGATAGTCACATAACCACATCTTCATTTGCATTTCCCATATTCTTTGCCACCCTTTCTTCTTTGAAAATCAACGAACTGTCAAATAAAAAAAAAAGACGTAATGACAAAAATAGCTTCCAACAATTGTATAAATAATATTTTTTTTCAGAGTATTTTAATTTAATATTTCAACTTTTAGTCAAAACAATTTTTATTGAATGATAACCGCTAGTTGACTAATAATCAATATATATTACTAAAATAATAATAATAAATAAATATTATTATATAATCGACCGAAACAAAATGAATACAAAATCAAAATAGAAGAACTAAACTTGTTTACCGTATTTTGACATGTAATAAGATCAACAGAATCAGATAAACAAAAGAAGAATTTTGTTTGAGGCTTGCAAGAACAATTTCATTAAGATAAATTCGTCATTTTCTTTGTGCTTTGAGTAATGTGTTACAGTGGGAGGAGAAGAAGAAAGTCACACGGAAGAGGAAATTGGGAATCCAGATGAAGGATTAGGGATTGCAAGTCTCGAATTGAGGAATTTGGATGAAAAGAGGTCACGTGATATGCACGGGGAGGATTAAAATGATATAAGAATTTTCTTTTCTAAACCTATACTTTTTTCTCTCGTCTATTCTTTTCTCTCAACCTAAACCATAACATGATGTTGGAAGCCGATCTCTGGGGATACAACAACAAATGATCATAGAAGTAAGTAAAATAACAGTGATCAGTCGAGCATAATATTGTCTTTCTCTAACGCTGGAAAGAACAAACTTGGAATGAATTTTCTATGAGTTTTTCCTATTCCAAAATTCTAAGTATTGTCTAAAATTGTGTCTCAACTAACCTATATATAGTGGAGAGAAAACTAATAAAAAAGTTAAGACCTTTTGATGAAAAATTAAGATCATTAATGAAGAGAATTGATGCAATTTTAAACCAAAATAATAAATCAATTCTCCAAGTCACATGATTATTATAAATAATATTAATTAATTTATTATTTTCCAACAATTTTCACACGGGTTCAATTTTTTATTATTATAAAAATATGTATTCAATTGATCTCAAAGGAAGGAGTAGATTTTGGAATAAGTAAGCAAGAAATTGAATATCTTAATATAAGAGAAAATGATGGAATGGGCTATTAAAAAATATTGTAAGAAGGTAACCGACATTGCTGAAAAATGGTGTTGGATGATTGATGGAGATTAAGACTCTAAAAGTATGGGTCATCATCATCATCATCATATCAGAAGAATTTGCCCCAACACTTAAATGCCAATGCTCTGTCAATTTAATTTCTCATATTTCACTTTAAAAAATAAAGCATGATATCTTAGTGAAATGATGTCCAAGCGAAAACATTAAAAACAAGTATCCTATATTGTTGATGGCTCACCTAATTAATCAACATTTTTCGTTGATATTGGCAATATTATAAGGCAATAGTTAGCAAAACCTAAGTAAGATTAACCACACCATTACGCCGACAAGAAAATATACATTTTTAATTAAAAGCAAAAATATTGGAGGGCCCAAATTTACCCACATATTTTTTTAGTTAATGCTGCATTTGGAGACACCACAACATAATTGTATGAAGATAAACGTTGACGGTATAATGTGTTCCATGAAGTAACTTTCGTGGCCGGTATATTTTAATCCATTCCTTCAATTATTGGTCTCTTCTCAATAAGATTATTTGAGTCACATGCTTTAGATGTATGCTCCAACTTACGTGAAATACATTTAGAATACATGGATCGAAATTTACACGTGTACACAAGTGATATTGATAATTTCTTTTTGGCAATTCTTACTTAAGGGGAAGGGAGAGAAATTTTGATCATAATGGGTATTAAACTCACAACTTAAAGAAGATGAGAGGTGTCAACTGAAAACTTTTAACCATATGCTCTAAAGATTATTGATGTGAAAATTTGAATTTAATGTGTAAAAGATAAACATAGCTATTAAAATTTTATAGAACTACTTTTTAAACATGTAATATCAAAGTTTCATTAATACAGTGGATGCATAATATTTAAAATTTGATATACATATTTAAATATAATATATATCAAATATAAATTGGTATTTAACACATAGATTAACGGTTAAAATGACAGGTGACCTTATTAAGATTATATTAATAGTTTAAAGTTTTAATTAAAACATTTTAATATTTAAAAGTTAATTTCGCTGAAAGAATTTCACCGAGGACAAGGACACCATATCAGTGTACTCCACTTAATACTTCATTAATAGAGGTTTTCAATCAGACGAAATACATGGGAATACCCCCAATGAAGTTTTTATCAACCAAGGAAGACTGTACGTTATTGTGATTACCACGAGCAGAGAAGGCAATCAACAAAAGGCAGCATATCCCTCGACGATATCATGGAAATAGTAATCAAACAAGGCCAATTGGATTAAGTTCACCGCTCAAATGCATGGACAAAGTAGCCATAATAAACGCCCCAAGGAAGACCTTTGAAATTAAGCCTGACAACTGCCACCATAAAAAGTTGGTCGTAGTACTGCAAACTCAAAGCTCATGAACCCAATAAGATAATGTACCTGAATCACATCATTTCAAAGTGATATGCAGACATTCAAGGATTCAGTCTTCACCCTGTTAATCGAAACCTATTCGACCTGGCAGCTGCGTACAGCAAAAATATGTCGAAATATTCGGTATGCTATCTAGTTATAGGAAGGATTATAAAAAGTCAAACTGCAACCAGAAGAGCTTAAAACAGAGCAGATTCATTGTACTCTTTTTCTTCCAACATCCATATGATTTTTAGATACAAACTCTATCAACAACAACAACAACAACAAATCCCAATTCCCATATGCAATGGGGTAAGGGAGAGGTAGGGTAGTAGGCTGCCCCCAACGCCAGGTTGAGAGTAGCTTCCGTGGAAGACCTCCGGCAGTCAGAAAATTAAAAATATAGATAAAATACAATGCATGTATAAATAAATACATAAATACATAGTTGAAAAATATTCATATACAATCATTAATATCATATACGCGTCTGTACTGGGCAGATATCCCTGCAAAAAAAAAAAAAAATCCCTACGAAAAAATCTCTGTATATAGACAGAAACGTAAGACCCGACTAAATTTAAAAGTGGAGAGAATGATACACAGAAGTCAAACAATAGCAAGTCCAGTTCTAAGCCTTCATAAATACCAATAACAGAAACGAATAAAAAATAGAAGTCAAGGAAATTACTACAAAGACATTAAAAGAAGACAGAGATGATACACCCTAGAGATGTGACCCACACTACTCGACTATCTTAGTCTTAAGTCTCCATACTTTCCTATCAGAGGTCATGTCTTCGGTAAGGGCTAAATCAATCAAATCAGATCTCAAGCTCTATCGTTACCTATTTTTTCATTGCCATAGAATATTGAAGAGCTCTCGAACGAGCATTTTCTATCAAATGCCACCAAGCATTAGAGCAAATGCTCACATGAATAACATGTTACAACCGGGTGAAGGTTGTGCTGGTAAGAAAACGTATCAAACAGGTTGTAAGCTGTGTTGTTGCAAAGCTTCCTGTAGGCATGCTACAGCACCATCGTAATTTAAGAAGCCCATGAACCAAAATTCATGACTATCAACAGAGATAACTTGGATGTACTTTTCAGAAGGATTGGCTCGACTTGTTGAAGGATTAATAGCTTTAAGTTGATGTAATGGGTAACTACCTGTTTAAGCCAACGGAAGAAATGTCAAGAATCATAACTTAATTTCCTATACCATAAACGCATAACCAAATGGTTTGATGCAAAAGGTTATCAATGTAATGTAACTTCAACATCATGAAGTGGAGAGGAAATATGATCTCATTGCAACCAGTCTTATAAGTGGAAGCATGTAAGGGTAATGCAAACAAACCTTGTAGTAGCTCCATTCAGTCTTGCTACCATTTTGATAGGAAAGAGACTGTCACTGCAATATGCAAGCTTTTCTGTAGATACATATAAAACTCCCATGACAGGACCAGCTGATGTGGACAAGTAACATGCAAATGAATTTTGAAGTTGCTCTTCTGGACCTGTCTCAAAAGTTTGTCTAAAAATCTTCTCATAGCCACCTTCTGCTAAAACCTTTGTTCCCTGAGCAATTCTTCCCATGGCAGCCTCAGCAAAACTAGGGCTTGTTATTACTGATAGAGGAAAGAGAGAAACATATTTTCAGTAATTTTATGTATATGAAACTGCTTGATAAGCAGGAATATAGGAGACGGGTGAGAGCATGGATCATAAATAAAAGGAAAAAAATTCCATAAAAAACAGCCTTTGATTTTAATTTTAAAACTATAGGCATAATTTTCCATATATATTTCTTTTATAAAATTGAATAGTTGACAATAGACTTATGTCCAAACAAAATCAACAGTGTGATTCTAAAGGAAATCACCATACGAGAATACCAATAGAGAAGAGACCAGACATGATTAAGGATACGTAAGATCCCTTCCATGTATGAATAAGTTGAGGTGATGTAGCGAGTAATGACCCAAAAGAAGTGGCAGCTATGCAGCGAAAGAAGTTACAGATAGACAAAAGTACAGAGGGAATGTGCAATTGGGCTACAGGATGCTCAATGTCCACCTTAAGAAAAGGTGATGCACAATTACATTATTGTATTATGTACTCAAACAAAGTAAATGGGTGTGTGAATTAGAATTCTAATATTAGAGAACAAAAGGTGTAAAGTAAATAAAATAAAATAAAAAGAGACTTCAAAGTCTTCAGATGGATAATATTTAGGGGATAATCACAGAGCAAGAGTTGTCATCACCCGAGATCTGAACAGTTAAATAGCAAACATGGTTTGGATGATGATAATTTTATTTGTTAACGGAAACAAGAATGTATCTTTTGACATTTTAGCATATGGGAAGGTTTGAGCATCACTACGGGTGAATCAGATGATCATAAATGATTTAAAAAATAATAATAATACCATTCAACTTAAAATAATTCGATATACAACTAAACGCAGAATAAAGGTACATCTGGCTTGTCTCTAAGTTCTAATCCAAGGTCAAAATGAAGAGATTGAAGACGATGAGAAAACAGACAAGAAAGATTCCTACCAACTAATGGGACCTAAAGAAGGCGTTTACTAAGCAATCTCATGAATGTATAGCTGTGTCATCAGTCTGAGAAAAGAGACTAGAAAGCTCTTACTAACCATGGAAACAATAACTACAAACTCTCTGGAAACTAGAGCCATGTGATTCCCTACTTCTACTGACCCTTTCTAACACCACCTCTATGTTGGATACCTCCCTTGGCTAGGTTGCAAAATAAGTCACATTTTTCTTTGTCAAATATTTCATCAGCGTGTTCCCTCCATTTCAAGAGCATAACCAATCTCTTAAGCATAACTTACAAGAACTAAACATGCCATTTAAGAAAACCACAGTACCCTGATCTTAAATCTTACATAAAATTCTATTCTTTTGCAAGTAAATAATTAAGACATAAATGTTAACTCCAACCAACATTTGAATAAATCAATAATTGCATTTCCTTATGAAAACTGCCAAAAACATGTTTTACAATAATAATAATAATAATAATAATAATAAAGCAATGAAGATCATTACTTCCTCTCCCTTTCCTTAAACACAATATCCAAAATTGTCCAACCATTTCCAAAATGACGCCTTCCTAATATCCTATATTACTCTTAAACTAGCGAGCTAACACCAACCCTACAAAAGAAACAATAGTGTACCCTAGACTTAATCCAGATATTAGCCCCTAATTCAATATCTGAGATTTCAATTTTAAATAACTTAATATCAATAGCAACCATCCAAAAAAGCCACATATTTATATCTCATCACAATCTTAAAACAGATCAAATTACCAAGCACGCGTAATAAATTCCAATTCTAAAAGCCCGAAAATTGCAAACCAATTCAAACCGGATACAACTAAACAAATCCAATCAAGAAGGAACACACTTAAATTTAAAATAAATTCAAACCCAGTTGGAACTATAAAAGAAAAATACAGTGTTGCCACGTGTTCCCGGCCAGATCCTCGGCTTTCTTCGTCGCCTCTGCCACTTTCCTTCCCCATCTCCCTAAGACACCCTTAACTACATCCATTTTCTCTGTTTCCCAGTTAAAAAAATAAATTAATTAATTAATCATAAAAATCATCAAATAAAATATGAGTTAGAAATAAAATGTTTAGTGGATTACCTTTGAAGGAAGCCGAAGAATATTCCGGAGGCGGAGAGTGAGTAACGTAAGGATTAGATCCGTTAGCAGCTGACATGGTGGCGCTGTGATCCACAGCAGGCGATTCACTAACAAGTTCCGGACTCCAATGAACTGATTTTCTCGACCCGGTAGGTGACTGGACCGGTGATTGCGGGCTTTGAGCCTGACTCGCTTTCAGATCCCGAGTCTCTTTCTCTTCCTTTTCCTGTGGCTCTGATGTTGGCACCATAACAAAGCCCTCCGCGTCCATTGCGGGATCCGATTCTTTCGGATCAAATTCTCGAGACAAAGATTGAGTTGAGCTGGATTTTGGTTGAGATTCCGTCTTCGATTGTTCCATTGTTTTGGAACGTTCGACGAAAAAAAGGCCTCGCGTGAAGTGGCGCGTTTACTGGAAGCTTTGCAGGGGACTATTATTTAGGCTTCAATTTTTTTTTGTTAAAAGTCCTAAGGCCTTTTAACCAAAAAAATGGTCAAAATACCTCTTGGTTCCTCCCGATTTCAAAACTGTACAAACTGATTTTCTAAAAATAATAAACAATTTAGGCCTATTCAAATTTAAAAGTAAGCAATGAATCAACTCAACAATTTCGATGTTAGAGTAATTGTTGTTATTTTATAAAGTCTTGAGTTTTAATATAAATAATATCATAGGTATTAATGTTCAAAATCAAATGGTTGAAAGTAATCTTTAATAATATATTGTACTTATATCATCTTAATAGAAAAACAATCAAGAATAATCTATCACGATATTAATATTATTTTTAAAATAATTTTATATAATTTTAATGGATAATTATTTTAGCTATAAATGATTATATGTTTATATTTTTTAGTTCTAAAAAATTAATAATTTAATTTAATATTTACAATATTTATATGAAATAAAATGACCAATAAGGGGGTGTTTGGTTAAGGAGGGGGAATGGAATCTCATTCCTCCATTTGGTTGGCCAACATTCTCAGCCCTCGGTAATCTTTTATTACCAACAGTAGATTTTTTGGGGTATATTATCGTGAATGTCATTATCTCCCTTCCCTTATGTATTGTTGGATTACCGACGTTCTAGACTAAAATGTCCTTAATTTTTTTTCTAAAAATATCATTCTTATGTTGCTGAATAATAAAAATTCTACGAAGGTTTAATTACAAATTTATCCTTAAACTATTTTAGATTTACAAAAAAATTCTATAATTAAAATTTTATATGAAGTTCAGGGGTTAAAATAAAATTTTACCCTTTCATTAAACCTATTTATCTTTTCAATTTTGTAAACAAAATTATATAAATTTTATGAATTTAAATTTTTAAAGAAAATATATAAATTAATTATAGTAATATTATAGTAGGATTCAACTTGTTAAAAAATATATAATAAGGATAATTTAGTAAAATATACATTCCAATAATATTTTATTCATTTAACCAAACACGATAATCTTACATTCCTGTTAAACCAACCAAACACAAAATACAACATTCCCAATAATCTTATTCCCTAGTAATCTTTTATCCCCATTGGTAATATTACATTCCGTGAACCAAACGCATCCTAAAATGATTTGAACTTCATTACTTACATTACCAATAAAGGGATTTGAATCTTAGTCATCTAAAACTAAAATATATTGTTTAACCAATAAATCAAATCTATTTTTTTATAATCATTAGTATTTAATTTATTGACTAATCCGGATTCAGTATTGTATACGCGGGAACGACCCTTCCAATTTACTCCATTCACAAATATAAATCTAATATGATAATTATTTATATTATTTTTTATAACTTAAATTATAAGATTTAGATCTCTAAATTTTAAGATTTAGATTGATTATGAAAAATAAATATACATATCATATAGTATCAAATAACAATTAGGATAAAATACATAAATAGCTCTTTAACTATACATTACGGTTTTGTTGACTTACTGGCTATTAAAAGTTAGAAAACAATCATCTGATTATATTGGATTACTTTGTTGAGTCATTCAATTATTCATATGTTCCAAATTCGTATTTTTTGTTAAAAAATTAACGACCGTCTGAGTTGTATGTTAACATATTGACAGGGATATGATAGTAGTTTGTGATTTTAGGATAATATTTTATCATATCTCAATCAACATATTAACATCTATTGCAGAATGCCATCAATTTTTAACAAACAAATGATAATTTTAAAACATATGAATAGTCAAGTGACTATTTTGTAACTTTTATTAGTAAGGGGACTCAACAAAGCAACGTCATATAATTAAAAGATCAATTTATAACTTTTAAGAGTTGAAATTCACCAATAACACCCTATAATCAAAAGACTATTTATATACTTTACCTTAATAATTATTATTTTAGATTAAAGATACTTATTTTAACAAAAACATATTTGGTTGATGAATTAAAATTTCTCAACATCTCATAATCAGATATTAAAACATAACTCTCCATTTCCCTCTTGCAGGTGCAGCCATGCCCTCTAAATTAATGTGGTTGAAATTGAATAGCCCCAATCTTTAAAATATTTCAATTTTGTGTCTTTTTGTTTGTGTTTATGATCCTATTTTATTAATCTTAAAACCTAGAAATGGAAGAAAAAGAAGTATTTTCGAAATATTAAAATCAAATAGATTGATACATTAAATTTAATTTTTAAAATCAACCGGACTGAAAAATAAGAGACCATGAAATACGGCGATCTCTTCTACACACACCACTAGGGTGTAAACGAGTTGAGTCGAATTTGAGTATTGTTGAACTCAAATCGACTCGAAAACTCTGAAATATAGCTCGACTCGACTCGAAATCCTAAACCAAAGCTCATGAGCAGCTCGAAAAGACTCGAAATGAAAAAAAATCTTAAATTTAATTAGATTGAAGCTTTAAACTCAAACTCGAACATGAACCTTAAATACATAAAAATCTTACTGTATTTTTTTTAAAAAAAAACAACACATAAATATTAATATTATTAATAATTTATTTTAAAAATAAAATCTTAATATATTATATTTTTGAGCTGCTCACGAGCTTTTCTTGTCGAGTATCAAGTAGTTCGTTTCGGCTCGTTAAGAATTCGAGCCGAGCTCGAGATCAAGTCGAGTCTATTCGATCCGAGTATTTATCGAACCTTGACCGAATTAATCTCGAATAACTCACGATCTATCTAGTCTCAACACGAAATACGGCACTAGTGTATGAAAAATTTCAAAGGAGGGAGGGAAAATAAGGAAATTTGGCGCCTCAGAGAACAAACTCTATTGGTCCTTTCCACTTCACGCGGATTATATCCTCGTCAAACCTATCTCCACCGTACGATCATAAAGAAAAATGATGTTCTTCTCCTTCCGCTTCAAATTTTCCCAAGTTCCCAAGTTTCTCATCTCCTCTATAAAACCAGCTTAGACATTTTGCTCCATTCACCATCCAGACTTCTCTCTCGTTTTCATTATTCGCAAATCAAATGGCTCGTACGAAGCAAACCGCCAGGAAATCCACCGGAGGTAAGGCACCAAGGAAGCAACTCGCCACGAAAGCCGCCCGGAAGTCAGCTCCGGCTACCGGTGGAGTCAAGAAGCCACACAGGTTCAGGCCAGGGACTGTGGCGTTGCGTGAGATTCGGAAGTACCAAAAGAGCACTGAACTCTTGATCCGGAAGCTCCCATTCCAAAGGTTGGTAAGAGAAATTGCTCAAGATTTCAAGACTGATCTTAGGTTCCAAAGCAGTGCCGTGGCGGCTCTCCAGGAGGCGGCTGAAGCTTACTTGGTGGGCCTTTTTGAAGATACCAACTTGTGCGCTATTCACGCTAAGAGGGTTACTATTATGCCCAAGGATATTCAGTTGGCTCGTAGGATCAGGGGCGAGAGGGCTTAGAGTTGAAAACGCTTAATTTTACTCTTCGTTCAAGCCTTTTTTCATTGGGTTCTCTGTTATAGGTTTTTATGTGTATTTGGAAATCTATCTGTTTGTTAAAATGTCTATGTGAAACTGCATCATTCTAATTGTAATGAATTAGTTTGTTTGCTATGCTCTTTGTTGGGTTGGAAAAATGGGTTTTCTTGCTTAAAGAATAGTTTACAAAATATGAATGTAATGGGGGTAGCAAAGAGCTTATAAAAGGAAATAAAATTCTGCACTCCATCTTCACATCTGGGTCTCCAGCAGCTTCATTGGAAACGATAATGGAACCAAATTGATGTAAGTAAAAGCCACAATAGGCTGCTTATGTTCCATTATCGTCTGGGTCTCCTGCATGAATACATGTCAATGTTAAAGGCAACAAACGATGATGTATGAAAGTAAAATGGATGCGGGTTAAGAATGTTTACTTAATTGGAGATAATTGTTCCTTATGTTCCATTCGAAATCCCAGTGCTTTCTATCATTTTTGAGCGTCCAGTAAGCCCAACCAAAGGAAGCTGCATCATACACCTCTAATTGAGCCCTTCCAAACTCTTGATAATCTGATTCAGATCCACTTGTAACATTCCACTCATTCACCCACTCACCTGAATCAGAAATCAAAGACTTGCAGAACTAGATTTTGTGTATCTTAAAATGTCGGCAACTGTGGAAACAAAGTTTAGTTACCGATAAAAATGAGGGGGTCGTTTACTCCATTCAAAGCTTGTAGCTGAGCCTCCCTGCTTTTATATATAAATTGGATGTTGTCTATAGCACTCAAGTTAACAAAGAATGTGTCGAACAGATTGTAGTAATGCAAATCCACCACTAGGTTGTGAGAGCCTATATCAGCTTGATAAAGTTCCAGTGGATCTGCATTGCCAATTCTTTGGCAGATTATCACATAAGCCGATGGAGAGTATTTGCGCACCACTTCATAGCCTTGTTTGTAATATGAAACTAATGTATCCAATGGAACTTCTGCAGCAGAGGGCTCGTTTAATAGTTCGATTCCCAGCAAGGAGGGATGTTTGGCGTACCTGCAATAGACAAGATGATCCAATGGAATTAAACTTTGCAAGGCCGGAAACCTGAAGAGTTCAAGGATAAGAGTTGATGTTTGACAATGATGCGACAGAAATGTCGGATAACTTCAATTCCAAGTTGACTTAACATTACTGACAAGCAATTTCCTAACAAAATAAACCAGTACCACTGATCAAACTTGTTCAGAAGTTTTGCATGACCTTTTCAATCTAGCGTCTTAAATGAACCACTAGAACATTTGTTTTCAACCCTCGCCACTCTGGTAAAATATCAATTTTAGACGCAAATCCAATAACTTTTGGCAGTTACCTGGAAGCTAGAAAATCTATAACATGCAACGTCTGTGAAATGTAATCGGAAGATGTAGGCCAGCCTGTTGTGCCATCTTGGCTAGAACTATGTTCCATTCCATTTTGGGAGCCAGGTGCTGCATGAAGGTCGATAATGCACTTTATGCTGTAGGCTCTGCATCAAAATACTACAAGCTTATCAAATTAAATTAAGAGATAAAATCATAGCACACTAACAAATCAAAAAGAAACAGAGACTTGCTCTGCCCAAGAGAATGCATTATCAAGAGCTTCTAACGTTCCTCCAATGAATGGGGCTGGAGGATCCGGATCATAAGCAATCCACCAGCCAACAGGGATCCTTACAGTATTTATTCCATGTCTGTATAGAAATTCAAAATCCCCTACGTTGATAAACGTGTTTCTATGCTTCTGCAGTTTCACCCAGGAAACATATGTTAGGAAAATGAAAGGTCGAACACGAAATAGCGCTCAATTATGTTTTTCTCCTTTCAAAGTTAATAATCATTCATCTGCAAATCCATAATTTTACCTTAAAGAATCTGTCATTCCATAATTATCTGACAATTTCACCTTAAAGAATCTGTCATTCCATAATTATCTGACAATTTTACCTTGATTAACTACTAGTTAGCTAGTAAAATGATCTCATTGGAGATATGCCTTTAGACCAACATCTTGGGAATATCATAATAAAATATAACAAACTGTGTAATGAGAAGAATAATGCATGTAAGAGAGAGAAGGCAAGAAAATAAAACTGCTGATATGTTAGCAGCATACATTATCTGCTGATTGCTGAAAACATTTTTCATCTTCGTTTCTTCAGAGAATCCAGGAACCAAGCTATGTTATTGAAACTTTATCACAATATGTTCAACATTTTAACTTCTGCAAAGTGATAAATGATAACCAACTGGACATGATTCAGAGTGGCTGATGATTGTAATAAGTTTCATACATCCCTCCACCCTCTCCCATGAAGAAAAAGAAAAGAAAAAAGTCTGTATGTTACCTCAAGAACTTGTTTTGCCTTGCTACGTCCATATCCCTTTGCAAGCTGATAATCTCCATGCAAGTTATTAGCTACAATTGACATTTCAAATGTGGCTGCGTTATCATCCCATCCTGGTGTTCCTGGATAATCTGCTGTCAGCTGATTATCCATGCTGGCCTACAATATAAAAACATTTTCATCAAGTTTTGACATCATGAACCTGTGAAAGAAATATGAGTAATGTTAAATGGCAAAGGACTGCGTCGCACATTTTGGTCGTTCTACTATTTGATAGCTTTATTCTCCATAGTAAAACTGTGATCATAGAAGATTGTCTTAAACCTGGCTCAGTACACACACTAAAAGCAATACCGAGACCTTAATCCTATGCTTAACCAGCAATGTTGAGAACCAGACACAGGCTAAACTATTGGGTGCTTAAATATTTTAACCATATCATTTAAGAGGCAATGGCAAAAAGCTGTCTATCTACCATTATTTGCTGCCAACATACTGAACGGTTATTGTTGATTCATCAAGACAAATGTGAAGAGAACTGGTATCATACCTGCAGATAGGTTCCACTCTTTATTTTGATGTGAACTTTATCATTATTATTTCTTTCAATTTGAAATGTTTCAGTTGAAGAAGCTGATTTTGCTGTTGCAGATACAGAGCATCCATTACCATAACATGTTAGAAATTGGCCCTGTGTGGTGCGGAACTGAAATTCAGATTCAGAAACTCTCCATAGCTGCATGAGAAAAAATTGTTTAGATAACAAATTTCATTGCAGAGGAAGAAGTTCCTTTTTTCAGATAACAAATTTCATTGTTTAGTTATCAATTGACAAAACAAGAATGTCGGTTCACACAAACACTAATCACAATGGCTAAAGGACATGAAACTCTGCAATGCTTTTCTTTTCGTATTACAGATTGCTAAGTAAGCAGACTAGAAAATGGTTTAGCTTAGTGTAATATCCGGTTTAGCTTAGTGTAATATCCGCAAGCATAAGATCAGACGGTCCAAATAGCCAATCAAGCTCAAGTTTAACAAACAAAACAAGATCAATTTGAGAGACAAAGACCAATAATTTCGTTTGACTCCTTACAGTAAAGGTTTCCCATGAAGATGCATCATCTCTATTGACTGAAATGTCCATCCCACCGCCACTCTCTGCAGAAACATATTTCTGCGATGTCACTGACTTGAATTGAACCTGTGTTCCATCCTACATTTCAATATCCATCCATTAACATATTAGAATTCTTCATAAAAAAATAGAAAAAACCCATAAATCATTTAAAAAAAATTAATACTGACAAGCATGTCTCCATTGGGAATGCCATCAAAAAGAGAAGGTTTGATCCAACCTTCGATAACCAACCAGCCTCCTAAGTTAACTCCTCTCACTTTAGAATCTCCATGCACTTCCTCCACTTACAAAATTAAAAGAGAAGAATTTTTTTAACAATTTGAGTCTCCTACAGAATAAGCATTTGTTTTTCCCAGAAACAAAAAGAAATCCAAGAAAGTGAAGCTTCAAGCATACCTGAAAATCCTACAGAGAAGATTAGCCAACAAAAGAGTGAAAATGCAAATACCCATTTGCTAACAACAAGCTCCATGAAGAATGCAGCCCTCTTAACTGCATCAAACAAAAGCTAAAACATGGAATCTTTAGTAATTCCTCACTTATCAATCAATTTATACATAACTTAAACTTGTAAATCATAATATTTAATTCTTTAATAGGAGTTTTGAATTAATTTATTGCGTTAGTCGCCAAAACTCAATCTTCCTCCAAGATCAAGACAAAAGCAACCCATTAAAAAAATATTAACAGAAAAAGAAGAGGCAGAAGAAGAAGAAGAAAACAGCATTTTTCTACAGTTGCCAAGGAATAAAAAGGAGGGGGAACCTGAAAGCTTCAACGATTTCACATTTTTTAAAGGTACAAAACCCAATAAAGGCAGAAAGGAAGCACCCCTTTTGGTTAGAGATGATAAACTTATGGCTTTGAAGTTGAAAACGCCTTTGAAAGATAACGCAGTTGGTTGCCACTTTCCACTTATGAATACACAGTTTATATATTTCTAGCTCCTTCTCCAGTTGCCCAAGGTAAACCCCAGTCCCGAGTCTTAAATATTTACAAAGTATTATCTTCTAATAATATGCAAAGATTTTTTTTTGAAATTTAATAATATGCAAAAATAAAACAAGACTAAACTGTAAAAATCGAACCTATAAATTAACTGTGAACACACTTATTATTTTCTTTTTACCCACTTAAATTGGCATGAAGAAAAAGTTTAAGGACCCAAGGCAAATGGAATCTTTATGCAACCGACTTTTGTTGAGACCAATCATAATATGGGCGATCTCTCTCTCTCCTACGCATCTTTAATTAGAAATTGACAAATTTGAAATAATCTTCTCTTTCTTTTCTCTCATCGTGAATAGTTTAAAGCACATCAAGCAAGTTTCAAGATAGTAGTAAGAAGGAATTTACCTTTTTAAGCACTACATGCCCAGTCTAACATGCTCACCCATCGTAAATGAGGTGTGCATAAGCCTGAGAGGTTTAAGATATCTCTCCACAAGGAAACTGCATGAGGACATTCGCTGAACAGGTGGTCCCTAGTCTCCGTAGCCACATTATATAGTATACACGAGTTGTCAGTAATGATTCCCGTTCTAAGAAGTCTATTTTTAGTTGAGAGTCTGTCAAGAAGCGTCATCCATGTAATCATGCTATGTTTTGGAATGTGTAATGGAAACCATATCAATTTATGCCATAAGACTTTAGTTCCTTTTACCCGAAGTTCTTTTCAGAAGTCATTTATCTTTTTAGAACCTATAGATAAAATAGGGATGGCATTTGTCCTGAGTTTTAATAAGCGTTTGATACACATTTTTATTTTATATTTGTACTTTAACTTTATTTTTTTAAAATCATATGTAACGTTTAATTTATATTTCAATTTGATATCCATCATTAAAAGTTTAACAAAACTATCGATGTAATATTTTTTAATTTTTTTCCAATGATGACATGACATACCCTGGAGACGTCAATATTACTGTTAAGTTTTAAATGACAGGGTACCAAATTAAAACCTAAACTAAATGTGAGATTTGATTTTTAAAAAATAATAAAGTTTAGGTTCTAAAATAGAACAAAATAATAGTATAGGTACTAAATGTGTAGTTTACCCTTGTTTTTATAATATTTTTGAATAGAATAAATGCTCGGTGTTATTATTGAAAATTAAACTAAAAGTCTCCAAAACAACAGAACAAACAAATCCGAAAAACCTAAATGACGAAACAAACCCAAGGGGAAAACACCAAGAAAGCAATAAATAAACAAAACGAAACAATAAATGAGTAACACCAAAAGCCACACGTCATTTCAATCTTGCCAACCATGAATTGCCATTGAATCATCCCGATCAAGGATTTCCAACCAACATTACCAAATCGAGCCTTCGAAACTCAGCAACACCCACACCTGAACAGCATCTATGGTGGATAAATTCATCTCATATCCTCTGCAATCTGCACCATCACCTTCCGAGGAGCAACCTCCACCCAATACTGATTGTCCAAACCCACAAGCGAGTTGACATCGTTATGTTATTGACTTAACAATGGATTGACATAACTGAATATAAAACTAAAGTTCAAAGCTATAATTTAAAAAATTAAAAGTTCAGTAGTATAAACGAGTCAACAAACAAAGTTCAATGATATCTAAAATAATTTTTCATAAAATTTATATGAATTTAAAAGAGTAGTTTCAGTGCGAGTTTCAATAGCAAAGACAATATTGTTCTCTTTATGTAATTTAGGTTTGAGAAGTTTTGTCTCTAATTGTATGTAAGTTTATCCATATTTGAAACTAAACACATATATTAGTATTATCTTATAATCATATTACAATCTTATTTTTTAAACAGAATTCTTAAAAAAATATATATATCAACTTTAAATATATAACATGAAATGCGTATGTCATGTCTATGAGATTATGTTTGATATACATACTTATGTTTATAATTCACAAAAAATATGGCAAAGTAAATGTGTGCTACTTGATTTGTAAAGGTCAAACATTCAAATTATTTTTCGTTCGTATGTCAATAGAATTCCAATAGTGTCCGAAGAGAACCATAAGTGAAAGGATCTTTAACATTTCCTATCAGATTACTACTCTTGTTTCTTTAATGGACATTAGTATCATTAGGTCTTACTTGTTCAAGCTTATAAATGTGATGTCAGGACTATTATTTTAATATAACGAATTTTAAATGAAAATTGTTAAGGTTTAAAGTTTAGATTAGTTGGATAATATGTGAAGTGTGTTTGGCCTATTTTTTTTTTTTTATTTCTCGGAGTTGAGAGCTCAAGATCAGAGACATCTACACCATTAAGGATTTGTATTGCAAGAGGAATTGTCGAAAATATAAATTTATATACTCAAAGTAACCTTTAGAATTCAAACATAGAAATGTTATTTTCAAATTCTATATTACTTGAACCAAACACTTCAAAAATATTTTTTAAACAAATTGTTTTGTTTTTCATTTATATTTTTAGTATATATGTTATATATCATATATACATATTAAAATAATATATACTCATATTTGATATATATATATATATATATATATATATACATTATATACGCATACATTATGAATATAATATTGTAAATATTTTTTTTACAAATTAAAATTATGTTCATGAATAAATCATAATAGAATCTTTATAATATTGAGTTTATAATCATTTAATAACAAGTAATGTATAACAAAATGAAAACGAGTAAAATGATTATAAATATTCATGAAAGTTATAACTATAAACAAGGGAGAATGAGGTGGAAGTGAATAGATCGATCCGTCCATTTCCGGTTTATTACCATCACCAGTGAACTTTTATGCATTAATTTCAAAACTAGTACTTTAATACGAACTAAGTGATCTTAATGGTTAATGAATTTATTATTATCACTTGAGATCCCAAATTCGAGCACCGTATATGCATAGATATAAGCAATCATTGTCAAATAATTTTAAAATCTTTAAACATATATTACCTTGTAATAATCTCATATTTACGAAGAGGTTCTTTATCATTTTTTTTCATAATTGGATAAAGAAAAGAAAACAATGATTGTTGGTCAAGCCAACTTGTCCAGTTAGCCCAAACCCAGAAGTGGGTGGCCTAGTTTATCAATAGAATTTTTTTACTCAAGGTTTTGGCCTTTTGGGTACAATAATGTTAATTCTATTTAACATTTTTTCTTGATATAATAACACATTAAATTATTAACGTTTATATCTTTATCAGTTTGACCTTTATTTCTTTTCTTAAAATATCTTTAATCTTTAAAAAAGAATTAAAGTAATCTTTTTTTTAATAAAAATACTAAATAAAATATTAAAATGTTAATGGTATTGATGAAATAACATGTGCGGCAGTGTACCTTATGCTTACTTGACACTAGTTATCTTACATATTAAATCAATAAATAAATTAAAAATAATAAAATATTCAATAAATGAATAAATTCAAAATAATTAACATTAATACACAACGACTTCCACGTAAATGTTTTTAATAATATGAGAGGATTATAAATTAGTATTTATTTAATATTTTTTTGTTTGAACCTGTCGACAGTCATTTTCGTCCCGTCCTTTTTATATTATTATTATTATTATTATTAAATAATAAATAATAAATTTTATTACAATAGATATTTACAAATCGGAACCCATTTGACCCGATCCAGAACCTAGTAGCAAGGGTTTCCCACACTTTTCCTCCAACCGTCCAAGTGTTCCACTTCAACACTGCCATGCCGCCGCCTCAGTAGAAGACTGCAGAAGAAGCAGGGAGAACCGCACACCTCACTCCCTATGGTGAGTCACCATTGTAGATATGGTGACTCACCAAAATGAACGGTTGTTTGAAGCTTTTCGAGGCCTATAAAAAGCCTTGAAAACCTACAAAAAGAAACAACGGCAAGAACGGAAAGAGACCAAGCAACACCAAACGAGTAGGAAGCAAAAGAAAGGAGAAGAGATCTTACCTCAGTTGAAGTTCAAACACCATCGGAAAAGTGATTTTACCGAAGAGAAAATCTCAGATCTAGTCCGATTGACTAGCTTTTAGCGAAAAAGAAGCTTGGATTTAGGACGAGGGAAAGTCGATCTACGATTTGAGCTATTTTGATTTTTTCCAGTCATGAATAGTGATCGGAATAGTGACCGATGACGTGAATAGTGACCGACGACGTGAACAGTGGTTGGCCGGTGGTCGGAATAGTGACCGGCCGGTGGTCGGCTGGTGGTCGGCCGGTGAATGAAGCTTCCTCCGGTGAGGGAGTTTAGAGAGAAGCAAACAGAAAAATGAGAAAAAAAATGAGGGAAAATGGCCTATTTTGGCTTATTTATACCCAAATCAAAACTACATCGTTTTGGGGAGGGAGTGTCTGTGTAATTTCATAATTGGTTTAACCCCGTCCGTGGTCTCTGTATTCTGTAATTTTCCATTATAGTCACCAAAATCAGGTTTCTATATCTTTTAATTTTATCTTCTCATTTTATTTATTTTTATTTTAGTCACTACCAATATATTTACATATATTTAAATAATATTTTAGGATTATTTACGCTTTTAATATATATTATTTTAATATTTTGAATTAAGACCTTTAATTTATATATTTTTACAATTTAATCACTGAGGTTTAATATTTTAATTTTAAATAATATTTTAGGATTATTTACATTAATAATACCTAGATTTCATAATATTTAGAATTAGGATTTTTAATTTTGATATTTTACAATTTTAATCCTTTAGTTTTAAAATAATAATTTTAAATATTATTTTTAGAATTATTTACTATTATAGTACTTTGCATATTAAGTATTTATTAATAGTAACCTAAAATTTTATTATTTTTAATCATTAAATTTATTATGTGTGTTTGGGTTATTTTATTTTATACAATAAATTATAAAATATTTTCTTAACTTATTAGGAATTTATTTTAAATAATTTTTTGGTATAAAATAATATCCTTAATATTTTTATGGGATCATAAATTGAAATTAAATACAAATTTGTTAATTTATTGCAAAGATATTAATTAATAAACAAGGTACCAATTTTGGGCGTTGTGGGGGTGCTAATCCTTCCCCACACGTAACCGACTCCCGAACTCATTTTCTGGTAAGCAGAACCTTTTTGTGTTATTTTAATATTATTTTTATAAATTTTATTAAAATAACATAACATTTTTGGTGACTAATCACACCTTAATAAAATGATTGGTGGCGACTCTACAAATTGTGTTTTATCTTATACCAGAAAAAAACACTCACTTTTTCAAGACGAGATTTAGAAAGCAACGACAATTGTTTTCGCCGAGCGAAATACCGTCTCGACAGCTTGGCGACTCTGCTGAGGACATTTTTAGAGAGTCAAGCCACCAGTTTATTAATTAATTTTCTTTGTAATAAAAATTATAAATTTGTTATAATTTTGTTTTAATTCCTTGATTATTTTAATAACCATTTTCTGTATAAGTAGTTGTACTAACTGGTTTGCTATTGTTTTCAGGTATAATTATATGTCTTTATATTGAAAGAATAAATTTGTTTGTTGTATATTATTTGTTCCTTTAGATTTAAAGATTATATTTGTGTGTTGTACATTATTTATTTCTTTTTATGTTTTCCTCACATAATGAGCACTGCATTCATGACACGAGCTAAAACCCCACTCTTATCCTGTTTAAGTAAATGAGAAACTACTCCCTCGTGTGGTTTTCACATCCGCATGGGATAGGGGACCATTTTTTGAGCTCACACCTTATATTCCTCGTGTGGTTTTCGCCTCCGTATAGACTTAAGGATGTGTGTTCCTTCGAATTGAACTAAATTTGAAAGCCTGTGATGGACCAGGATTGAGGGCTTGGTAGTCCAAGGGGGCACCAAGAAATGACAATTCGATGACCCTTTTACCTTAGATCCAAACCTAGCATATACTAAACCTAGAACTTGAATCTAGTCAGAGCCTAACCCAAGAGAATCTCGTAAGGTTAGCCCACAAGGAAAAGCATGTTGAGTCGTAATTTACTTTATTTTCCTAATAAATGAATGCGAACTAGAAATCACGAGGTTAGATTTATTTCTCCAAATAAAGCAAGGAACTAGATTACATGAGGTTAGGATTTTTATGATATTTCTACCTAATTTTCCTTTGTTTGTTTTTATCATTTTCATTATGCATTACATTTTTCATACCATGGTGTTGATTCATGATTGATGTTCATATAGAAGGCTAGAAATATAGAACGAAGAGTCCTATATGAAGTAGAAAATAATGCAAATGTATCTGTAATATGTTTAAAACTTCGTTTTAGTATAAAAGTTGTTCTAAGGAATCAGTTCAGTATCAACACCTTTTTGCATGCATGCACTTGCATTGCACAATTCGCATTCTTATTTTTGCATTTATGCATTTTTTTACAATTTCATTTTATATTCACATCTTTGCATTTGCATTCACATCTTTACGTTTGTATTTACATTTTCATTTTTACATTTGCATCTTTGCATAGTTATTTTATAGTTTCAATCTTACATCATGCATTTGCATTTTGTTTCAAACTATTTTACATGCATTCAATCATAAAAATATGGGAATAATTCGTAGAGGATTTCATGACAGAATTTTCAAAATCAAATTGGAGCTAACTTGGTCTTCCTAGAGAAGGATAAGAGTCATGAATAAGATTTTAACAAGGGTTAGTAGAATTGAGAAACTGCAAGAGCAATTTATCAAGATTCAACAAGAAATGACTAATCATTCAAAATAGTTCCAGGATGATTCAAAAGAACAAATGACCACGTTAATGGACCTGATGAATGTTGTGATCCATGGAGAGAAACCCTTAGAGGATCCCGCTGTGAAGGTTGTGAATAAGGTTCTGAATGATAATGATGAGTTTGATGTGATATTGTCTGATGATCAAGAACTTATTAGGGAGCATGATAATTCAAGACTTGGTCCCAGGGGGCATTGGTGAATTAATGGTGAATAAAGAATCAATGAAAGAAAAAAGTTCCCTTGTGAGAGATAAGCTTTACCCAAAGAAGATGGGCATAGAAAAGGGTCAAAGGCTGATCAAGAAGAAAAAGAATATGCAGGTTTTTCAATTCCATCATTTCCACTTTTCGAGTGAAAATTTGCATTCAAAAATGCTCTCAGCAGAATTAATTACTCCACGATATGTCCAGCCATAGTGGCCTCCAAATGAAAAATGGACCTATAAGGAGGTTCCTCGGATAAACGAGACTGGAACTCCAAATTGTTTAGCTAAGGTTCCTAGTATCCTTGAGGGAAATCTCCAAGAACCTTTAGAGCAAGCAATTCAAAAGTGCAAGGTAGAAGAAGGGGTTAAGGTTCAATACTCAGAAATCATTGTCTCGACAGAGACTAATGTGATCAAATCCTGTGAAGAATATCAGATGCAAGAAAATAGGAAAAGAAATCAAAGTAAAAAGGTTCCCATGGATGTAATTAGAGATTGGCCCATAGGTTTAAAAATAAATTGGGAAGATGCCACCATGAAAACATCTCAAACATCTATATCAGACTTCCTGAGGACAGATGGGGCTTTGGTCAGTTTAGAGAACTTGACGAATACTACACCCATCACAGTTGCAATATGTGTTCAGAACCAGGACCAAGCTATTGTCACCAATGAGAATTGTTTTGAGCCCAACTTCCAATTGATAAATGATGAGATGAGATCTTAACAAAAAACTGCTAAGAAAGAAGTAGAAACTGGTGCGTCTGAGGAATCATCCAAACGAGCCCAAATAAGAGAAATGATCAAAAGATGGGGGCAAGTGAGGATAAAGACTCTGGTCCAATTATAAACCCAACATTCTAGGAATGATAGGGCAATCCTAATAAACAAGTGGAAGTTGTTATCTTCCACAGTTGCATTTCATTTTCAACATCTTGTTTGAACATGTTTTTTTCCTTTCTCCGTCTTTTTGTGATAAATAATTTTGTGTTGCTTTTAATGTTATGAGCATTGAATCAAATTTGAAATCTTGAAATTCTTTGAGTATCATTAGATTAAAAGCTCTTTACGATTAGAGTTATACATCTTTGACAAAAGTATCAAGATTGAATAAAAAAAAGGACCCTGACCTTACCTCAGAAGAAATACATCCCCCTAAATATTACCTTTCCACAAATATGAGAGAGCTTTCTACAATGTAAGGAATTAGACAAAAGGTTTAGTATTGATATTTAGAAGCATACAACGTGGGGCATCTTTTGTGACATTGCAAAGCTAGCTAGATTACTTTTCTATTGATGAGGTTCGATGATGAAACTTTGACAAATCTAGTCTAAAGTTAGCTGCTGGTGAATTGAAATTTGGTAATGAGATTTTCTGACTTTCACCTAACACATAGACTAAAACAGGTTCTCTGTAAAAGTAAGAGTCACATATTCAATAAAAGCTGAGCTATTCCACTAAGACAATTGGTTCTAGAGGAAACTCAAAAGCACTGTCTTTATGAATATATTATGTTCAAAATATGGCATTGTTCGGGTACCTGGCAGTTCGGTGTTTACTTCACTGTGATTGTCAAGTCGAAGACTTTGTGATAAGATGAATCCTTCAGCTATCCCAATGTAGGCTAATGTCAATAGAGCTGAATTCAGCTAGCCAAAAGAAGTTGTTGTAAAGAAAGTGAAATAATAACTGTTATAGTCTATTTCACACATATGCACATAGAAATCTCATATTAGATATATGTTTTCACACTACTTTGAATAGAATCAAAGACTTCAGAGAATTGAAATAGAAGTATTTTAGAAGGTCTAGTAATTGTTGTACTAGATTGTACCATTTTGAACGCATCCGGTTAAAGATACCAAGTCAAGAAAGTGAGGTATGTGACAATGTTCACAAAAGAGTGAGAGGGGAGTGACATCTTCACTAATATATAACCATAGAAAATAGGGAAGCCAACCTAAAACTAACATCTCAATCTTGATACTTGTCAAAGAACTATAACTTTGAAATGGTAAAAGTTATTGATTCTTTCTATATTCTTTGAATTCATTCTTATGATTTGATTCTATTGTGAACCTGTAAGGGGCAATATTTTACAAAATTCTTTCATTCTTTGATAAGAAAGGAGGAAGAACATTTTCAAAAAGAATAGTCTCAAATGAGAAAAAATCTTGAAGCAAGTTGATACATATTCTACTCTTGTTGAGAAGGAGAATGAGCAAGGCTAGAGTAATGAAACATTTCATATTTCTGAAAGCAAGTGGCCCGAGAAATAAAAAATTTGAAGAACCAAAACCATTCCCTTTGGGGTAAATAGTCAAGAAGAAGATAATCGCCTCATCAGAAAGAGTCACATATCAAACATTTCTGTCAGAATGATTGATCACTTCTTAAGTTTGTGACAACATGAAGATAATCCCTCGAGTTACTTAACAACACTGCTATCTACTAACACTAGAATGAGAGCATTCAAGATTAAGAGATTCGACACCAAGAAAGCCACGAATACCCACAATGGAGCATTATTAAAATTGGACATTATGGAGATCATGAGATTTAAATCCAATGAACATTGAGAGTGAACCTTACAACTTAGAAAGTTGGGATATCTTGAAGGTCCATTTCAACCAGAAATAATGAGGGGCATTTTGAAGGCCCATATTATCTATGATTGGGGCATCTTGAAGACTCACACCAACATAAAAAGGTTGGGATAGTTTGAAAGTCCATTTCAACCAGAAATAGAATGTTGGGACATTTTGAAGGCTCATTCCAATCAATCAGAAATGATTCATGAGGGGTATTTTTGAAGGCTCATATCAACAAGAAGCAAACACTGAGGCATGCTAAAAGCTCATATCATCCTTCAGAAAGATCATTGATTTGAACAAATATTTCCAATGATACAGAAAGGTATGAAGAATGAAAATGGTGAAATAATGACAATGAAGATGACCATATATGATCATTTTGTTCATCATAAGGTTGTATTATACTGGTAATTTCACCTACATTGATGTTGACAAGTTAAGGCATTCTACTTGTATTCCCAATGAGCTTTGTTCTTAAGTGACGTCCTACAAAAGCTTCGAATGCTATGCAAAGAGCTTCACTGAAAAAAATCTGGGAAAAAGTCACAGGAAAGAATAAATGTGTTGTCAAATGTTATGAAACAGTAATTATGGTGTTGAACCAATATTGATCGTATGGTTTCAATTTTGTTGACCCAAGATAAAGATTGCTTTCCACGGAAGAAGGGTATCGAAATTTTCAAGAAACTAGTGGAGCCAACTAAGATTGAACAATGGGTTGTTGCTTAAATGTGTCAACATGATATGGTACAAATAGCCTTGTTCGAGATCCAATTAAATGTGGAGACATGAAAAGAACTAGGATAAATTCTCCTTGTGACGTGTTTCAAAAGTCAAATCAGAAGAAACGTTGTTATCTCATTGGTATTTTCTGAGTTTGGCATATTTACATCTACATTATCCAAAGATGATAGATTCTCATTTCAAAAATGAAAGCTTGATTGGATTTTCACACAAGTTCAAGGATAAAATGTGGACACTGAGGTATTAATTATGACTGCATCAAGAGTTCCATAAATTAAACAGTTCTTCTGAGACTTTAAATGCAAATTGAGACAAAGAAGACACAAATATAAGTTGATCAGATGGTTCTTCAAAAATGCAAGTTTGATAGCATAAGTTGCTATACTGATGATTGAAGTGAACCCTGGAAAGGAATTGTTAAGTGGAAGAAGATCAAATTCGCCACTTTGAAGTCAAATGAATTTTTAATTAATATTCAATTATTCATAAGAACACCATTTGCATAATAGAAAATACATTACATTGATACATTTGATTGCATTCAAACATAAGGTTTTTACAGATCTTTGCATGAAAAAAGATTCATGATGACAAATACCTTACAAATGGAAAGTAGAATTCAAATCCCACATACAGGAACAAGCAAAGCATGAGACTCCACCTAGGAGATCAAACAAGACTTTTAGAGTCAATTTTAACTTCACAACAAAGGATATTAGATTCAACAAACAACTTTTTCGTTTCATTCAGAGTCGATTTCAACTTCACAGCAAAGGATATTGAACTCAAAGCAATACAATCAAAGATTGGATTTCAACTTCACGACGAAGGATATCCAATTCAAAGCTCAACTTCAAAATGAAGGAGCCATCCACGATTTCAACTCTACGACAGAGGATATCGTGCCCACACATCCACAATTTCAACTTCACGATGAAGGATATCGTTTCAGCAACATTGGATTTCAACTTCACAATGAAGGATATCCAATTCAAAGCTCAACTTCACAGCGAAGAGCCTTCCTAATTTCATTCAGAGCTAATTTCAACTTCACGGCGAAGGATATTGGACTTGAAACAACAACAATGCAACCCATGGATTTCAACTTCACGACGAAGGATATCCAATTCTAGGCTCAACTTCACGACGAAGGGGTCATTCACGATATCAACTTCAAGACGAAGGATATTGTTTCCACCAGCAGCAATGCATCCACGATTTTAACTTCACGACAAAAGATATCGTATCCATCAACATCATCCTTAGATAGCCAGACGTCCTCATCACGAAGAAACCGTGTTATCTCAAATATCTTTAAAGATGGCCAGATGTCCTCATCACGAAGGAACAATGTCATCTACCAATCAGAACTCCTCATTACAAAGGAGTCACATCATCCTTAGACAACCATACGTCCTCATCACGAAGGAACCGTGTTATCTCAAATATCTTTAAAGATGGTCAGATGTCCTCATCACGAAGGAACAATGTCATCTACCAATTAGAACTCCTCATCACGAAAGAGTCACATTATCCTTAGACAACCAGACGTACTCATCACGAAGGAACCATGTTATCTCAAATATCTTTAAAGATGGCCAGATATCCTTATCATGAAGGAACAATGTCATCTACCAATTAGAACTCCTCATCAAGAAGGAGTCACATCACCCTTAGATAACCAGACGTCCTCATCACGAAGGAACCGTGTTATCTCAAATATCTTTAAATATGACCAGATGTCCTCATCACGAAGGAACAATGTCATCTACCAATAAGAACTCCTTATCACGAATGAGTCACATCATCCTTAGACAACCAGACGTCCTCATCATGAAGGGACCGTGTTATCTCAAATATATTTAAAGATGGCCAAACATCCTCATCACGAAGGAACAATGTCATCCACCGATCAGAACTCCTCATCACGTAGGAATCGAGTCATCCTCAGATAACCAGACGTCCTCATCATAAAGAAACCTTGTTATCTCAAATATCTTCAAAGATGGTCAGACGTCCTCATCATGAAGGAACAATGTCATACACCAGTTGGATCTCTCCCATGAAAAATGGAACGAATTTCCCATCAAAACATTAAGTCAACTGGACGAAAATTCATTGTCTTTTTATCTTTACTCTATTATTGTTAACACAAAAATGAGTAAAGAGGGGCAGCTGTCGATAATTATTTTCGTCCCGTCCTTTTTATATTATTATTATTATTAAATAATAAATTTTATTACAATAGATATTTACAAACCGAAACCCATTTGACATGATCCAGAACCTAGTAGCAAGGGTTTCCCACACTTTTCCTCCAACCGTCCAAGTGTTCCACTCCAACACTGCCATGCCGCCGCCTCAGTAGAAGACTCTAGAAGAAGCAGGGAGAACCACACATGTAACACCCTCAACCCGTATCCGACCCAAATACGAGTCTGGGGTGTCACATTGACTTTTCAAACTTTGACTCTTGACAAAATTCAAAGAAAATTTAAAACTTTCATTAAAATAAAAACTGTTTATTTACATAAATTGACCAAAATAACCAAAATCGATCAGAGCATATTCAACTCAATCAATTAGTACATGCCAACTATGTTCAGATTAACCAAACACATTTAAATCATTTAGTTTCTGATCTGAAACTTTGTAAGGAAAATACTGACTTGTCTTGCTCCGCTAAACTTCTCTTCTTGCTTTCCAGAATCTACATGCGAAACACTCACACGCTAAGTCTATGACTTAGTGAGGCATTAAACACATTAAAGTAACTTTAACTACTTAATCATGCATGAACATATCATATCATGCTATCATACAAAACAATATAACATTTCATGTAATCAAATGTACACATATACACATCATCATATCAATCATAAAATACAATTCATATCACAAAAGCATATACTTTAGATGTAATATATATGTTTATTATTATCTCTTTGTTAGCCCATGTACATCTGTGAGAACTGTAGATATGTGAGTCTATTGAGGTTGTGCACTATGCTGTCACCACAGCTCGTATGGGGTCCTACTAGGGGCTATGAGATTTGTCCCGAAGGACCTATGTACTGTATTTGTCCCGAAGGACCACTCCTTAAGAACCATGTACATATTTCAATGAATCACATATGTGTCTCATAAGACCCTGTAAATGTTCCAAAGAATACATATATGTCTCGAAGGACCACGTAGAACCCTCGACTCTTGGCATGCCAACTATACCTCTAGCTCTCTTTACACATAACATGGGCATTAACAATCTATCATGTCACATATTCACATGTACAATTTCATATCACGTCATATAAGCTCATAGCTTCTTTCTCATATAAATGTAGTCACATAGCTTATTTTCATATTCTCATAAGATTACATAGCTTATATCTTATACTTTGTTTTCTCATGTTCACATATATCCTATCATATGGATCATATATATACATCACATAGCACATACTTCTCATATCATTACATTCAAAAGCATGTTAACACATATAATCATGCATACATACAATTTATGTCATGCATATACGTACAATCATATATTCATGCATTCAACATAGGAAATAGACTTGTCACAAGTCTTTTTTCCATTTAGCACCATAAACGAATTAATATGCACTCACCTGAGCCTCACTAAGTTTCAATCCACTTTTATGATTTTTCCTTTCTTTCGATCGAATCTTAACTTGATGATCGTTCTGGAACTTGTTCGTGTTCGATATCTACATAATCACATATTGATACATATCAGTATCCAATTGATATACTCTAATATATCATTTCTTAGACTAAAAGAAATGTCTATTTCAATTTCCCCTTGAAGTGCATCGATGCATTCTACAGTGCATCGATGTATTTTTTAACATGTGCATCGATGCACTACCCATGCATCGATACACAAATTACCTTTGATGTTTCTATTTTAAGGGGATGCATCGATGCACTCCTTATGCATCGATGCACCAATTGCATTCGGTGTTTCTTCTTTAAAGAGTGCATCGATGCACATTAAATATGCATCGATACACCTTGCCCAGAATTTGCATTTTAGCACAAAAATCATCAACTCTTCCCTTAATTCTTCTATTTTAAGCCTCTAATATGTCATTAAACTCAACTACCATTACTTAAACCAACTTATATCCATATAAATCATCTTTAACCTCAAAATCCTATATTCCTTATAAAATTCAAGAATCATACTCAATTTCTAACATGTTCCAAATTCCATTCAATTGCTTCTAACTTCTTAATTAGACCATTGACAAGTCAAATCCAGCTTTAGAACTTCAAAAACCTTTCTATAACAAAAGTCCATTTCTACACCCTTCATATAATTTCCTTTTTAATTCTCTATTCTTGATGTTTAAAGCTTATATAAGCTTTCCTTAAGCTTATATAATACTCAAAGAATCAAAATCAACTTATAAATCCAAGAATTAAACAGCTGAAATTAAACTCACCTTTGCTCAGCACGTTGGAGAAGAAGAAAGCAAGAAGAAGAAGAGTTTTCCAGATACTCCTTCCCCTCCCATATGTTTATCTCTTCTTAAAGAGATAAAAAATATCTTTTATGACAAATGACCACTTTGCCCTTAATTCCTTTAATAATCACTAACAACTTTCTGGAAATATTCCCAAATAAATCATTGAACTATTTCATTCTTCTACTTTAATCACCAATTTTTGAAACTTTACAATTTGGTCACTAACCTATTATTGAGGATGTTACAAATCTCCCATCCTTTAAAGAAAATTCGTCCTCGAATTTTCACAGGACATATCAATAAGAACATCTCTTCTAATGTTCTCATGCTACTTCCTTTACTTAATCTTGCTCCCTTTATTTCTTCAATTGTCAATTTCCTTTATACATTTATCTACTGTCACTTATCATATACATAGTAACCCATAACCTCAATCCATTTATGTCTTTTATCTCCTTCGATTCTGCATTTTCCTTCGACATTTCTAAAATCCATATAATCTCACTAATTATATAAACATTAACATTCATTTCCATCACTCAACATCATAAATCCCTCTTCAATTGTCTTATAACAATAACCAACTTGTTTTCCAACATTATTTGACCGAGAACACAATATTAGATCTTCTTTAAATACGATTCAACATACACTTTAAAGAATCTTTTCACATCACCTTACACACTTTTCTTAATTCTATGTCCAAAATTATCATCTACACTTCCATATAACCTTTATCGTATCTGATCCTTTAACTCATCCCTTTTATTTCTTTATTTCATTATTCCTTTTTTTTACCCCAAATCATATCTTTCATTTCATGTTCACATACTCTTGTCTTATCACCTATACTCATCTCTATGTACCAATCTTCATAGCATCCTCATAACTTTGATAACCCATTTACTTATATAAAACTTCATTCTTTATCATTTCTTATACTTGTATTTTCCTTCCTTAAGGTTCCATACAAATACTTATCTTCTTTTCTACATCATAGCTATCTGATCAGAATACACAACTACATTTATTTCACATCATAATTGATTAACTCAACTTTACCTTTTCTTCCAGTCTTATAACCTTTACTCTGATAATTAATCAATAACATCTATCCAATCGAGGGCATAAACCCTAGTCAACCAATCACATACATCATTTCCAATCGAAATTATCTCAAAATTCGTTTACTTAACTTGTCAATTTCACCTCCATTCTCATACATCCTGAAATTTCCATTATTCAAACTCAACATCATAACTTCCTTTGTCTTATAAACTGATCATTGATATATACATTCTCAAACTCTTATTATCAATCCTCAGATTTACTCAAATATACAAATCCTTATTTCCTTTACTATATCACCTTACTATGGTCCAAATATACAACTGTATCCAGATCCATTTTATATTTGGTTGTCTTATCCTGACAACATCTCAAAATATTAAATTCTATACCTTTTCCATCACATAATCTGGTTAGCCAACGCTAACTCTATCCATCCAAAGTGTAAACCCTTATTCTATCCATATTCTTGCTTATACACAGTACTATTCCTGTATTTCAAACTCATCAACTCTTGCTGTATATATCTTATACGCTTGTCACTGATGCACGTATTCTCGAATTCTCCACAAATTCTAATCACATCTTTAGATCTTCTAACGTCCTTATGGTGACACTTGCTCATCATATTCTATCTTATTCACTTTATAACAAAGCTTCTCCATATCACTTTTTCGATTCAAAATAGTGAAAACCTTTTATCACTATTCAAATATGATTTCAATTTCTGAAATCAACCTTTAATCTTATAAGACACTTTCTGAGGTTTCTGCTCTTCATCCTGCCTGGCCAGGGCAAGTGAATTGCTATCACCATCAGATTTGTCAGCTATCGATTCACTTCGACAATTTCTATAATCAATTCTACTATATTATACAAATCTTATTCTATTGGCAAGACAACATACTCCTTACCCTATCAGATCAGAAATTTTCACTTTGTGTTGGCATGTACACATTTTATGACACTTTGGACTTTAGTTTATGCCGAGAATCGGCTAAACCGTAGCTCTGATACCATTAAATGTAACACCCTCAACCCGTATCCGACCCAAATACGAGTCTGGGGTGTCACATTGACTTTTCAAACTTTGACTCTTGACAAAATTCAAAGAAAATTTAAAACTTTCATTAAAATAAAAACTGTTTATTTACATAAATTGACCAAAATAACCAAAATCGATCAGAGCATATTCAGCTCAATCAATTAGTACATGTCAACTATGTTCAGATTAACCCAACACATTTAAATCATTTATTTTCTGATCTGAAACTTTGTAAGGAAAATGCTGACCTGTCTTGCTCCGCTAAACTTCTCTTCTTGATTTCCAGAACCTACGTGTGAAACACTCACACGCTAAGTCTATGACTTAGTGAGGCATTAAACACATTAAAGTAACTTTAACTACTTAATCATGCATGAACATAACATATCATGCTATCATACAAAACAATATAGCATTTCATGTAATCAAATGTACACATATACACATCATCATATCAATCATATAATACAATTCATATAACAAAAGCATATACTTTACATGTAATATATATGTTTATTATTATCTCTTTGTTAGCCCATGTACATCTGTGAGAACTGTAGATATGTGAGTCTATTGAGGTTGTGCACTATGCTGTCACCACAGCTCGTATGGGGTCCCACTAGGGGCTATGAGATTTATCCAGAAGGACCTATGTACTGTATTTGTCCCGAAGGACCACTCCTTAAGAACCATATACATATTTCAATGGATCACATATGTGTCTCATAAGACCCTGTAAATGTTCCAAAGAATACATATATGTCCCGAAGGACCACGTAGAACCCTCGACTCTTAGCATGCCAACTATACCTCTAGCTCTCTTTACACATAACATGGGCATTAGCAATCTATCATGTCACATATTCACATGTACACTTTCATATCACGTTATATAAGTTCATAGCTTCTTTCACATATATATGTAATCACATAGCTTCTTTTGATATTCTCATAAGATTACATAGCTTATATCTTATACTTTGTTTTCTCATGTTCACATATATCCTATAATATGGCTCATATATATACATCACATAGCACATACTTCTCATATCATTACATTCAAAAGCATGTTAAATATATAATCATGCATACATACAATTTATGTCATGCATATACGTACAATCATATATTCATGCATTCAACATAGGAAATAGACTTGTCACAAGTCTTGTTTCCATTTAGCACCATAAACGAATTAATATGCACTCACCTGAGCCTCACTAAGTTTCAATCCACTTTTATGATTTTTCCTTTCTTTCGATCGAATCTTAACTTGATGATCGTTCTGGAACTTGTTCGTGTTCGATATCTATATAATCACATATTGATACATATCAGTATCCAATTGATATACTCTAATCTATCATTTTGTAGACTAAAAGAAATGTCTATTTCAATTTCCCCTTGAAGTGCATCGATGCATTCTACAGTGCATCGATGCATTCTTTAACATGTGCATCGATGCACTACCCATGCATCGATACACAAATTACCTTCGATGTTTCCATTTTAAGGGGATGCATCGATGCACCAATTGCATTCGATGTTTCTTCTTTAAAGAGTGCATCGATGCACATTAAATATGCATCGATACACCTTGCCCAGAATTTGCATTTTAGCACGAAAATCATCAACTCTTCCCTTAATTCTTCTATTTTAAGCCTCTAATATGTCATTAAACTCAACTACCATTACTTAAACCAACTTATATCCATGTAAATCAGCTTTAACCTCAAAATCCTATCTTCCTTATGAAATTCAAGAATCATACTCAATTTCTAACATGTTACAAATTCCATTCAATTGCTTCTAACTTCTTAATTAGACCATTGACAAGTCAAATCCAGCTTTAGAACTTCAAAAACCTTTCTATAACAAAAGTCCATTTCTACACCCTTCATATAATTTCCTTTTTAATTCTCTATTCTTGATGTTTAAAGCTTATATAAGCTTTCCTTAAGCTTATATAATACTCAAAGAATCAAAATCAACTTATAAATCCAAGAATTAAACAGCTGAAATTAAACTCACCTTTGCTCAGCACGTTGGAGAAGAAGAAAGCAAGAAGAAGAAGATTTTTCCAGATACTCCTTCCCCTCCCACGTGTTTATCTCTTCTTAAAGAGATAAAAAAATATCTTTTATGACAAATGACCACTTTACCCTTAATTCCTTTAATAATTACTAATAACTTTATGGAAATATTCCCAAATAAATCATTGAACTATTTCATTCTTCTACTTTAATCACCAATTTCTGAAACTTTATAATTTGGTCACTAACCTGGTATTGAGGATGTTACAGCACACCTCACTCCCTATGGTGAGTCACCATTGTAGATCTAGTGACTCACCAAAATGAACGATTGTTTGAAGCTTTCCGAGGCCTATAAAAAGCCTTGAAAACCTACAAAAAGAAACAACAACAAGAACGGGAAGAGAGAAAGCAACACCAAACGAGTAGGAAGCAAAAGAAAGGAGAAGAGATCTTACCTCAGTTGAAGTTCAAAAACCATCGGAAAAGTGATTTTACCGAAGAGAAAATCTCAGATCTAGTCCGATTGACTAGCTTTTAGCGAAAAAGAAGCTTGGATTTAGGACGAGGGAAAGTCGATCTACGATTTAAGCTATTTTGATTTTTTCCGGCCGTGAATAGTGATCAGAATAGTGACCGACAACGTGAATAGTAACTGGTCGGTGGTCGGAATAGTGATCGGTCGATGAACGAAGCTTTCTCCGGTGAGGGAGTTTAGAGAGGTTTCTATATCTTTTAATTTTATCTTCACATTTTATTTATTTTTATTTTAGTCACTACCAATATATTTACATATATTTAAATAATATTTTAGTATTATTTACACTTTTAATATATATATTTTATAATATTTTGAATTAAGACCATTAATTTATATATTTTTACAATTTAATCACTGAGGTTTAATATTTTAATTTTAAATAATATTTTAGGATTATTTACATTAATAATACCTAGATTTCATGATATTTAGAATTAGGATTTTTAATTTTGATATTTTACAATTTTAATCCTTTAGTTTTAAAATAATAATTTTAAATATTATTTTTAGAATTATTTACTATTATAGTACTTTGCATAATAAATATTTATTAATAGTAACCTAAAATTTTATTATTTTTAATCATTAAATTTATTATGTGTGTTTGGGTTATTTTATTTTATACAATAAATTATAAAATATTTTCTTAACTTATTAGGAATTTATTTTAAATAATTTGTTGGTATAAAATAATATCCTTAATATTTTTATGGGATCATAAATTGAAATTAAATACAAATTTGTTAATTTATTGCAAAGATATTTATTAATAAACAAGGTACCAATTTCGGACGTTATGGAGTGCTAATCCTTCCCCACAGGTAACCGACTCCCAAACTCATTTTTTGGTAACCAGATCATTTTTGTGTTATTTTAATATTATTTTTATAAATTTTATTAAAATAATATAATATTTTTGGTGACCAATTACACCTTAATAAAATGATTGGTGGCGACTCTACAAATTGTGTTTTATCCTATACAAGAAGAAAAACACTCACTTTTTCAATACGAGATTTATAAAACAACGACACTTGTTTTCGTCGGGCGAAATACCGTCTCGACAGAACCTTAAAGCCAACATCATAAATACTGACCTCTAAATATTAAATTCATGAGTTGCAATCTATAATGATATGCTAATGATTAGTCTCAGGTGTAAATCAATGTCTCCTTAATCTGAATAAAATAATCTCCCACATACATAGGGCATTTTAAAAATGACATTATCTAATTTTATTATTTATTTAATTTCATTAACTTTTTTTGGCCGGCATTCAATTTTATTAATTCTTCTTATTAATTATAAGAAAATAATAAATAATTTTAATATACTTACCATTTTATTTAATAAAGTGAATAATTTTATCAAAAATAAACCTTGATATAAAATAAATTATAATAAATAAACTCAATTCAGTTGTTGTTACATTACTAAATCAGTTGTTATTTATTTAAAATTTTATGTCAAAAGGTACAAATTTAAGAAGTTCATAAAAATTTAACGGGTGTGGTATTATAAAATGCGAGGGATACGAAATAAACAATCAATAGAAAATATAATTTTTTTAAAATATATGATCATTTAAAATTTTCAATGATATGACTCTATTTCAATACCCTTATATCCATTTATAACAATTAAAATAGTGTAGCCGCATCGCCAGGAGATTTAATAGAGATTTAAGTAACCTAATTAATCATTGCTGTTGTGTCTCAAGGATCGGTTCAAAAAAGTTTGACAACCACTGGCAATTGATTTTTTCTTCGAGGTTGGAGCTTTGTTTAGTTGCAAAGTATCCAACATTTGAACGGGACGACAGATATTAAAGAAAAGGATTCACCATCATCTTCATTGATCAATAATTAAGCTAATCAATGACTGAACAATCTGTCCTAATCAAGAATCTATTAGTGGCAACATTGACGACAAACCTTGTATCAAACATGTGTCCCCAGGGGATGATTCCAAACTCAAACTCTTACATCAAAATAATTAAATGAATTCGTCGCCCATTGATTTGCTTAAAATGTTTAGGGTTTGTTGATCATCGTTGTTTCCTGATATGAAAGGTGGGAGTGGGTTCCATAGACGCAATGTGTAATGGTGAATCTAAAAATATTTTCAAAAATAAGTATATAGGTGTTAATAATATAAAAAATTTAAATGAATGAAAATAAATAAATTTTAAGATATATGCTATCAAAATAATAAGTAAATAAATAGAAAAAATTTCGAATTTCAAAATATACGTTAGATAACTTTGGATCCGCCATTTACAATATGTGTGATGTGCGGCTAGTGATTAGAATATGATTGTCTTGGCAAAGAAGACAAACTAAATCCGTCAAATCACCTGCTAAAGCATCAAGATTTTGATATAAGTAGAGCTATTTGGCAAATCCATACAAATATCCAGCCCCCACCGAAGGTTCTCTCAAGCTGAGTTTTTCTTCTTCTTCTGGTTTTCACATATAACAAAATAGTTTACCATCAAACATTTAAATCAATTTGTGCCATTATTTCAAATTAATCAAAGTTTTGAATTTAAGACATCAAAAATATAATAATATTAAATGTTTTATGAAAATTTTTATCTGTTAAGAATTTTTCTTAATCATTGACACAAACCCTGCAAATGCAACTGTTGGAACCTAATACATCTAAGAAGAATAATATTCCATTTTACCACTGAGATCATTTGATATGTTCGTTAAGAAGTAGTTAGTTAACTTGTTAAGTTAGTTAACATAAATTAAATAAGAATTTAGGATAATTGTGAAGTTATATACAAAAACGTAACTAAGATTTATTGTAATCTATCTTTTACAGTATAATAAATGAATTTTCATTGTTAAATACAATTTATTTCTATAAAGTTGTCTGTTATATCCTCCTGAGTTTCATTAACTGTTTCTCTAAGTCCTCCGTCGTATCCTCATCTAGCATTCAAGTCTTTCGCCGTATCGGCTACAGTTATTCTAATTTGTAAGTTGTAAATTCTACAATGCAAGCATGGTTCCATGTGTGTTATTTCAAATAAGAAACAGTGAAAGATGGTAGTAGAATCAATCAATTGCTTGTCTTGATCTTCAATCTCTATTTTCTATCTTGTCACTGAAACATCCTTTTATCAAAGTAGCTATATAATTGCAGTTCCGAAAGAAGGTAAAAGAAAGAAAAGAAAAGAAGTTGAGTAGGAAAACTCAAACCCAAACACCTCCCTACCATGCCTGGTGGCACCAAAGGATTCAAACAAGGAGGGAGAAAAGTTGTAGAATTGGCGTGGCCCCACCAAATTAGGACAATGAAATGCCCAACCCAATGCACCTTTTTGTTGGGTGATTCTTTTTTAGTGTTGTTCTTCCACACAATTCAAGAAACAATGAAATGAGTGAAACATTGGGGGGGGGGGAATGGCAAATGGCAAGTGACAAATGCATTGACGTCGACATAGCGACATGATTGTCGGAATGTGGAGACCAAACCTCTTTTATATGTGAATGAATACATGGGATTATATATTCGATTTTTAATAATTTAACATTTAATGTTTATATACTTTTTTATATGTGTTGTCTAAATCCGGAACCTAAAAAATTAATAACTATCACTTAACCACTGAGTTTGTTTAATTCGTACAAACCACTTTTTAATTTTATGTCAGGGGTAAAATAAAAAATTAATCATATTAATTAATATGTCACATCATTAAATTAACAAGGGTTAATGATTTGGTGATAAAATTCAAATGTATTAATGGTAGAAACAGACTGCTTGGGCATATGCTTGATGTCAATGGTGGAGTTTTGGGCTTTATATGACATATTTAAGCTTACAGATCAGAAGACTTATGGTAGAAACGGACTGCTTGTTTGCGTATAAGGCGTTGTCTACCGACTCTCAAATGTTTTGAGGTAATGCAATGGTTGTAGCAGCTCGTAAACCGTTGCAACAGGCTTGAGAGGTTAGAATTAAACGTGTAGGATGTAACCAAAACAAGATTGTCCATCTGTTAACAAGTGCGAGTCACGAGGGATGAATTGCCGAATATGTGTTTAAAAAAATGTTAGTCAATAAAATCGTGCCATGTCCACTACAACAAAACTGTTCTGTAGCGGCGTTTAGAGAGTAAACGTCACAAAATTTAAACATATAGTGACATTTACAATCTAAACGCCACAAAATGAAACTTTAGCGGCGTTTCTTTAACAAACGCCGGATAGAGTAGTAATTTAGTAGCGTTTTTTGCATAAACGCCGCAATAGAGTTGTTTATAGTGGCGTTTTCCAACAAACGCTGCTATAAAGAGTACTTTAGTGGCGTTTTTAGACAAACGCCATAAATAAGGTTCATCAATAGTGGCGTTTGTTATAAAAACACCACAAAAACATGTGCTATAGTGGCGTTTTTTTAAAAACGCATGCTCCACCATTTTCTCCTGCCCGATCCCTAAAATCATTTCAACTCTTCTTCCCTAAAAGCTTCTTCTCTGGTACAACAACGACCAGCATACGATTCCAAGCGACGTCGTCTTCTGTCTGTCCCGGCGGCCAAATCGGCCCTCTCACTGACGAACTATAACACAATTGCACGGAACTTTTTCATTTTTCTTTTTGTTGGTATTCTGAAAATGGGGAAAACCCAGAAAGCTAACGTATTTGTGAAAAATAATAGCTTTTGAATAGGAAAATAATATCTATACATAGTGTTTTACTGGCTTACTACTTGGGAGCAGTGTTTTACTGCTTTCGAATAGAAAAATAATAGTTTTCGAATAGGATAATAATAGCTTTTGAAAACGTGAACAAATGGTTGTGGTATAAAGAGAAGGTGTTGCCTTGAGTAAGAGAAATTATCGTCGAAATGTTCACGTGGTTTGTTTATTACTTGAATTCATTATTTTGGCAAAATGGGGTCTAATTGAGTATAAGTGATTAAAATCAATAATTCATCTATTTCTCTCTTCCTAGGTGCTAATTGAGTTGAGCAGCTCGAATTTAATTCGTATGTGAGGAACTCGTTTTTCAGGAAAAAAAAGGTAATATTCTCTCTGTTATACTTTTGGGTTATTCTTTTTCTTTATTTCTTGAACCTTTCTCACATGGAACAAAGGTAATAAACTCTGTTGTAAGTTCTTCCTGCCTCTCTCTTTAACAAAAAAACATGAGTTTGTTTAGATCTAAATGCTCGATTTCGATGAAACATCTGTGAAAGTAATTAGTTCTATACTATGCAGTTGTATATATGCACCCTTATAATTTTTATAAAATAACAGAGATACACTTTCTCCCATAAAATTTTATCAATTGAAAAGTTTTATAATGTAGGAGTGATTAGTTCTATACTATGCAAATATTATTATGCACTAAATCTGATAGTTTAATGCTTATGTATAGGTTCTAACTTTCTCTATAATATTTCTAATTTAACATTTGAAATTGAAACTCCAGAAATACGAAATGGATAAGAGTTGGATGGATTTCTCAAGGGTAAGCGTCGAATATCGAAATGGAGTCGAAAACTTTCTAAATTTAGCTTTTGTGAATGCAAGCCAAGAGAATATGATTCTTTGCCCTTGTAAGAAGTGTGTTAACATTAATTGGCACATTCGTGAAGTTGTGTACAAGAATCTAGTTGTTTTTGATTTGTTCGGGGGTATAGAAAATGGATATTTCATGGAGTGTTTGTATCAGGTAGATCTTCTTCCACGAGTTATTCGACTTATCCTGCTCCTTCTCACCATCCAACTGTTAGAGAAGATGACATGGAAGGGATGTTACGAGATGCATTTAATATGCACAATCATCATCAGTCTATTAAAGAAAATGATTGTGACAATGATCTTATGATTTCATTGAGATGGGAAGAAGTGGATGTGATGAAGATCCAAATGGAGAAGCGGTAAAGTTTTACAAGTTGCTGAATGAAATGAATGAACAACTTTATGAGGGATCAAAATTTTCAAAGCTTTCTTTATGCCTTCGTCTTTTCCACTTAAAATGGTTGGAAGGGTGGACTGGTAACTCTTTTGCGCAATTGTTGGAGTTACTAGGAGAAGTGTTTACTTTTGCAAAAATCCCTCAATCATGCAAATATATGAAGAAAATGATAAAAGATTTGGGTCTTGGATATGAAAAAATTCATAGTTGTTCGAATTATTGTATGTTGTATTGGGGTGATCGAAAAAATTAGGAGTCTTGTCATGTATGCAGAAAATCTCGATGGATGACTAGGGACGCAGAAAATGTTACTGAGGATGAAGCTCAAGCAAGATAAAGAAAGAAAATGGTGAAGATTCTGTGATATTTTCCTCTCATACCTAGGCTACAAGACTTGTTTATGTCCTCCAAGACTGCTGAGTCTATGAGGTGGCATCATGATGGCAGAACTGATGATGGATTATTACGGCATCCTGTGGATTCTTTAGCTTGGAAGTCATTTGACAACAAGTATCCTAGTTTTGCGAGAGATCATCGAAATGTCAGGCTCAGTCTTGCAATTGATGGGTTTAATCCATTCAAAATCATGAGTACTTCGTATAGTACTTGGCCTACTATACTTGTTACATACAATTTGCCTCCATGGATTTGTATGAAACAATTATCTTTCATCTTATCCATGATAATCCCTGGCGAGAAAGGCCCTGGAAAAGATATTGATATTTACATGCAGCCGCTAATTGTAGAGTTGAAAAAGTTATGGGAAGAGGTCGAACCATATGATGTGTTGAAGAAGGAGAACTTTAATTTACGCGCGACTTTATTATGGATAATTAATGATTTTCCTGCGTATGCAAATTTATCTGGTTGGAGTACCAAAGGTCGTTTTACTTGTCCTTATTGTGCTACACAAACGCGTTTGAAGTGGTTATTTAATGGAAAGAAGTTATCTTATATGGGACATCATCAGTGGTTACCTGATAATCATAGATTTACATGTCAAAAGAATATGTTTGATGGTGATGAAGAGTTTCAAAATGCTCCTGACCAAACAACCGGGTCTGATATATTCTCCATGTTGAAAAAATATCAATTTTACTTATGGAAAGATGAATCAACCAACTAATACACAATCAAAGAAAAAGGTAAAGTAGGTCAATGAAGAGCTTGAAGTTGACGAACAAAGTGATGATGAGTCTGATGAAGAGGATGATCCAAATGAGGTATACTTGTGGAAAAAGAGGAGTATATTCTTCAAGTTTCCTTATTAGAAGAATCAGATTTTGAGACATAATCTTGATGTAATGCATATTGAGAAGAATGTTTGTGAGAATATTATTGGGACTATTCTGAATGATGGCATAAAATCTAAAGATAATCTCAAGAGTCGACTTGACTTAGTCGACATGGGAATTCGACATGATCTTCATCCAGAATTACATCCTAATGGAAAATATTTCTTGCTGCATTCTATTTTTTCTCTTTTGAAGAAAGAAAAAGAAGTGTTTTGCACAGTGTTGAAGGATATAAAGGTCCCAGATGAGTATGCATCAAATATATCTCGATGTGTCAGTGTTAAAGATCAAAGACTTTATTCTTTAAAGTCACATGATTATCACATATTAATGCAAGATTTATTACCAGTAGCAGTACGCGGTTATATGCCGAGTAAGGTGACGTCTTGTATCATTGAACTTTCTAATATAATGAAAGCCATATGTGGGAAAGTTCTAATGGTTGAAGAACTTGATAAACTACAAGATCGAGCCGTCTTGACTTTATGCAACTTGGAGAAGATATTTTCACATTCATTCTTCACAATTATGGTGTATCTGCTAATTCATCTTCCTCACGAAGCAAGAGTTGGTGGACTAGTTTTCTATCGATGGATGTACCCTATAGAGAGTTGTTAATTGAATTATATGTTTCAAATGACTAGTGTTTATACCTTTTAATAAAATGTATTTACATAGTATGTTGTTTTGTGTATATCTTCTTGGGCAAGTTGAAGTCTTACTGTCGTAATAAGCGTTATCCGGAAGGGTCAATTGCTGAAGGGTATTTGGTAGAGGAATGTATGACATTTTGCTCTAGATATTTGGAAGATGTTGAAACAAGATGGAATAGTCCAAATAGAAATGACGTGTTCAGTACTAATGACTTACCTTAACATTATTTGTTTGGAAGTTATGGTCAACCACTAGGGAAAGTTGAAATTGCACACTTAGATGACACGTATTGGGTACAAGCACACCAATATGTTCTTTTTCATCACGATTCAATAGATCCCTTTTGTACGTAAGTCTTTCGGACCCAATACTAATGAAATTTCTTAATCTTTTATATTTATCATTCTTTAACGACATAATATACTTTATAGTGAGTTTAAAGAAGTCTTGAGATCTCGTGCACGCTCCCGAAGATTACATCAGCGAGAGATACATAATTTATTCATAGAAACTTTTCATGAATGGTTAGACCAGACGGTAAGCAACTAAATCATTCCACATGCTTAGAAATAATATATGTCTTGCTTTTTATATCGAAAATAATGCAAATTAATTCACCATTCATCTGTAATAGGTTTGAAGTGGGAGAGAAGTTAGTGAAGATGTTAAATGGCTTTCTCAAGGTCCAAATAGAATAGTTAAAAGATATAATGCCTTTCTCATTAATGGGTTCAGGTTCCACATGAAATCTCGTGAAAGATTAAGGAGGACACAAAATTGTGGAGTCGTAGTTACTTCTTCAACTACAAGTTATGCTAGTGTCAGGGATAATAATCCGCAGGAGGGAGATGTTGATTATTATGGAATTATTACGGACATTATTGAGTTAGATTATTATGGAAAATGAAATGTTGTGCTGTTTTGGTGTGACTGGGTTGATGTAAACAATAATCGGGGTAAGAAGAGATAAATTCGAGTTTACAATGGTGAATTTCTCTCAATTAATTCACACTGGTCAACGATTGATGGATGAACCATATGCATTTTCTTCTCAAGTGAAACAAGTTTTTTACTATCACGATCCAATGGATGACGGTTGGTATGTTGTGCTCCGTAATACCCCCAGAGACTTGATAGACATCGTGGATGGAAGTAGAGATGACATTGAAACAAGATCAGAATCTTTACCTCTAGTAGCACAAAACTTAGATGAAACTATCACTAATACAACACAATTTCAATGGGTTCAAGAGGACGTTGATGAAGATATTTATGACAACTGATATTACATAAGAATATCGTAAGATTTTATATCTTAATTTATTTATTTATAATGTTATAACTTTTAACATGTTGTCTTTCAATATATTCATTAATTAAACTATTTTCTTATTAAAATTATTGTTTGTTTATTACAGATATCATGTCTAGGAGAAAAATAAGTGTTTTGCGGATTGTTCGAGCTTCTGAAGAGCATGAACAAACAAATAATGAGGAATCGAATGTTGTTGACTCTTTCGAAGTACCTATAACTGTTGAAGAAGCTGTAGAAATTCAAGGTAATGTTTGACACTTTATTTAATAGTTTGTTCATTTTCAAAACTTACATTTAATAATTTCTTATATAGTTGAAAATGCTAGAACACGCAAGACTAGAGGACGTACAACGTTGAAGGAATTATACCAACTTCCTCCTGGGCACCGTGTCAAAGTTTCAAGAAATGATGCCGGTCAACCTATTGGCCTAGAAGCACGTCTTCTATCCGGTTACTTAGGCATAGTTGGACGTAATGCTAATCTTTTACCGAACAATTATGAGTCATGGCGCGAAATGCCTAATAGTAAAAAAATCAGGCTTTGGATTTTGTTAAGGTAATAATGTCATTATAATAGATACTCTATAATAGTTCAATAGTAATTTATACTTACTGTGAACACTTATTTGCTGTATAGGAGAAATTTTCTTTAGAGGTCTCTGACGATTATTTGAAGCAATCGTTAGGAAAGAGATGGAGAGACCACAAGAGCTCATTAAAAAAATAAATACTTCAAGAATGATCTCAGCCTTGAAGAGAAGCTACAAACTGTCCCACCTGGAATGCTCAGGTATCAATGAGAAGATACAGTCAGACTTTGAAGTTCACAAAAAGGACAGGTATGACTTATTTTTCAAAAAATAATTTTAAAGAATTATAATATTGACTTTATAAGTGGTTGTTTGAAATTGTAGGACCGAGAGCATGTTGGTGTTGCTAGCAGGCAACAACAAAAGTTTACGCACACAGTTGGATCGAAGAGCTTTGCTTGTATAGCTAATAAGGAGGTATTATAGATTATTCACATAGTTATTTATATTCCATGTACATACTAACTCAAATTAACTATATTATGGTACATTGTAGGAAAATACATCTGGTTCTAAAGTTGGCTGAATCAAACTCTTCGGCATGATACATACAAAAAAGGATGGCACTCCTGTGACTGCTGAAGCTACAGAAATTATGGTACGTTTATTGGATAGAAGATTTGAATTATGTTTTATTTATATATGTAGTATGACATTTTTATTTTAATTAATTATTTACTTTATTATTAGGAAAAATTAAAGGAGAAAAGGGCGGAGTATGAAGCTACGGCTTCGAGTCAAGGTCTTGCTAATGTGGATGACATTGAAAATCAAGCTATTAATGACGTTTTGGGTCCTGAAAGATATGGCCGGGTTCGCTGTCAAGGATCATTCGTTACTCCCACCAAATATTTTGGATCCAGTTCATCTCAGTACATGTCATCCCATTCTCAGTCTTCCCAATTAGAAGTTAGTCGTTTAAAACAAAAGTTGACTGAAATGGATCAACAAATGGCTAACATGAAAGCCGAAAATGAAGCGAGGAAAGTAGAGAGAGAAGTAGCGGAAGCATAGAGAGAAGCAACATATCAGTAGAAATGTCAAGAATTTGAAAATCGACTAGAAGTTGTGATGCATATGTTACAAAAAACGCAACCTCATAATCCATCATCTTAGTCTCATTTATGTTATATGTTTTGTTAATGTTACTAAACAATGTTTAACTGCATTACTATTACGTTAATGTAAACTTTTATTTATTATAATGGATTTGATGTTGGTTGTTATGGAAATAGTGTTTGGTGTTATTGATGTCATGTTTGTTGGATAATGGAACAGGTTGAAAAAATAGATTTGGGGTAATCGAAGAAAAAATAAATTGTTATCAATTCTGTGTTTATTAACAGCGTTTGTAAAAAAGACGCTGCTAAATAACACAAACAATACCGACGTTTTACATAAAAATGCCACAAAAACTTTAGATATTTTGCGACGTTTGTATCCAAAAAACGCCACTATATACCAGACCTATTGCGACGTTTGTATCAGGAAAACGCCACTAAATATCTTAACCTTTTGCGCAAACTTTAGCGGCGCTAGTTTGTCCGGCGCTTCTTGCAGCGTTTTTCATATCGTAACAAGCGTTTTTTGCTGTGCTTAAAAATGCCGTTATAGGTAAAAAAACACCGCAAATGCTCTTTTTTGCTGTAGTGGTCAGTAATGTTTTGAATAGGTCAAATTCATCTGATTTTAATGTAAGGGTAAATGACATGCTAAGTTTCTGAGGTTCTATTTTTTTAGATTAGCCCCTAAAATTTAATTTAATCCTATGTTGACCCTTATTTATTTTTAATTTTTATAATTTAGTCTAATATTTGTTATGATTGATAATGTTACTTTAATTAAGTTTTAATATTATATAAAAATAAAATATTTAATATTATATTTAATAAGTTCCTCTCTTTCTTCGTTTAAAAAAGTATTAACCATTAAAAATATGACATGTGAAATTTTTATTAAATATAATAAATAAACCCAATTCAGTTGTTACATTACTAAATCAATTATCGAATTCGTGTCTACAACAACCACGATGAAGCACAATTTATAACTATAATTACGATAGAAAAAAATTAAAATTTTATGTCATAAGGTACAAATTTAAGAAGTTTATAAAAAATTTAACGGGTGTGGTATTATAAAATGCGAGGGATACGAAATAAACAATCAATAGAAAATATAATTTTTTAAAATATATGATAATTTAAAATTTTTAAAGATATTACCGTATTTCAACACCCTTATATCCATTTATAACAATTAAAATAGTGTAGTCGCATCATCAGGAGATTTATTAGAGATTTAAGTAACCTAGTTATCATTGCTGTTGTGTCTCAAGGATCGGTTCAAAAAAGTTTGACAACCACTGGCAATTGATTTTTTCTTCGAGCTTGGAACTTTGTTTAGATGCAAAGCATCCAACATTTGAACGGGACGACAGACATTAAAGAAAAGGAAATCCAACATCATCTTCATTGATCAATAATTAAACTAATCAATAACCGAACAATCTGTCCTAATCAAAAGAATATTTTAGCGGCAACATTGACGACAAACCCCATATCAAACATGGGTCTCCAGGGGATGATTCCAAACTCAAACTCTTACATCAAAATAATTAAATGAATTCGTCGCCCATTGATTTGCTTAAAATGTTTAGGATTTGTTGGTCATCGTTGGTTTCCTGATATGAAAGGTGGGAGTGGGTTCCATTAACGCAATGTGTATCGGTGGATCTAAAAATATTTTCGAAAGTAAATGTATACATATTAATAATATAAATTTTTAAATGAGCAAACATAAATAAAATTGTAAGATACACACTACCAATATAATAAGTAGATAATTAGAAAAAAATTTCGAATTTCAAAGCATACGTTTGATAACTTTAGATCGGCCATTTACAACATGTGTGATGTGCGGCTAGTGATTATAATATGCTTGTCTTGGCAAAGAAGACAAACTAAACTCGTCAAATCACCTGCTAAAGCATCAAGATTTTGATATCGACTACAGTTATTCTAATTTGGAAGTTGTAAATTCTACGATGCAAGCATGGTTACATGTGTGTTATTTCAAATAAGAAACAGTGAAAGATGGTAGTAGAATCAATCAATTGCTTGTCTTGATCTTCAATCTCTATTTTCTATCTTGTCACTGAAACATCCTTTTATCAAAGTAGCTATATAATTGCAGTTCCGAAAGAAGGTAAAAGAAAGAAAAGAAAAGAAGTTGAGTAGGAAAACTCCAACCCAAACACCTCCCTACCATGCCTGGTGGCACCAAAGGATTCAAACAAGGAGGGAGAAAAGTTGTAGAATTGGCGTGGCCCCACCAAATTAGGACAATGAAATGCCCAATCCAATGCACCTTTTGTGTGGGGGAAATTCTATAATACGATAACCTTAATATACTATATTGTTAATATAATATATTATCGGAAATATTATTATTATTTTATATTTTCAGTAAAAATATATCTAAAATATTATTTTTTTACTTAAAATATTTTTTTTAATATTTTCGGTAAAATGCTCAATATTAACAATTTCGGTAGAAAAAAAATAATATTTTAGATAATACTTTATTGAATATGTTAATAAACTCGGTAAAACGTTCAATAATACTATTTTCGGAAAAAATAATAATATTTTAGATAATTTTTTTACTGAAAATATTAAAAAAATAATAATATTTTCGATAACATTTTTCTTTAACTATATATTAAGCTTCGACCTCCTCTTTTGTGGGGGTGGATCGTTTTGGGTGTTGTTCTTACACACAATTCAAGAAACAATGAAATGAGTGAAACATTCGGGGGGGGGGGGGAATGGGAAATGGGAAATGGGAAATGGGAAATGGCAAATGGCAAGCGACAAATGCATTGACGGCGACACAGCGACATGATTTTCGGAATGTGGAGACCAAATCACTTTTTATTTATTTTTATTAATTTGAGTGAATATAAGAGGATTATATATTCAAAGAAATTTAATCATTTAACATTAAATGATCATATATTTTTTTATATGTGGTGTCTAAATCCGAGATCTCGAAGAATAATAATTATTACTTAATCACTAAGTTCGTTTAATTTGTACAAACCATTTTTTAATTTTATGTCAGGGATAAAATAGAAATTAATTATATTAATTAACATGTCACGTCATTAAATTAATAAGGATTGATGGTTTGGTGATAAAATTCAATTATATTATTATTCTCAGGTCGAGTCGTGTAGTTTTCATCCTTAACACAAATTTGACTCGACTTTAACTTTTCAAAAACTTGACATGATTCGACTTGAATTTGAAATTTTTAATAAAAAAATGATCTTATAAGATCGAGTTTGAACTCATCGTGTGCGGGGCAATGGTGAGGCTGCGACATGTGGTGGTGTTCTCAAAGACAAATACGTAGCTTAGAGATATTAATGGTAGAAACAGACTGCTTGGGCATATGCTTGATGTTAATGGTGGAGTTTTGGGCTTTATATGATATATTTAAGCATGGATGGAGCTTAGAGATCAGAAAATTTATGGTAGAAACAGACTGCTTGTTTGCGTATAAGGCATTGTCTACTGACACACAAATGTTTTGAGGTAATGCGATGGTTGTAGCAGCTCGTAAACTGTTGCTGTCGAAACTGTTTTTTCCTAAAGGAAGGGGTATCGTTTTGAAATAATTTTGGATGACCGGTTAATGATAAAATGTGGTTCGAGGAGTCGCCACCAATATTTGATTAGGGCGTGATTGGGCACTCAAAAAAATATTTGTCATTTTAAAAACATTCATTTTAATTAAAACAACAAATTCGTGGTATGCGTTACCAAAATTTGAGTTTGGGAGTCGGTTACGTATGGGGAATGATTAGCACCCCATAGCGCCCTAAATAGGTACCCAATCGATTAATTAGTTGTCTTTGCAATGAAATTTACGAGTTCGAGTCTAACTTAATTTAAGATCCCCTAAATAATATCCTTTGAATTTTTTGACGAAAATGATAATATTTAATTATTTCTTATCGAGAAGAATCGATCTCTCATACCTTAAAGCAATAGATTATTATTCCGATCGAAATAAAGAAATATTAAAATTCCATTATAAAGTTCGCTATTAATTCAAAATTTAAGCGTATAAATAACAATACAATAAAACAAAATAACCCTAAGACCCTTTTAAAAAAATATATTCTTTGAATTTTAAGAGGGAAAACGATAATATCTAATTATTTCTAATCGAGAATAAATATCATCTCATGCCTTAAAATAGTCATTTATTACTTCAATCAAAATAAAGAGATATTACTATTTCATCTTAAAATTCAATATTAATACGAATGTTATTTATTTTTGAAATCCCATGAAAAATACATACAAAAATAAAACCAAAATTTCAAACATATATCAAACAAACATGATTAATTAATTATTTTACCAACCATTAATGATAATAAGGATGTTCAATTATTTAAATACATAGAGATATGACCTTAGATTCCATCTAACAGTCTTTTCTCGGTGAATTTAATTAAAAGAACATGATCTTTTTCTCAGTTCCCAAAATTTAAATGTAATCAATTTTATTCGTTTCACTTAACGAGATACACTTTCATTTTAAAATTATTGAAAACAACTTTCTTATACGTTAAGACAAACACTTCACAACAATCTTAAAATGAACGAATATTACTCTTAGTCAAATTATTTCGGTTCGAGTCAAGAAATGCTTATGAGGATATCATGCAAATTAATTCAGATTAGATCCTAAATCTATATGCAACAAATTACACAAATACTTACATATATAAGATGCATAAAAATGATAATCCCATATACATGTACGATTATCTCTTTGAAACAATATAAAATTCGTTTACTAATGATAACTCCGTAAAAAGAATTAATTCCTAGTCTTTTCACTTAAGTTATTGCTCGTCTAGACAAAGTATGCACTGCATTTTTAGTTGCATTTAGTTGCATATAGATTATATTAGAATGTGGTGGATAAGTTTTGCTTAGGCAAGATTTATTTGGTTTGACTGATGCTGCTGAAGAGAAAGGGTTGTTTGGGTTGTGTTTGTGCAGAAATCCTACAGAGGAAGAACAATTTAGTCGTGACAATGTAAAAGTGCAGAGGCCAACGGAATAGATGAGAACATGAGGAGCAGATTTATCTCGCCAAGACAATATTTATTTGAGGAAGTCTGAAGCAGGTGTGGATAAATCGCCTATGTCACACGCCAACTAGATGACCTATTTCACGTGCAAGCAAGCCTAAATTATTCTGACAGACGCCAGCTGCCATTCCTTTTTGAGTTCGGGCAATTAATAATGACTAGTTAAGGAAACTCCAAAACTAGACAAAGACTTAGGAGGTATTTCCTTATAAATAACCAGCCGTAATCGCCAAAGAGGGAGACAAGGAAGAACAGAGAAGAGCTTTACCTAAGGCGTGAACAAGCAACTGCAGTGCTTTCCCACCGTCTACCCACCAACCTTCTTTGGTGTCCTCCATAGCCAGACGATAGCAGAGCGGTGATCAGGCCTCGAGAGAGGGTGATCACCAAGGCAGGCGTGGTGCTTATCAGGATTATCGCGACAGAACCCCCATTTTTGGGAGTCATTATTCCTTTGTTTTTAACTCTTTATCTATTTGGGGTTGTATTAAACGTTGAATCTTGGATGATCTTTGATAGCACCATGAATACTTTACTTGGTGTTAAACTTTTTTTGTCTGAACAATATTTTTATGTTTATGAATGATGAAGTATGTTTCGCTTATGAATGTTTTGTTCACAGTTTAAATATTTTACCTTAGCAATGTAAGAGCATCGAGAGATAGCCTTGGGTTTTGGTAAAACACGTCTTGGCATTGTAAGAGCATCGAGAGATAGCCTTTTGTCTAGATAAGTGATTCTTAAATTCGAGAGAATTAAGATAGATCAACGTGAGCAATGGAATGAATCCGGGATGGTGAAGTTCTAACTTGTCTAACTTATAGATAAGGAGTGAGTTTCAAACAACTAAAATGGATATATGCTAGAGTAGGAGAGACTACGTCTATAGTTAACGCCGAGAGGTATTACCATAGCAATCGTCTAAGAATACCTAGTAATCCTATCAGACAGTTTTAGTGAATCATAATAAGTCATTCTAAACTGAGTATATTTGTTGTCAAGATAATGGTTTAGCATAAATACTCTGTGACACGTCTGAATATGTGAGGTTGTTTGCATTATATTTAAACCATCACTTGTTTTATTAGTCTACATATTAATTTTGCCTCAACCAAACTTTTATGAAATCATTGAATCATTTTTCTTAGTTCATTAATATTAGTTCTTAGGATAATACTTAGTAGGACTTAGCTTGTGACATTAGTTCTAGTTGTGGTGAAAATATATTTCTAATCCAATCCCTGTGGAGACTATACTCACTCACTACTATATTACTTGCATCGATTGTGTATACTTGCACATATTTGCTTGCCTTAGCATATACATTTACAAGCGATCAAGTTTTTGGCGCCGTTGCCGAGGATTGACAACTGACGATATTTTTAGCCATATTAAGTTCTCTTTGTCACATTATATTAGTCTAACGTAATTTACTATTTTCTTTTGTAGGTTTTAATTATTGCATGAACTTGAGATCTTTTGGTAAGCCTTTGGAACCATTCGACCCTGAAATTTAGCAATCACTCAGACAAATGTTACTTGCCCAAAGAACCAGAGAACTATCAAATCAATTTTAACTGCAACACAACATGGGAGATTTAGGAGATCCAGATGCAACAATTAATCTTCAAGTTGTAAGACCAAGAGCAATACTAGATCATTTGAACCATATTCTTTATGACCTCAATCCAGGCATAGTGGCACCTGAGATCCAAGCCACTCACTTCGAACTCAAACCGATGATGTTAACATGTTAAACTTTATCGGAAAATTTGGTGGTTCACACAATGAAGATGCAAGACAGCATGTTCATGCTTTCCTTGAAGTATGCGACTCGTTTCGACAACAAGGAGTACATGAGGATGTGCTAAAACTGAAGCCTTTTCCTTACTCCCTACACGATAGAGCAAGAGCCTAGCTCAGCGGAGTTCCTTCCGGCTCAATGGAGTCATGGGTAGACTTATGCAAGAGTTTCCTACTATGATACAATCCGCCCAATATGAACACTCAGCTTCGCAATGACATTGCTAGTTTTCACCAAGGAGATGATGAATCAATGTACGAATGCTGGGATAGGTATAAAAGTCTATTTCGTAAATGTGTTAACCATGGATTTCACGATTGGACGTAAGTGGTAATGTTTTATAATGGAGTCAATGCACCAACTCGAATGATGCTAGATGAGTCAGCGAATGGCACCTTACTATACAAATCACCCGAGGAAGCTTTTGAAATCCTCGACAGGATAGCAAATAATGATTATCAATTTCCAAGTGCAAGATTGGGATATGGCAGAAAAACATCAAGAGCATATGAATTAGAAGGTAAAGATTTGGTAGCAGCTCAACTTTCGGCCATAATCAATATGTTGAAAAATTTGCAACGTCCTAATGAGATAAGAGAAGTCAAGGTGACCAATAATGTATGCTTATTTTGTCAGGGCAATCATCATGAGAGTGAATGTCCTGAAAACCATAAGTCAACTAATTTTGTGGGTAACTACAATCGGAACAATAATAACCCCTATTCGAGTACGTGCAATCCTGGTTGGAGACAACACCCAAATTTTTCATGGAGTAATCAAGGGAACAATAACAATCAAGCCACAAACTAGGCCACAGCAAAATAATTCTGACCATCAACATTTTCAGAATCAACATCATCAGCAGCCCTGGCAGAACAATAAAGGTATAACTTCTTCCTCTAACAACAATTCGAATATTAATTCCTTGGAGTTATCATTGCAGGAATTCATGGCTCGACAAAAGATTTCATGGTTTCGACAAAAGATTTTATGGCTTCCACAAAGGACTTGATGCACGAACACTCTGCAACAATTAAAAAACAAGAAAATTTGCTACAAAACCAAGCAACGCTTTTTCAAAGCCACATTTCATCTCTCAGAGCGTTGGAGAATCAAGTGGGACAAATTGCTACAGCATTACATTCTCGTCCACATGGAAATCACCTTAGTGATACTGAAGTCACTAAACATCATGGGAAGGAGCAATGCAATGTACTTACGCTAAGGAGTGGAAAACAAGTCAACCATTATGATAAGTTTGGGGGAGAACACCTGAACTATCATCATCGCCAAGGCGTAACACAACTGGATGATCAATCTGAGAATGTTGAACAAAGGGAAGTGTCTGAAGAGAAGGAAAGAAGTTATGGTCAAGGCCAGCGATTACTCAGCACCATCAACAGTTGACGTGAGACCTCCACCACCGTTCCCTCAATGGTTGAAGAAGCATGATGACAAAATCCAGTTCAAGAAATTTGTTGATGTTCTGGATCAATTGTGTATTACTATGCCCTTATTTGAAGCCATCGAGCAAATGCCTTCTTATTCCAAGTATCTTAAGGAAATTGTTACAAAGAAAAGGAAGGTAGAACGTGTCGCCACGGCAACAGAAATCTGTTCAGCAGTAAGCAAACTCCCACCAAAACAAAAAGACCCTGACATATTTATAATACCATGTTCCATTGGTAATGACTTCATAGGACGAGCTCTTATTGATTTGGGATCAAGTGTAAACTTGATACCAAAGTCCATATTTATGAAGCTAGAAGGGTATCACGTCCAGTCCACCTCGGTCATCCTACAGTTGGCTAATCGGTCTTATGTGCGACCCGACGGCAGAATAGAAAACGTCATAGTAAAGGTGGATAAATTCATATTTCCAGTAGATTTTCTCATCCTAGATTGCAAAGCCGATGAAAACGCACCAATCATTCTGGGACGCCCCTTCTTAGCCACCGAGAGAATCCTCATATATTGTGAAAAGGGAGAATTCACTATGAGAGTGGGCAAACAAAGCGTCACTATCAATGTATTCAACTCCATGAAATACGTGGACAATTCAGAGGAATGCCAATGCATTAACAAGATTGAAGAAAAGGCAATCATTAGACAAGGTGAATCCCTAAGGCTCGATGAATATAGTACATTGTACCATGAACCTACAATCGAGATAAATAAAGTAGAAAACTTTTGCCCAGACAAACTAATTTCAGAAGACGATCATGAAAATCATGGCCTCGACCACAAAAATCTGAGCAATGAATACCCCGAAAACAATACCAATACAAGATGCAAAGGAAAGACAAAGGACCCATCGAGACTTCTTCATAACAGATCAGGTATAAAATTTGAACCCTTAGATTATGATGAAGTTAAATCTCATGAGTCATCTTCATAACATGCACCGAAGTTGGAACTTAAAACTTTGCCATCACATTTGAAATATGATTATCTAGGAGTTGATGAAACCCTACCAGTGATAATTTCTACCAACCTAACCTCCGAACAAGAGAATAGTTTGTTGAATGTCTTGTCACAGTGCATGAAAGTTATGGGATGGACGATGGCATACTTGAAAGGAATCAGTCCGACCATATGCATGCACAAAATCAACCTTGAAGATAGCCATAGTACTTCGGTAGAACCCCAAAGACGACTCAACCTGATCATGAAGAAGGTAGTCATTAAGGAAATTATAAAATGGCTAGATGTGGGTGTAATTTATCCTATATCCGATAGTTCATGGCTTAGCCCAATATAATGCGTACCAAAGAAAGGTGGTGTGACCATGGTTAAAAGTGAGCATGATGAGCTACTCACCACAAGAATAGTCACAAGATGGCGCATATGCATGGATTACAGGAAGCTCAACAAATCCACAAAGAATGATCATTTTCCCCCCCTTTTTATCGACCAAATGTTGGATAGACTAGCGGGAAAAGAATTTTACTGTTTCCTTGATGGATACTCAGGGTATAACCAAATTGCCATAGCACCGGAGGACCAAGAAAAAACAACTTTCACGTGCCTATATGGTACCTATGCATTTAAGCGAATGCCGTTTGGACTGTGTAACGCTCCAGCTACATTCTAAAGATGCATGATGGTAATCTTTTCGGATATGGTGGAAGAGTGCATGGAAATATTTATGGAAGACTTCTCCATCTCGGGTGATGATTTTGACCGATGTCTCGGCAATTTATCCAAGGTGTTGAAACGTTGTGAAGAAGCCAACCTAGTACTGAACTGGGAAAAATGCCTTTTTATAGTGACCAAAGGAATAGTGTTGGGTCACAAAATTGCATGCCATGGCATCGAAATTGAAAAAGCCAAGGTGGATGCAATTGTAAATCTTCCCCCACCTACTAATGTGTGAGGTGTATGCAGAGTCCTTGGACATGCAGGTTTCTACAGGTTGTTCATAAAAGAATTTTCACAAATTTCTAAACCCTTATGTCTTTTGCTTTAACACCATCATCCATTTGAATTTACTAATAATTGTTTGAATGCTTTCACAGATTTGAAGAAAAAGCTTTCGGCAGCACCAATTGTTATCCCACCAGACTGGAATGAACCATTTGAGCTCATGTGTGACGCTAGTGACTATGCAGTCAGAGCAGTGCTAGGGCAATGAAAAAGTAAAATTTTTCACGTCATATACTATGCGAGTTGAACTCTTAATGATGCACAAGTGAACTATACCACCACTGAAAAAGAACTCTTAGCAGTAGTATTTGCATTCGATAAGTTTAAGCCATATCTAATAGGAACTAAGGTAATTGTGCACACAGATCACTCTGCCGTTAAATATCTGATTAATAAAAAAGATACAAAGCCTAGACTAATTCGGTGGATATATTACTACTGCAAGAATTTGATTTAGAGATCAATGATAGAAAATGTATAGAAAATCAAGTGGTAGACCATTTGTCTAGGCTAGATAACAAACATGATTGTCCTGACTTCACATAAATTAAAGAGGATTTCCCAGACGAGAAAATATTATTTTCCATGGCTGCACCGTGGTATGTTGACATTGTTAACTTTCTTGTTAGTGGTATTGTTCCTCCTGATTTATCTAGCCAGGGCAGAAAGAAGTTCTGACATGATGTACGACATTACTATTGGGATAAACAGTTTCTCTTCAAGCAATACGGAGACCAAATAATTCGAAGATGCATTCCAGAAAAAGAACATCAATATATCCTACACCAATGCCACTCGTCACCATATGAAGGGCATTTTGGTGGAATGAGAACAACAACAAAAGTGCTTCAGTCCGGATTTTATTGGCCAACCCTGTTCAAAGATGCATATAAATTCTAAAAGTCATGTGATAGATGTCAACAAATAGGAAACATCTCGAAACGACATGAGATGCCATGGCAAAATATTTTGGAAATTGAACTTTTCGACGTATGGGGAATAGATTTCATAGACCTTTCCCATAATCATTTGGATATTTGTATATTCTCTTGACAGTGGATTATGTATCAAAATGGGTTGAAGCCATCGCAACACCTAAAAATGATTCCAAGACGGTGCTAAAGTTTTTGCACAAATATATATTCACCTGCTTTAGAACACCACAAGCTATAATTAGCGACGAAGGCACACATTTTGACAACAAATTGATTGCCAAGGCACTGAAACAATATGGAGTACGACATAGGATTGCTATGGTGTATCACCCTCAAACAAATGGACAAGCCAAAGTGTCTAACCGGGAGATTAAGCAGATCCTTGAAAAAATGGTCAATCCGAATCAAAAAGACTGGTCGCCGAAGCTAGATGAAGCACTATGAGCTTATCGCACAACATTCAAGACACCACTGGGAATGTTCCCGTTCAAGCTGGTTTACGGAAAGAAATGTCATCTACCGGTTGAACTTGAACATAAAGCCTACTGGGACATTAAAAAGATAAACATTGATCCTCAACTTGCTAGAGAAAGAAGACTCTTGGAGCTGAACGAGATGGATGAATTTATAGCACATGCATACGAGAATTCCCGCCTTTACAAGGAGAAAACAAAATGATAACATGAAAGAAAAATATTACCGAGACAATTTTATCCTGGACAACAAGTACTGCTCTACAACTCACACCTTAAGTTATTACCAGGCAAGCTGAAATCAAGATGGTGAGGACCGTTTATCGTTCACCAAGTTTATGACAATGGAGCAATTCAAATTCAAAACCAAAACTATGGTTCCATCTTCAAGGTGAACGGGCAGAGACTCAAGGAGTACAAATGAGCCCTAGTCATGCATAACAAACCGACATTATTGGCACATGATGCCCAAGAATCTGCTTTACTTAATTGAGCAAACATTCGTTGCCTAGGCAACAAAAATATGAATTCTGTAAATAAATAAGTTAAGTTATTTTTTGCTTTAATCCGTTTTATTTTATTAATTTCTTCTTTCTTATTGTAGGCAAGCAAGGAACACGTGGCAGAATGGGGAGTTGAAGCATGCATGAAGAAAAAGACCTAGGGTACACGGTTTTGGCGCCATAATAAAGAGGGAAATAAACCTTTTCCCCCCTTTACGTCCAATCAAATATTTCTCATTTAATGAGAAATCTTTTCCCTACTATGAAAGGACTGAATTACCCCGAAACAACCTACCACTTTCCTAAGAAAAACTACCCAACCTCTTATTCTTCTTCATTGTGTTTCTCTCTCTCTCTACAAACAAGAAAATCCTTTCTTTCTCTCAATAATACCTCCCCATCGCTACCACAAAAGTCAACCAAGTACAATGGTGAGAACAAGGAAAGCCCCAGCCCAACCATAAAGTTTCGAACATTTTTAAACAGTCGAAACAGAAGCACGCTTCAAGACCTTCCAGAAACGCCTAGTATATTTAGAAGATGGGTTTGTTTTTCCAACCGAGGAAGAGGAGCCGTTTGGACCGGAGGTGATGGACGTGATAAAGAAACACAATTGGGAAACGTTTGCTCGCAATCTTAAAGCTATAGCACCGACGATGGTACGAGAATTATATCCCCCTCTGCACTCAACCGATATTTTAAGCTGGGGAAAGTTGAAGAGAAAAACAAGAGATTTGTGGCAGAGGCTTATCATGAAACATATAGTGGCATACAGCAGGATCTTTGCTTCGGGTGGGCCAAGTTCGAAGGGAGTGCCCGAACTAGGAAAAGAGTTGATCGTCGAGCACTGAAACCACATGTGAAACTGTGAAACCACTTTCTCAAAGGCAAGGTGATGTCAACGTCTCGCAACACCACTGTCCTCGTGAAGAGATTGATTATCCTACACTCGATCATTTACGGGAGGAAGATTGACGTTGGAAAACTCATTTTTGAGCAGATCCATGACTGTGCCAAGAGGAACCGGGGTAACCTTCTGCTTCCCAACTTGATAACCGCATTATGCAAGAAGAAGAAGAAATGTCCCCGAGTTGACGAGTTTCAATAACGAAGACCTAAAGGAAAGTTTAGAGCGAGGAACAAAATCGATTGTCACGGCTAGAATGGATGTTGTGGTCACGCACAATCTAGAGACAAGTGAAAAGATCGGTTGCCTGAAAGATCACAAGGAAATTTACTTCGAGTATGTCAAGGCTAGGGATATGTAAATCAACACCTTCTTCAAGGAGTTGCTACCGAACTCAAACATCAGACTACCAACCTTCCCCGCTGTTATTCTCAAATACAATACGGGTGGGAGCACATTCCATGCCTCGACATCGCATGCACCTCCAGACGTTCCCCCAGAAGTACCCGTTGATATTCCACCACTAGAAACTCAAGTACCACTTGTACCAAAGGAAGGCCAAGGTGACACAGAAGAATTCCTCAGCTCATCCTCCTTTTCAACCACCGAAAGCAGTGATGAGACTCCACCCCACTTCTTCTCCGCTGAAGATCTTACTCCAGCACCGCCACAAGCCGAGCATGATTCTACTCAGTCCCCTATCAATCCAACAGCGCCAGTCCCAGCAGTAACTATTAGTCCAACACCAATCCCAGCACAACCAACTCCTACGACTGATCAATCCACTCCAGCACGAGCCTCATCGAGCAAGAAGCGTTACAAGATAATCGCATGCCGTATACTTCAACTGTCTCCTTCTCAACTAGCAGCAATATACTCTGGATCCGAGAGTCCCTCTCCTCCCAAACGACGCCGAAAGAGGGCGTCTAGTCAAGCGACCCTACCATAATGAGTCTTTACTTTAGTTTTTTTTTTCTTTTTCGCAAATGCATTTAGAATCATGTAGTTTAGTTTTCATGCATTGAGGATAATGCATACTTCAAGTTTGGGGTAGGTATTGTACCATATTCTGCTATACTTTGATATAAAGCAATTGATGTTGATTGGTTGAGAATTTTAGTTGTCATGACATAAACAGGTTGAGATTATTGTTAGGAATGAATTAGGGATGCCCAATGATGAATACATAATTTTATTACGAATGTCAGAATTATTGTTAAGACTGTATATAGAAGAGAACCAAACCTAGGCTTGATTCCTTGAAATTTATAAACACGATTGTAGGTTGTTTTTACTCTAGGTAATCTATAAAATTTTTAGGAAAAAACTTTCTATTTGATGAGACTGCAAAAATATTCTAAGGGTAAAGTGGAAACTCTCTAGTGTTTAAAAACTTGAAAAACTCGAAAATACAAAGGGACACTCCTCTGTGCAAATGCATGAACAAGAAAAACTCTAAAACAAATTAAGAGTAGCCAAGACATATGAGTGAATGAAAGTAGTCACAGGATGACTCTGCCCGACTAGCTTGGGGGTGGAAGGTATGCTCCCTTTCACCTAGAGTGTGGAACGATAGTTGTGATGAGCTGACTCCCCTGAAAAAAATATGAATAAAGAGAATAAAAGTTGATAAATAACTAGAAGTATAAACTAAGCCTGATGAATAATTTGTTGCCTTGACAAACCAGGAGTGCTTACTTTAAGTTTTCAAATTACCTCTATGCATAGACTGGTTACAATCACGCAGACACAATAGCAAGAGATCCTGACTAGGGAAGGGACTTGACTGATATGACTGTCAACATGTTGAGGCCAAACAATTTTTACTGAGAGCTGAAATCTCAAACCAGATGATTTTCTTAATATTGTTTCACCATGAAAATTTTAATTCTCTTCTAGCTAGTATCCATTGCTTGAGGACAAGCAATAGCTTAAGTTTGGGGATGTGATAACTCCGTAAAAACACTTAATTCCTAGTCTTTTCACTTAAGTTATTGCTCGTCTAGACAACGTATGCACTGCATTTTTAGTTGCATATAGGTTATATTAGATTGTGGTGGATAAGTTTTGCTTAGGTAAGATTTATTTGGTTTGATTGATGCTGCTGAAGAGAAAGGGTTGTTTGGGTTGTGTTTGTGCAGAAATCCTATAGAGGAAGAACAATTCAGTCGTGACAATGTAAAAGTGCAGAGGCCAATGAAACAGATGAGAACGTGAGGAGCAGATTTATCTCGCCAAGGAAAGATTTATTTGAGGAAGTCTGAAGCAGGTGTGGATAAACCGCCTATGTCACACGCCTGCTGGATGACCTACTTCACGTGCAAGCAAGCCTAAATTATTCTGACAGCCGCCAACCGCCTTTTCCTTTTAAGGGAAACGTTTTCTCGTAATCTTAAAACTGTAGCACCGACGATGGTACGAGAATTATATGCCTATCACGAGGACCCGTCTAGCCACACAGTTTATGTTCGAGGAAAGCTCATGCGATTTTCCCCCTCTGCACTCAACCGATATTTTAAGCTGGGGAAAGTTGAAGAGCAACACAAGAAATTTGTGGTAGAGGCTTATCAAGAAACATACAGTGGCGTACAACATGATCTTTTCTTCGGGTGGGCCAAGTTCGAAGGGAGTGCCCGAACTAGGAAAAGAGTTGATCGTCGAGCACTGAAACCGCATGTGAAACTATGAAACCACTTTCTCAAAGGCAAGCTGATGTCAACGTCTCACAACACCACTTTCCTCGTGAAGAGATTGATACTCCTACACTCGATCATTTACGGGAGGAAGATTGACGTTGGAGAACTCATTTTTGAGCAGATCCATGACTGTGCCAAGAGAACCCGGGGTAACCTTCAGCTTCCCAACTCGATAACCGTCTTATGCAAGATGAAGATGGTTCCTGAGGATCACTTCGAAGATTACATTAAACCAAAGAAGGGCATCACAAAGAAAAAGGTCCCCGAGTTGACGAGTTTCAATAACGACGACCCAAAGGAAAGTTTGGAGCGAGGAACAAAATTAATTGTAGCAGCTAGAATGGATGTTGTGGTCATGCACACTCAAGAGACACGTGAAAAGATCAGTCGCATGAAGGACCACTTGGAAATTTACTTCGAGTATGTAAAGGCTAGGGATATGTAAATCAATACCTTCTTCAAGGAGTTGCTACCGAACTCAAACATCAGACTACCGACCTTCCCTGCTGTTATCCTCAAATACAATGCGGACGGGAGCACATTCCATGCCTTGACATCGCATGCACCTCCAGACATTCCCCAGAAGTACCCGTTGATATGCACCACTAGAAACTCAAGTACCACCTGTACCAGAGGAAGGCCAAGGTGACTCAGAAGAATTCCTCAGCTCATCCTCCTTTTCAATCACCGAAAGTAGTGATGTTACTCCACCCGACTTCTTATCCGATGAAGATCTTACTCCAGCACTGCCACAAGCCGAGCATGATTCTACTCAGTCCCCTATCCATCCAACACCGCCAATCCCAGTAAAAACTACTAGTCCAGTACCAATCCCAGCACAACCAACTCTTATGACCGAGCAATCCAGTCCAGCACAAGCCTCATCGAGCAAGAAGCGTTACAAGATAACCGTATTCCGTATACTTCAACTGTCTCCTTCTCAACCAGCATCAGTAGACTCTAGATATGAGAGTCCTTCTCCTCCCAAACGACGTCGAATGAAGGCGTCTAGTCAAGCCACCCTACTACAGTGAGTCTTTACTTTACTTTTTTTTTCTTTTTCGCATATGCATTTAGAATCATGTAGTTTAGTTTTCATGCATTGAGGATAATGCATACTTCAAGTTTGGGGGAGGTATTGTACCATATTCTGCTATACTTTGATATAAAGCAATTGACGTTGATTGGTTGAGAATTTTGGTTGTCATGACATAAGTAGGTTGAGATTATTGTTAGAAATGAATTAGGGATGCCCAATGATGAATGCATAATTTTATTGCCAAGGCCGGAATTATTATTAAGGCTGTCTATAGAAGAGAACCAAACCTAGGCTTGTTTCCTTGAAATTTATAAACATGATTGTAGGCTGTTTTTACTCTAGGTAATCTATAAATTTTTTAGGAAAGAACATTCTATTTGATGAGACTGAAAAAATATTCTAAGGGTAAAGTGGAAACTCTCTAGTGTTTAAAAACTTGAAAAACTCGAAAATACAAAGGGACACTCCTCTGTGCAAATGCATGAACAAGAAAAACTCTAAAACAAATCAAGAGTAGCCAAGGCATATGAGTGAATGAAAGTAGTCACAGGATGACTCTGCTCGACTAGCTTGAGGGTGGAAGGTATGCTCCCTTTCACCTAGAGTGTGGAACGGTAGTTGTGATGAGCTGACTCCCCTGAAAAAAATATGAATAAAGAGAATAAAAGTTGATAAATAACTAGAAGTATAAATTATTCTGCCAAACCAGGAGTGCTTACTTTAAGTTGATAAAGTAAGCATGTGTGGATAAACCGCCTATGTCACACGCCTGCTGGATGACCTACTTCACGTGCAAGCAAGCCTAAATTATTCTGCCAGCCGCCAGTCGCCTTTCTCTTTTAAGGGAAACGTTTGCTTGCAATCTTAAAACTGTAGCACCGGCAATGGTATGGGAATTATATTCCCATCTTGAGGACCCGTCTAGCCACACAGTTTATGTTCGAGGAAAGCTCATACGATTTTTCCCCTCTGCACTCAACCGATATTTTAAGCTAGGGAAGGTTGAAGAGAAACACAAGAGATTTGTGGCAGAGGCTTATCAAGAAACATACAGTGGCGTACAGCAGGATCTTTTCTTCGGGTGGGCCAAGTTCGAAGAGAGTGCCCAAACTAGGAAAAGAGTTGATCGTCGAGCACTGAAACCGTATGTGAAACTCTAAAACCACTTTCTCAAAGGCAAGCTGATGTCAACGTCTCACAACACCATTGTTCTCGTGAAGAGATTGATACTCATACACTCGATCATTTATGGGAGGAAGATTGACGTTGGAGAACTCATTTTTGAGAAGATCCATGACTGTGCCAAGAGAAACCGGGGTAACCTTCTGCTTCCCAACTTGATAACCGCGTTATGCAAGAAGAAGACGGTTTCTGAGGATCACTTCGAAGATTACATTAAACCAAAGGAGGGCATCACAAAGAAAAAGGTCCCCGAGTTAACGAGTTTCAATAACGACGACCCAAAGGAAAGTTTGGAGCGAGGAACAAAATCAATTGTCGCAGCTAGAATGGATGTTGTGGTCATGCACACTCGAGAGACACGTGAAAAGATCAGTCGCCTGAAGGACCACATGGAAATTTACTTCGAGTATGTCAAGGCTAGGGATATGTAAATCAACACCTTCTTCAAGGAGTTGCTACCGAACTCAAACATCAGACTACCAACCTTCCCTGCTGTTATCCTCAAATACAATGCTGATGGGAGCACGTTCCATGCCTCGACATTACATTCACCTCCAGACGTTCCCCCAGAAGTACCCGTTGATATGCCACCACTAGAAACTCAAGTACCACCTATACCAGAGGAAGGCCAAGGTGACACAGAAGAATTCCTCAGCTCATCCTCCTTTTCAACCACCGAAAGTAGTGATGATACTCCACCCCACTTCTTATCCGATGAAGATCATACTCCAGCACCACCACAAGTCGAGCATGATTCTACTCAGTCCCCTATCCATCCAACACTGCCAGTCCCAGCAGCAACTACTAGTCCAACACCAATCCCAGCACAACCAACTCCTATGAGCGAGCAATCCACTCCAGCACGAGCCTCATCGAGCAAGAAGCATTACAAGATAACCGCATTCCGTATACTTCAACTGTCTCCTTCTTAACCAGCAGCAGTAGACTCTGGATCTGAGAGTCCCTCTCCTCCCAAATGACGTCGAACGAAGGCGTCTAGTCAAGCCACCCTACCACAGTGAGTCTTTACTTTAGTTTTTTTCTTTTTCGCATATGCATTTAGAATCATGTAGTTTAGTTTTCATGCATTGAGGATAATGCATACTTCAAGTTTGGGGGAGGTATTGTACCATATTCTGCTATACTTTGATATAAAGCAATTGATGTTGATTGGTTGAGAATTTTGGTTGTCATGACATAAGTAGGTTGAGATTATTGTTAGAAATGAATTAGGGATGCCCAATGATGAATGCATAATTTTATTGCCAAGGCTAGAATTATTGTTAAGACTGTCTATAGAAGAGAACCAAACCTAGGCTTGATTCCTTGAAATTTATAAACACGATTGTAAGCTATTTTTACTCTATGTAATCTATAACTTTTTAGGAAAAAACTTTATATTTGATGAGACTGAAAAAATATTCTAAGGGTAAAGTGGAAACTCTCTAGTGTTTAAAAACTTGAAAAACTCGAAAATACAAAGGGACACTCCTCTGTGCAAATGCATGAACAAGAAAAACTCTAAAACAAATTAAGAGTAGCCAAGGCATATGAGTGAATGAAAGTAGTCACAGGATGACTCTGCCCGACTAGCTTGGGGGTAGAACGTATGCTCCCTTTCACCTAGAGTGTGGAACGGTAGTTGTGATGAGCTGACTCCCCTGAAAAAAATATGAATAAAGAGAATAAAAGTTGATAAATAACTAGAAGTATAAACTAAGCCTGATGAATAATTTGTTGCCTTGACAAACCAGGAGTGCTTACTTTAAGTTTTCAAATTACCTCTATGCATAGACTGGTTATAATCACGCACACACAATAGAAAGAGATCCTGACTAGGGAAGGGACTTGACTGATATGACTGTCAACATGTTGAGGCCAAACAATTTTTGCTGAGAGCTGAAATCTCAAACCAGATGATTTTCTTAATATTGTTTTGCCATGAAAATTTTAATTATCTTCTAACTAGTATCCATTGCTTGAGGACAAGAATTAGCTTAAGTTTAGGGGTGTGATAACTCCGTAAAAACACTTAATTCCTAGTCTTTTCACTTAAGTTATTGCCTAGACAAAGTATGCACTGCATTTTTGGTTGCATTAGTTGCACGTAGATTATATTAGATTGTGGTGGATAAGTTTTGCTTAGGCAAGATTTATTTGGTTTGACTGATGCTGCTGAAGAGAAAGGGTTGTTTGGGTTGTGTTTGTGCAGAAATCCTACATAGGAATAACAATTCAGTCGTGACAATGTAAAAGTGTCGAGGCCAACGAAACAGATGAGAACGTGATGAGTAGATTTATTTGAGGAAGTCTGAAGCAGGTGTGGATAAACCACCTATGTCATATGCCAGCTGGATGACCTACTTCACGTGCAAGCAAGCCTAAATTATTCTGACAGACGCCAGCCGCCTTTCTTTTTTATGTCCGGGCAATTAATATCGGCTAGTTAAGGAAACTCCAAAAGTAGACAAAGACTTAGGAGGTATTTCCTTTTAAATAACCAGCCGTAGCCGCCAAAGAGGGAGGCAAGGAAGATGAAAGAAGTGCTTTACCTAAGGCGTGAGCAAGCAACTCCAGTACTTTCCCACCATCTACCCACCAACCTTCCTTGGCGTCTTCCATAGCCAGACAATAGCAGAGCGGTGATCAGGCCTCGAGAGATAGTGATTACCAAGGCAGGCGCAGTGTTGATCAGGATTATCGCGACAGAGCCCCTGCTTTTGGGAGTCGTTCTTTTTTTTATTTTTAACTCTTTATCTATTTGGGGTTGTATTAAACGTTGAATATTGGATGATCTTTGATAGCACCATGAATTCTTTAATTGGTGTTAAACTTTGTTTTGTCTAAACAATATTTTTATGTTTATGAATGATGAAGTATGTTTCGCTTATGACTGTTTTGTTCACAGTTTATATATTTTACCGTAGCACTGTAAGAGCATCGAGTGATAGCCTTGGGTTTTGGTAAAACACGTCTTGGCATTGTAAGAGCATAGAGAGAGACCTTTCGTCTAGATAAGTGATTATTAAATTCGAGAGAATTAAGATAGATCAACGTGAGCAATGGAATGAGTCCGTGATGGTGAAGTTCTAACTTGTCTACCTTTGAGATAAGAAGTGAGTTTCAAACGACTAAAAGGGATAGATGCTAGAGTATGAGAGACTACGTCTATAGTTAACGCCGAGAGGTATTGTTGTAGCAACCGTCTAAGAATACCTAGTAATCCTATCAGACAGTTTTAGTGAATCATAATAAGTCATTCTAAACTGAGAATATTTGTTGTTAAAAATAACAGTTTAGCATAAGTGCTCTGTGACACGTCTGAATATGTGAGGTTTTTTGCTTTATATTTAAACCATCACTTGTTTTATTAGTCTGCATATTAATTTTGCCTCAACCAAACTTTTCTGAAATCATTGAATTATTTTTCTTAGTTCATTAATATTAGTTATAGGATAACACTTAGTAGGACTTAGCTTGTGACATTAGTTCTAGTTGTGGTGAAAATATATTTCTAATGCAATCCGTGTGGAGACGATACTCACTCACTACTATATTACTTGCATCGATTGTGTATACTTGCACATATTTGCTTGCCTTAACATATACATTTACAAGCGATCAACTAAATACATATATTTAAACATCAAGCTAAATAAAAACATAGAATAAATATATACTCATATCTAGAACCCTGAACAAAAATAAAATGTATGCATACATATATAGAATATTATAATATAAAATTAAAGTAACTTAAACAAATTATATCTAGCAGTGACTAAATTGACAAAGATAATAACTTAAAAACCAATCAACAATATTAGCTATAATTAATGCATAGAAATGTAAATAGCATACAATACAAACATTAAGAATAGAAATAAACCTTGATATTTAGGACTGGAATGAGAGTATTTAAAATTACATGACAAAATCATAATATAAAAAAATAAAGGAAATACAATGGCCAAAACTATAACACATATACAATAGCAAGGCAAAATCATAAACAAAATAAACCTTTAAATAGGGACTAAAATGAACAAATATAAAAATAGTGACTAAATTCGAATGAACCAAAATAATAATAGTGTCTAAATTAAAACAAGCACAAATCAGAGCATAAAATAAAAGAAATAAAATAAATAAGGGACAATTGACCAAAGTGGAAAAATGCACGTAAAGTAGAGATACCTGTAAGAAAATAAACCAAAAAAGATTAATAATGTGAAATAAAAAGGAAAAATAGAAAATCAAGGATGATTTAACTAAAATTAATGAAAAATAATGAAATGGGTGACTAAATTGTAAACTGGATGAGCTGTAAGGACTTCGGAGATTATTATAACACCAGGACCAGAACACATGGGGCCAAAACATCGTCGTATTGTCCATTTAGGAAAAACCCCAAAACTACGTCATTTCGAGGCGCCTATAAATCCTCACTTTCTTATTTTTTTTTAATTTTTCCTTCAATTTTTCTTTTCTATTTTTCTAGAGAGTAAAGCTCTCTATTCTCTCTAAATTTCGGCCACCCGCTGACCACCGTGTTGGCCACCGTTGTTAGTGTGTGTTTTGGCCACAAAATTCCATCGAGAGACTCGTTTCGATCACCTTATCTTTGATCAGGGGTCCATTTCACGTGAAACAATCTCCAACGCCGTGAAAATAGTCGACTCTTCGGATCTTCAAGGCTCCGATCGTCGTCGTCTGCCGTTAAATCAGGCTGATCTCGAGGTATGACGCTCATCTTCCCCTCGCGTTTCTCGTCACCATTGCGATTCATAGAAAAAAGGCCCGATCACCGGTGAGAGGTTCGACCGAAAAGATATACCTTCATTTCTTCTCTTTTTTGGTTGCTAAAAAAATCTTTTGGTATTTCAAATGAAACAAAAAATATGTTGTTCTAAAAATATTTTTTCATTGTTGTGCTTGAAAGAAAATAGAGTCAAGCTCATTTTTTACAAAATGTTTTTCTTTCTTCTTAAATGGGGAGAGTTGTCTCCCCTTTTACAAACCTAAATCCCCATTTTCTGATCTCTCTTCTTATCTTTTTATATCCATATCTTTCATTTGATGGATTTGGTAATGCTTTGGTAAAATCATGTCAGAGGAGATGTCAGAACGGACTGGTCATGGAAGATTAGGTGATTGGAGGGAGAGGTTCTCCAATCGGGTATAAGAAGTCATGTGTACCTCCATTAAATGCCCTATTTTTTATTTTGCTGAATTTTTCTTCTCTTCTTTATTGTTACAAAATAGTGGCAGGAATAATGACAACTCCGTAAAAAGACTTAATTTATAGTCTTTTCACTTAAGTTATTGCTCGTCTAAACAAAGTATGCATTACATTTTTAGTTGCATTTAGTTGCATATAGGTTATATGTGCTTGTGGTGGATAAGTTTTGCCTAGGAAAGATTTATTTGGCTTAACTGATGTTGCTGAGGAGAAGGGGTTTTTTGAGTTGTGTTTGTACAGGAACTCTACAGAGGAAGAACATTTCAGTTGTGATAATGAAAAGTTGCAAAGGCCAATGGAGCAGATGAGAACGCGAGGAGCAGATTTATCTCGCCGAGGCAAGATTTATCTGAAGAAGTCTGAAGCACATGTGGCGAAAACCGCGTATGTCATATGCCAGCTGGATGGCCTACTTCACGTGCAAGCAAGCCTTGATTATTCTGACAGCCGCCAGCCACCTTTCCTTTTTAAGTTTGGGAAATTAATAACAGCTAATTAAGGAAACTCCAAAAGCATGCAAAGCCCTAGGACATTCTCCTTATAATTACCAGCCGTAGCAGCAAAAAGAAGGAGGCAAAGAAGAAGAAAGAAGAGCTTTACCTTAGGCATGAGCAAGCAGCTGCAGTGCTTTCCCTCCGTCTACCCCCAGTCTTCCTTGGTGTCCTCCATATCTAGACGATAGTAGAACGGTGATCAGGCCTCGAGAGAGGGTGATCACCAAGGCAGGTGTGGTGCTGATCAAGATTGTCACGATAGAGCCCCGGCTTTGGGAATCATTATTCCTTTGTTCCTAAACTCTAATTCTATTTGGGGTGGTATTAAATGGTTTAATCTTGGATGATCTTTGATAACACCATGAATGCTTTACTTGGTGTTAAACTTTGTTTGCATGAACAATATTTTTATGTTTATGAATGATGAATTATGTTAGCTTATGACTATTTTGCTCATAGTTTAAATATTTTTCCTTAACACTGTAAGAGCATCGAGAGATCGCCTATGGTTTTGGTAAAACATGTCTGGGCATTGTAAGAGCATCGAGAGATAGTCTTTTGTCTAGAAAGTGATTCTTGAATTCGAGAGAATTAAGAGAGATCAACGTGAGCAAAGGAATGAATACGGGATAGTGAAGTTCTAACTTGTCTACCTTAGAGATAAGGAGTGAGTTTCAAATGACTAAAAGGGATAAAGGCTAGAGTAGGTTAAGAAAACATCTATAGTTAACACCGAGAGGTATTGCCATAGCAATCGTCTAAGAATACCTAGTAATCCTGTCGGGCAGTTTAGTGAGTCATAATAATTCATTCTGGGCTTAAAATAATTGTTGCCGAGATAATAGTTTAGCATCAATGCTCTGTGACACGTCTGAATATGTGAGGTTGTTTGCATTATATTTAATCCAATACTTGATTTGTTTTATTTTATCTGTCTGCATATTTTCTTTGTCTCGACCACACTTGTCTGCAATCATTGAATCATTATTCTTAGCTCCTTAATATTAGTTCTTACCTTTAATACTTAGTAGGATTAATTTGTGACATTAGTTATAGTTGTGGTGAAAAGATATTTCTAATCCAATCCCTGTGGAGACGATACTCACTCACTACTATATTACTTGCATTGATTGTGTATACTTGCATAGATTAGCATGCCTTAGCATATACATTCACAAGCGATCAAATAACATCCTGGCAATGACCAATACGGTGGCCGAAGCCTGAATAGGTGGTGCCAGAGGAGATCACGGTATGAACGATGATGGTTGGAAACTAGGGTTTTAAACCCTAGTTACTTATTTCTGTTGGGCCTGGTTCTGTTGGGCTTCGGTTTGGGTCGGATAACCCTTTGTAATTAGGCCTAATTTTGGGGTTTATTGTATTTTTAATTTGGACATGTAATAATAATAAAAAAATAATAATAATAATAATATTAAAAATTGGACGAAAATGAGTGTCGACACTTATGTTAACAAGAATAGGGCAAAGACAAAGAGACAATGAGTTTTTCGTCCGGTTAACTGTGTATTTTGAAATCTGATAAGGGATCTGCTCCGCTGCTTTTATAGGGTAGATCAACGTGAGTAATGGAATGAATCCGGGATGGTGAAGTTCTAACTTGTCTACCTTAGAGATAAGGAGTGAGTTTTAAACAACTAAAAGGGATAGATGCTAGAGTAGGAGAGACTATGTCTATAGTTAACGCCGAGAGGTATTGCCGTAGCAATCGTCTAAGAATACTTAGTAATCCTGTCGGGCAGTTTTAGTGAATCATAATAAGTCATTCTAAACTAAGAATATTTGTTGTCAAGATAATGGTTTAGCATAAGTGCTTTGTGACCCGTCTGAATATGTGAGGTTGTTTGCATTATATTTAAACCATCACTTGTTTTATTAGTCTGCATATTAATTTTGCCTCAACCAAACTTTTCTGAAATCATTGAATCATTTTTCTTAGTTTATTAATAATAGTTCTTAGGATAATACTTAGTAGGACTTAGTTTGTGACATTTGTTCTAGTTGTGGTGAAAATATATTTCTAATCCAATCCATGTGGAGACAATACTCACTCACTACTATATTACTTGCATCGATTGTGTATACTTGCACAGATTAGCTTTCCTTAGCATATACATTCACAAGCGATCAAGTTTTTGGCATCGTTGCCGGGGATTGGCAACTGTCAAAAGTTCTAGCCATAACAAGTTATTTGTGTCACTTTATAATTATTTTGTCTAACGTAGTTTATTATTTTCTTTTATAGGTTTTTAATATTGCATGACCTTGAGATTTGCTGGTAAGCCTTTAGAACCATTCGACCCCAAAGTTGAGTAATCATTCAGAAAAAGGTTGCGTGCCCAAAGTACCAGAGAACAATTGAATGCAAAATGACATGGGAGATTTAGGAGATCAAGTTGCAAGACCAAGAGCGATACGAGATCACTTGAACCCAATTCTCGATGACCTCAATCCTGGCATAGTGGCACCTGAGATACAAGCCACTCATTTTGAACTCAAACCGGTGATGTTTAATATGTTGAACTCTATCGGTCAATTTGGTGGTACACCCAATTAAGACGCTGGACAACATGTGCGTGCTTTCCTTGAAGTATGTGATTCATTTAGACAGCAAGGAGTACATGAAGATGTGCTCAAAACTAAAGTTTTTTCCTTACTCCTTACGTGATAGAGCAAGAGCTTGGCTCAGCGGAGTTCCTTCCGGATCAATGGAGTCATGGGAAGATTTATGAAATAGTTTCTTACTCCGATATAATCCGCCCAATATGAATACACAGCTTCGGAATGACATTGCAAGTTTTCGCTAAGGCGACGATGAATTAATGTACGAATGTTGGGATAGATATAAAAGTTTACTTCGCAAATGTGTTAATCATGGATTTCATGATTGGACGCAAGGGGTGATATTTTATAATGGAATCAATGCACCAACTCGAATGATGCTGGATGCCTCAACAAATGGCACCCTACTAGACAAATCACCCGAGGAAGCTTTTGACATCCTCGACAGGATAGCGAATAATGACTATCAATTTCCAAGTGCAAGATTGGGAACCAACAGAAAAACCTCTGGAGCATATGAATTAGAAAACAAAGATTCGGTAGCAACCCAATTTTCCACCATAACCAATATGTTGAAAACTTTGCAACATCCTAATGAGATAAGAGAAGTCAAGACGACCAATAATGTGTGCCTATTCTGTCACGGAAACCATCATGAGATTGAATGTCCTGAAAACCATGAGTCAACTAATTTTGTGGCCAACTACAATCGAAACAACAATAATCCCTATTCGAACATGTACAACCCTGGTTGAAGACATCACCCAAATTTTTCATGGAATAATCAAGGGAACAACAACAATCAATCCATAAATTGCAGGCCACAGTAAAATAATTCAGACCATCAGCATATTCAGAATCAGCATCATCAGCAGTTCTGACAGAATAATAAATGTATAGCTTCTTCCTCTAACACTCATTATAATACTAACTCCTTGGAATTTTCCTTGTAGGAATTCATGATCTCGACAAAAGATTTCATGTCGTCTACAAAGACCTTGATGCACGAACATTCTGCAACAATCAAAAATCAAGGAAATTTGTTACAAAGCCATACAACACTTTTGCAAAACCATAGTTCATCTCTCAGAGCATCGGAGAATCAAGTGGGACAGATTGCCACGGCATTACATTCTCACCCACACAGAAATCTCCCTAGTGATACTAAAGTCACTAAGCATCATGGAAAGGAGCAATGCAATGTACTTACGCTAAGGAGTGGAAAACAAGTTGATCAAGATGACAAGTTTGGGGGAGAACAGTTGAACAACTCTCGCCAAGGCGTAACACAACCGGATGAGGAATATGAGAATGTTGAATAAGAGAAAGCACATGAAGAGAAGGAAAGAAGTGAAGGCTAAGAAAAGCATCAACCGGATAACAAGAAATTCATGGTCAAGGCCAGCGATTACCCTGCACCATCAGTAGTCGATGTGAGACCTCCACCTCCGTTCTCTCAACGGTTGAAGAAACATTATGATGACATCCAGTTCAAGAAATTCGTTGATGTTCTGGACCAGTTGTGTATCAAAGTGCCCGTACTCGAAGCCATCGAGCAAATGCCTTCCTATGCCAAGTATCTGAAAGAAATTGTTACAAAGAAAAGGAATGTAGAACGTGTCACCACGGCAATAGAAATCTGCTCAACAGTGAGCAAACTCCCACCAAAGCAAAAAGACCCTGGTATCTTTATAATACCATTTTCCATTGGTAATGACTTCATCAGATGAGCTCTCATTGACTTGGGATCAAGTGTAAACTTGATACCAAAAACGATATTCATGAAACTAGACGGGTATAATGCCTATCCCACCTCGGTCATTCTACAGTTAGCTAATCAGTCTTATGTGCGACCCGAGGGCAGAATTGAAGACGTTGCAGTAAAGGTGGATAAATTCGTATTTCCAGTGGATTTTCTCATTCTGAATTGCGAAGCTGATGAAAATGCACCAATCATTTTGGGATGCCCATTCTTAGCCACCGAGGGAATTTTAATAGATTATGAAAAGGGAGAATTCACCATGAGAGTTGGCGAGCAAAATGTCACGCTCAATGTTTTCAACTCTATGAAATTCGCAGATGATCCAAATGAATGTCAATGCATTAGTAAGATTAAAGAAAAGGCAATCCTTGGACGAGGTGAATCCCTAAGGCTCGATAAGTACAATACTTTGTACTATGAACCTACAACTGAGGTGCATGAAGAAGAAAACTTTGGCCCAGACGAACTATTTTCAAAAGAAGGTTCTGACAATCATAGACATGACAACAGAAATCTGCACAATGAACACCCTGAAAGCGACGACAATACAAAACACAGAGGAAAGATAAATGACCAATTGAGATTTCTTCATAGGTCAGGTATGAAATTCGAGCCTTTAGATTATGATGAAGTTAAATCTTAAGAGTCATCTTCACAACATGCACCGAAATTGGAGCTTAAGACTTTACCATCACATTTGAAATATGCTTATCTAGGAGTTGATGAAACTTTACCAGTGATAATCTCTGCATACCTAACCTCCGAACAAGAGAAGAGTTTGTTGCATGTTTTGTCACAACACAGAAAAACTATTGGATGTACGATGACAGAATTGAAAGGAATCAGTCCAATCATATGCATGCACAAAATCAATCTTGAAGATAACCATATCACCTCGGTAGAACCCCAAAGATGGCTCAACCCGATCATGAAGGAGGTTGTCATGAAAGAAATAATAAAATGGCTGGATGCGGTAGTGATTTATACTATATCCGATAGTTCATGAGTTAGCCCAGTCTAATGCGTGCCAGAAAAAGATGGTGTAACCGTGGTTAAAAGCGAGGATGATGAGTTACTCACCATGAGAACAATCATGGGCTGGCGCATATGCATGGATTATAGGAAGCTCAACAAAGCCACAAAGAAGGATCATTTTCCCCTCCCTTTCATCGATCAAATGTTGGATAGATTAGCAGGAAAGACATTTTATTGCTTCCTCGATGGATACTCGGGGTATAATCAAATTGTCATAGCACCTGAAGACCAAGAGAAAACAACGTTCACATGCCTGTATGGTACCTATGCATTTAGGTGAATACCGTTTGGACTGTGTAACGCTCCAGCAATATTCCAATGATGCATGACGGCAATCTTTTTAGAAATGGTGGAAGAGTACATGAAAATATTTATGGACGACTTCTTCGTTTCGAGTGATGACTTTGACCGATGCCTCGGCAATTTATGCAAGGTGTTAAAACGTTGTGAAGAAGCCAACCTAGTACTGAATTAGGAAAAATGCCATTTTATAGTAACTGAAGGAATAGTGTTGGGACACAAAATTTCATGCCATGGCATCGATGTCGACAAAGCCAAGGTGGATGTAATTGCAAATCTTCCCCCACCCACTAATGTGCGGGTGTACGAAATTTCCTTGGACATGCATGATTCTATAGGCAGTTCATAAAAGACTTTTCTCAAATCTCTAAACCTTTATGTATTTTCCTTCAAAAAATCATCCATTTAAGTTTACTAATGATTGTTTGAATGCCTTCACAGATTTGAAGAAGAAGCTTTCAGCAGCTCCAATAGTTATCCCACCAGACTGGAATGAACCATTTGAGCTTATGTACGATGCTAGTGACTATGCAGTTAGAGCCGTTCTAGGGTAACGAAAAAGTAAAATTTTTCATGTTATCTACTATGCAAGCCGAACGCTTAATGATGCTCAAGTGAATTATACCTACACTGAAAAGGAACTCTTAGCAGTAGTATTTGCATTCGATAAGTTTAGGCCATATCTAATAGGCACTACGGTAATTGTGCACACAGATCACTCAACTATTAAATATCTGATTAAAAAAAAGATGCAAAGCCTAGACTAATTCGGTGGATATTATTACTGTAAGAATTTGATTTAGAGATCAAGGATAGAAAAGGTATAGAAAATCAAGTAGCATACCATTTGTCTTTAGATAACAAACCTGATTGTCCTGACATCATAGATATTAAAGAGGATTTCCCTGATGAAAAAATATTATTTGTCACGGCTACACCGTGGTATGCTGACATCGTTAATTTTCTTGTTAGTGGTATTGTTACTCTTGATTTATCTAGTCAGGCAAACGGAAATTTCGACACGATGTGCGACATTACTACTGGGACGAACCATTTCTATTCAAGCAGTGCAGAGACCAAATAATCCGAAGGTGCATTCCATAAGAAGAGCAACAAGATATCCTACTCCAATGCCACTCGTCATCATATGGAGGGCATTTTGGTGGGATGAGAACAACAATGAAAGTGCTTCAGTCGGGATTTTATTGGCCAACCTTATTCAAATACGTGCATGAATTCCACAAGTCATGTGATAGATGCCAACGAACAGGAAACATCTCGAAACGGCATGAGATGCCATGACAAAACATTATGGAGATCAAACCTTTCGACGTATGGGGCATAGATTTCATGGGACCTTTTCCAGTATCATTCGGAGATATGTACATTCTCTTGGCAATGGGTTCCGTATCAAAATGGGTTGAAGCCATTGCAACATCTAAGCACGATTCCAAGACGGTGTTGAAGTTTTTGCACAAAAATATATTCACCCACTTTGGGACACCACGAGCTCTCATTAGCGATGAAGGGACACATTTTGATAATAAATTGATTGCCAAGGCACTGAAAAGATATGGAGTACGACATAAAATTGCTATGGCGTATCACCCTCAGACGAATGGACAAGCCAAAGTATCTAACTGAGAAATCAAGCAGATCCTCGAAAACGTGGTCAACCCAAGTCGAAAAGATTGGTCGCCGAAGCTAGATGAAACACTATGGGCCTATCGCACAACATTCAAGACACCGCTGAGAATGTCCCCATTCAAGCTAGTCTATGGAAATGAATGTCATCTACCGGTTAAACTCAAACACAAAACTTATTGGGCCATCAAAAAGATGAACATGGATGCTCAGCTTGCTGGAGAAAGAAGAGTATTGGAACTAAACGAGATGGACGAATTTAGAGAACATGCATACGAGAAATCCTGCCTTTACAAGGAGAAAACAAAACGATGGCATGACAGAAAAATACTGCCGAGGCAATTTTATTCTGGACAACAAGTATTGCTCTACAATTCACACCTTAAGTTATTCCCAGGCAAGCTAAAATCCCAATGGTCAGGACCATTTATCGTACACCAAGTCCATGACAATGGAGCGATTAAATTTCAGAACCAAAACGATGGTTCCATCTTCAAAGTGAATGGGCAGAGACACAACGAAAATCTGAATTCTGTACATAAATAAGTTAAGTTATTTTATGCTTTAATTTGTTTTATTTTATTATTCTATTCTCTCATATTGTAGGCAAGCATGGAACACGTGGCAGCATGAGGAGTTAAAGCATGCATGAGGAGAAATGATGAACTAGCGCAAAAGGTTTTGGCGGTAGAACAAAAGGGAAAGAAATCTTTTCCCCTCCTTTACATCAAATCACATATTTCTCATTTAATGAGAAATCTTTTCCTCACCGAGAAAAGACGCAAATACCCCGAAACCAACCATCACTATCCAAGAAAAAAACTACCCACTCTTCTTCTTCATCTTCATCGTGTTTTCATCTTACTCTACAAACCAGAAAATTTGTCTGCTTTCTCTCAAAAATACCTCCCCATCGCCACCACTAAAATCAGCCAAGAAAAATGGTAAGATCGAGACTGGCCCCACCCCCCAGACAGATTTTCGAACGTTTCCAAATAGTCAAAGCAGATGCACGCTTCAAAACCATTCAGCAACGCCAAGTCTATTTGGAAGATGGATTCGTTTTTCGAGTCGAGGGAGAAGAGCAGTTTGGCCCTAAGGTGATGGATGTTGTAAAGAAGCATAACTGGGAGAAGTTTGCTCGTAATCATAACGCCGTAGCACCGACAATGATAAGGGAGTTCTATGCCTACCTCGCGGACACCTCCAACCACACGGTATATGTTCGAGGAAAACTCATTCGCTTTTCCCCTTCTGCACTTAACAAATACTTTAAGTTGGGGAAGGTGGATGATCAGCATAAGAAATTTGTGGCCAAGGCAAATCAAGAAACGTATAGTGGAGTTCTACAGGATTTATGTTTTGGGTGGGCCAAGTTCGAAGGGAATGCCCCCACAAGAAAGCGAGTAGATCGCCGAGCCCTCAAGCCACATGTGAAACTGTGGAAACATTTTCTTAAAGGCAAGTTGATGCCAACGTCCCACAACACCACTGTCTTCGTCAAGTGACTGATGCTGTTGCACTCGATCATATACGGCAGGATGATCGATGTGGGTGAAATCATCTTTGAGCAGATCCATGACTGTGCCAAGAGGAACCATGGTAACCTACTATTCCCAAACCTTATAACCGCACTGTGCAAAAAGAAAAAGGTTATTGAGGACCCATTCGAAGACTTCATCAAACCCAATGAGGGTATTACAAAGAAAAAAGTCCCCGAGTTGATGAGTTTCAATGATGATGACCCAAAGGAGGGTCTGCAGCGAGGTGCAAAATCGGTTACCATGGTTAGAATGGCTGCTGTGGTCACACACACGCGTGAAACGCGTGAAAAGACCGGGTGCATGAAGGATCACATGAAAATTTACTTTGAATACGCCAAGGCAAGGGACATGCAACTCAAAGCTTTCATCAAGGAGTTACTCCCAACCACAATGATCAGACTGCCAACCTTCCCCAGTATTATTCTCAACTACAATACGGGCGACAGCACATTCCATGCCTCGACATCTTATGTCCCTCCAGACGTTTCACCAGGGGTGCCCACTGATGTGCCACCATTGACAACCCATGTCTCACCCGAACCAGAAGAAAGCCACGGCGACACCGAGGAGTTTCTCATCCTTCTCCACCACCAAAAGTAGCAGTGATACTCCACCCCACTTCTTCACTGATGAAGATTTCACGCCAGTACCGAAGCAGCCTAAGCAGGATCACATTCCATCCCCAGTTCAATCGACACCACCAGCACCAACAGAGCTCCTAGTCTACTACCAGTTCCAGCACAACCGACTCCCGCGACCGAGCAGTCCACTCCAGCCCGCGCTTCGACCAGCAAGAAGAGATACAAGAGAACGACGGGCTGTATACTTCAACCATATCATTCTCAGCCAGAAGTAGTAGACTCGGGATCTGAGAGTCCTTCCCCTCCCAAACGACGCCGCACGAGGGCGTCAAGTCAAGCCACACCACCACAGTAAGTTTTTTTAGCCTTTGTTTTTATTTTAATTTTTGAATTTGCATATAATAGCATTTAGTATAGTTTTCATGCATTGAGGACAATGCATCCCTCAAGTTTGGGGGATGTGTTGTCCATTCTTCCATACTTTGTTAAATAGTAATTGATGTTAATTGGTTGAAAATTTTGGTTGTCATGACATAAGTATGTTAAGATTATTGTTAGGAATGAATTAGGGATGCCCAATGATGAATGCAAAATTCTATTGCCTAGGTCAGAATTATTATAAAGACTGTCTGAAGAAGAGAACCAACCCTAGGCTTGATCCTTTGAAACTTATAAACACGATTGTAGGATGTCTTTGCTCTAGGTAATCTGTAAAATTTTAGGGAAAGAACTTTCTAATTGCCGAGACTTCAAAAATATTCTAAGGGTAAGGTAAAAACTCTCTAGTGTTTAAAAACTTGAAAACTCAAAAAATACAAAGGGACACTCCTCTGTAAAAAGGCATGAATAATAAAAAACTCCAAAAGAAATTAAGAGTAGCCAAGGCATATGAGTGAATAAAAGTAGTCACAGGATGACTCTGCCCGACTAGCTTGGGGGTGGAATGTATGCTCCCTTTCACCTAGAGTGTGGTACGGTAATTGTGATGAGCTGACTCCCCTATAAAAAAATGTAAATAAAGAGATTGAAAGTTGATAAATAACTACGAGTATAAACTAAGCCTGATGAATAATTTGTTGCCTGATGAATAATTTGTTGCCTTGACAACCTATAAGTGCTTACTTTAAGTTTTCTACTTACCTCTATGCATAGACTGGTTACAATCACACACACACAATATCAAAGGATCCTGACTAGGGAGGGTACTTGACTAATATGACTGTCGAACATGTTGAGGCCACATATTTTTGCTGAGGGCTAAAATCTCAAACCTGATGATGTTCTTGATACTGTTTTACCATGACAATTTTAATTCTCTTCTAGCTATTATCAATTTCTTGAGGACAATCAATAGTTTAAGTTTAGGGGTGTGATAACTCCGTAAAAAGACTTAATTTATAGTCTTTACACTTAATTTATTGCTCGTCTAAACAAAATATGCATTGCATTTTTAGTTGCATTTAGTTGCATATAGGTTATATTTGCTTGTGGTGGATAAGTTTTGCATAGGCAAGATTTATTTGGCTTAACTGATGCTGCTGAGGAGAAGGGGTTTTTTGAGTTGTGTTTGTGCAGGTACTCTACAGAGGAAGAACATTTCAGTCGTGATAATGAAAAGTTGAAAAGGCCAATGGAGCAGATGAGAACGTGAGGAGTAAATTTATCTCGCCGACGTAAGAATTATCTGAAGAAGTCTGAAGCACATGTGGCGAAACCGCCTATGTCACATGCCAGCTGGATGACCTACTTCACGTGGAAGCAAGACTTGATTATTCTGACAGCCGTCAGTCACCATAGGCGTGAGCAAGCAGCTACAGTGCTTTCCCTCTGTCTACCCCCCAATCTTCCTTTGTGTCCTCCATAGCCAGACGATAGCAGAGCGGTGATCAGGCCTCGAGAGAGGGTGATCACCAAGGAAGCCGTAGTACTGATCAAGATTGTCGCGACAGAGCTCTGACTTTGGGAGTCATTCTTCATTTGTTCCGAAACTCTAATTCTATTTGGTGTGTTTTAAATGGTTTAATCTTGGATGATCTTTGATAACACCATGAATGCTTTACTTGGTGTTAAACTTTGTTTACCTGAACAATATTTTTATGTTTATGAATGATGAATTATGTTTGCTTATGACTGTTTTGCTCATAGTTTAAATATTTTTCCTTAACATTGTAAGAGCATCGAGAGATCACCTGGGGTTTCGGTAAAACATGTATGGGCATTGTAAAAGCATCGAGAGATAGCCTTTTCTCTAGAAAGTGATTCTTGAATTCGAGAGAATTAAGAGAGATCAACGTGAGCAAAGGAATGAATTCGGGATGGTGAAGTTCTAACTTGTCTACCTTAGAGATAAGGAGTGAGTTTCAAACGACTAAAAGGGATAAAGGCTAGAGTAGGTTAAGACAACATCTATAGTTAACGCCGAGAGGTATTGCCATAACAACCATCTAAGAATACCTAGTAATCCTGTCGGGCAGTTTAGTGAGTCATAATAAATCATTATGGGCTTAAAATAATTGTTGTCGAGACAATAGTTTAGCATCAGTGCTCTGTGACACGTCTGAATATGTGAGGTTGTTTGCATTATATTTAATCCAATACTTGTTTTGTTTTGTTTTATCTGTCTGCATATTTTCTTTGTCTCGACCACAGTTGTCTACAATCATTGAATCATTATTCTTAGCTCCTTAATATTAGTTCTTAGCTTTAATACTTAGTAGGATTTTAGTTCTAGTTGTGGTGAAAAGATATTTCTAATCCAATCCCTGTGGAGACGATACTCACTCACTGCTATATTACTTGCATCGATTGTGTATACTTGCATAGATTAGCTTGCCTTAGCATATACATTCACAAGCGATCAAATAACGTCATGGCAATGACCAATACGGTGGCCGAAGCCTGAATAGGTGGTGGCAGAGGAGATCCCGGTATGAGCGATGATGGTTGGAAACTAGGGTTTTAAACCCTAGTTACTTATTTCTGTTGGAATGGTATTGGGCCTGGTTCTGTTGGGCTTCGGTTTGGGTCGGATAGCCCTTTGTAATTGGGCCTAATTTTGGGGTTTATTGTATTTTTAATTTGGACATGTAATAATAATAAAATATTAAAAATAATTAGTAATAATAATAATATTAAAAATTAGACGAAAATGAGTGTCGACAACTGCCTCTCTTTGCCCATTCTTATGTCAACAAGAATAGGGCAAAGACACAAGAATAGGGCAAAGACGAAGAGAAATGAGTTTTCGTCCGGTTAACTATGTGTTTTGAAATCTGATAAGGGACCTGCTCCGTTGCTTCTACAGGGTAGATCATATCGAGAAACTTTGATTTTTCCACTGTTCTTCTGGTAAGATTGAATCGAGTCAAACTTGTTCTACTTATAGTCAGAAAAGAACAAATCTTGAAAGAGGTGGATTTTTTCCTTTGCTTATTAAGGGAAAAATCAGATCTGGGGATGTTGATTCATTCCACTATTCATTAGGGAATATTGAATCGAGTCAGACTTGTTCCACTGTTACTCAGGGAAGATCAAATCTTGAAAGAGATGGATCTATTCTGCTTCTTCTTGAGGGAAAATCAGATCTAGGGACGTTGATTTATTTCACTATTGTTTAGGGAAGTTTGAATCGAGACAGACTTGTTCCACTGTTACTAAGGGAAAATCAAATATTGAAAGGGAGATATGTTCTGCTACTTCTTAAGGGAAAATTAGGTATGTAAATGTTGATTCATTCAACAGTTTTTCAAGGAAGATTGAATTAAGCCAGACTTCTTCCTCTGTTCCTCAGAGAAGATCAAATCTGGAAAAAAGAGGGATATGTTAGACTGCTTCTTAAGGGAAAATCATATATGGAAATGTTGATTAATTCCACTATTTTTTCAAGGAAGATTAAATCGAGCTTGATTTGCATCCATTGTCTTCAAGAATATCAAATCTGAAAATTAAACATTACCCTTGTTATTATATGTTTGAAAATTTGAAAAATCATACTTGAAGATTTGGATTTTAAGATAATCTTTGAAAATCAATTTTACTTGTGGAAACTTGTCTTGCAACCACTGAATATGGGAGTTTGCCTACCTAAACATGATTCTCTGCATTTGAGGTTTGAATTCAAGCTTTCACTTATTGTGATTTTGATATCATGAATCTTCTCTTTTCATTGGAAGATCTGTAAAAACCATACGTTTATATGTGAAATGTGAATGCAATATAATGCATTTTCTTTTATGCAAATGATGTTCTCATGCATGCATAAATGTTGATTCAATTTTCCTTTGAATCCAAAGTGGAGAACTCAGTCTTCTTCCCCTTGATCACTCTTCTCTAGGGTTTACTCAAATATCAGTGTAGCAACTTAAAATTTCAAGCTTGCAACTTTGAAGAGACATCTGATCATATTATTATATCTTTGCTTCTTCTTTTCTTCTCATCTGCATTAAAGTTTCAGAAGAAATTTTTCCTGAATTCTTGTTATGGTCAGTAATATGATCTTGACGTCCCTTTATGTCATTGACCCAATTGCGCTATCAGAGTTGTTTTTCCCGGGACTCTACAGTCAACTCATGCTCGAATGATTTATTTTACAAGGTAAACTCTGCTCAAACTCTTGGTTTACCCCTGACACTCCAAGTTGTGAGACTCATTTTGAATGTCCTTTTGGCTTAAACCTTGTTATCTCAACATGATCTAGGTTTCTAGTCATGCCCAAGATTGGTATTTTCTTGGCTCATCCTTATTTGGGTGCCAAAATTCATCATTGACTGGTCGCAGTCTTGCACTTTTGCTATGCGCGGGGATATGTACCCCTTTCAAAAAAGACAATCATCTGCTTCTTGATGGATCATCGTCAATGTCACAAGGAAGTACTACAAGTTCTATCCTTAAGTTCTTCTGATCTCTCAAACTATTTGCTTTCAAGATTGTGGGATGTTTCACTATTCTAGCATCGCTTATTCTTTTTCTCCAATAGATGCAGAATGGGCCTCACCCGCTTCAAAAACCTTTCGTATTTGAGACTGTCCTATTTGAAAATATTTTTATCATTTCTTTTATTTTAGAAATCAAGGAAAGAAATAATTTTTTAAAGTATTACTCCTTCATTCAGGTTCACAATAGAAGAAAATCATAAACACGAGTTCACATAATATCAAAAGAATCAGCAACTCCTTTAATATTTTCAAAGTTATAGCTATTTGACAAGTGTCAAAATTGATGGGATGGCTTTAGGTTGACTTTCTTATTTTCTAATGTTTCAGTCACCGAATATGTCCTTTCTTTCTCGGTCTTTGTGAACATTATAACATGCCCCTCGTTCTTGGCTTGGTATTTTAACTGGATGCGGACAAAATGAAGCAACTAGCATATTCAATTACTTAACTTTCTAGAATACTTCAATTTTGGTTCTCTGAAATCTTCCATTTGTTCAAGCTTCATAGACTTCCTTAGCATAGTAGTGCAGAGAGACATCAATCTAAATATAAAATTCCTGAGTACGTGTGTGAGGTTGACTATAACATGTGTTCCTCAACTCCCTTAGTCCATTTTACTGAAACTAGTTATCAGATAAATTTGATTTAATTTACCATTGTTCTGGCTAGTTGATTTTAGCTTTATTAAAATTGCCTTTATCGGGCTAGCTGAAGGGTTTATCTCATCACAAAGTCTTTGACTTGACAATCTCAGTGGAACAAATACCGAACTGTTGAGTATTTGAGCAATGACATTGTTTGAATCCAATCTATTCATAAAGTCAGGGCTTTTGTAACACCCCCAACTCGTATCTGACCCAGATCCAAGTCTGAGGTGTCACATTGACTTTTAAACATTTTTCTTTACAAAATGACTAAAAGTTAAATTCACAATTCAAGAAAATGATTACTTTTCATTTATTTAAAATCAATTGGGTTTACAAAACATATAAGGACTTATACAATTTAAATCTTTAGACTACATGCCAACTACACTCTATTTAACAAAATACATATATTAAACTACAATTCTGATCTGATCTGTGGAAAGGAGAATCTGACCTGTCTCACTCCTCTTCGCTTCTCTTCTCGCTTTCCGGAACCTACGTGTAAAACACTTACACGCTAAGTCTATGACTTAGTAAGACATATAAAATATATAAGGTAAACTATAACTTCTAACAATGAATGCATGATTTATACCATCATATCATACATCCTCATGTACACTTTCATGTAATTAGTATATATACATATGCATATATCATCATGTCATATAGAATTGTATACTATTTCATATTCATATAATTATTTATATCTACTCCACTCATCTTATATCACATTCTCTTGTTATCATTTAAACCATTTCTTTTATATAACTCTTAATAATATAATTTCTATTCCAAAGTCACAGATCTTATCTCTTATTTCCATATACTCCTATTTATCATATAACTATAGATTATTGTGACATATTCTATATCATATTCTGGTATACTAATTCCTTATATTCTATTAGTTTGTTTTTCATATAATTTGTCACATAAACATATATTTTCATAATTTATCATGATCTGATTCCTATGATATTCTCATATAACTTCATTTCCTAGATCCTTGTACTATATTTCATATTAACTAAGAATTTAACAAGTGTTTGGACCATAATTTCATTGAAACATATAGACCTTCCTATACAACTTATTTCATCCATTCTTATACTTATTTATGTACATATTTCCTATTTGATATACTATTTATTTTATCTTTATTCTCATTTAATAATATAATTACATTATACTAGTTCACCCACAAAGTATATTCTCACAGTACGATTATAATTATTCTATTCATATAATCCTATAGTCCACTACCTTATTACATATACATATACTTATGGAGTTCACAACATTTCTCATGTAATTACTTGTAACATATCATATAAGTTCATTATATTCTATTACATTCCAACATATCAAACAAACATAATTTCTAACATAGATAATATAATATATGCAATACATTTAACCAATACACTCATATCCAAGTACACAATTACATAACAATCATATCGAGTTTATTTCTATTATCTCTTTATTAGCCCATGTACACATGTGAGAATATGAGGTAAGTGAGTTCACTGAGGTTGTGCATATATGCTGTCACCACAGCTCGTATAAATTCCCACTAGGGGCACTTCACTTGTCCCGAAGGACCACTATGTCCCGAAAGACCACTATCCATATATCCCGAAGGACATAGGTAACCCTCGACTCTTGGCATGCCAACTATACCTCTAGCTCTCATGACACATAACGTGGGCGTTAACACTTATATCATTTCACATATTCATACTTTCATATCACATATCTTTGTATCACATAGCTCATGTCATTTCTTATGAAATCATTTATAACATGTAGCACATATAACTCATATACCTTCTTACATGTTATAAATGAAATCATTCATACTTTCATATCACATATGGTTCTTATCTTTTCATATAGTTTATGTTTTATTCTCATATATTCACATAATTCACATACATATAATACATACCAGACATGTTCACACAAATCATATGACCTACAACACATACATCATATTAAACATATGCTCATATTATGAATTCATGCATTATACTATAGGAAATATACTTGTCACAAGTCTTACTTCCAATAAACATCATATGCTATCTAATATACACTCACCTGGCCTCACTAGTCAATACCGTTCTCTTATCTTTTTCTCGATGCTTAATACTTGTCGACTGGTCTGTACTTTGCTCTCGATTGATATCTAAACAATCATACATATGATATACATATCAACATTCCAATTATCATAATTCGATCCTTAATAATTCAAGCTAATTGAAATGCTATATACAATTTTCTCTTTGAGTAGTATCGGTAGCCCCAAGCATGGTACCAATACTTCCTTAGCTATGGTATCGATACCCAAATTGCATTCGATATTTCTTGGTATTGATACCTTCCTTATGGTATCGGTACCTATGGTATCGATACTGCATTCCCAGGTATCAATACCCTTTGAATGCCTTTATTAATTCCAGACTTGAAGTATCGGTACATGTTAAATCAGTATTGATACCCAAAGCCCATATTTCACTTTTAAAACCCAAAAATTCACTCATTCTAACTCAAATCCTTCATTTCTTAACCCCTTTAATATTCTTAACTCAAATATGCATACCCAAACCAATTCCTATGCATTTAATACCTCTTTATATTCAAAATCTCATTCTCCAAATGAAATTCAAGAATGAAATTCAAGAATCATACAAAATTTCCAACATGTTCTAATTCCAATTCCATCACTTTATATCTCTTAATTCAAATATTTCCCAAGATTTCATTTAAAAACTCCTCTTTAATCTCTCCTAACTTGTTCATCTTTGAGTTTTAAACCATTTAAAACTTCTCTTAAGCTTTCTTATCACTCTAAGAATAAAAAAAACCTTAAAATTAAAGAAACAATCAAGTTGAATCCAACTCACCTTACCATTGAAGCCGTGAGAGGAAGAAGATAACAAGCCTCTAGAGTTTTCTTTCTCTTCCTCTCATTTTCCACGTGGTTCATTCTCTTATAAAGGGAAAATAAAAATCTTTCTTGTCAAATAACCATTTTACCATTTACTTTCATTTAATAATTACTAATAATCCTTCACAAAATATTTCTAAATAAGTCCCTGAACTTTTCAATCTTTTGAAATCATACCATAAAATTTTAAAACTTCTATTTTGATCACTAGCGTTGATTTTGGGATGTTACAGCTTTTGGGTTTTCTCTGTAACCAATTGCTTTAGTGGAATAACTTAGCTTTATTGTATAATCTATAATAATAATTTATTAACCTTTTGAGTATTCATATTTATAATTTCTTAATCTCATTGAGAATAACTTATTATAGTCTATGTGTCTTTAATGGTCAGACAATCCCATATTTATAGTTCAATTCTCAAACAACTAACTTATACTAAATTCATCCACTCCACCATTCCATTTGTGAAGATTATGATCATCATTGAACGTACTCAATAGAAGTGTAGTCTAGTCAGTTTTGCAATGTCATACACAAGAGATTCACCATGTTTTCCGCTCCTATACATACCTGAATACCAAGCCTCTTGATTATTTCCTCATGAGAGGAGAAGACTATATTGGTCCTTGCAAGAAAAGGGGTATGGTATTCGAGTGTATTTTATGGGGTAAGGTCAAGGGTCCTTGTTTTATCAGTTTTCAGTCTTGTCACTTTGTCAAAGACCCATAATTTTAATCATTTAATGAGTTTTAATTCAGTTGATGTTCAAATAACTGAAAGATTGCAATTTTGATTCTATACTCACCATCTTTAAAGCAACATAATATTATTCAAATATTCTTATGAAAAAAGCTGTGAAAGGACAAAAAAATTCAAACAATATGTTGTAAATGGAATAAAGCCTCACGATGGATGAAATTATTTCTTCCTAATTAGGATGTCACATTACTCATGTGGGTGCTCGACTTGATATTCAGGGTTGTTACAATCTAATGCCCCTATTTCTCATTAAATGACCATGCCCCTCAATGATCATATTCTATAACTTGCTCTTCGCCACCCTATAATTATTAGGGGCATGCCCCAAACTTCATAGCTAGCTCTCAAATCTTCTCTAGGTTAGAACGGGGTGGCTTCAATTTAGCTTTAATATTTCTGTCACAAGATTCTTCGCGAGTTACTACCAAGATCCGTGATTAATGCACGTTAAGATGCAATGTATATTATGCAATGTATGACATATATATGTGAATGTACATATGTAAAAATGCACATACGAATGCAAAAATACAGAAATAGAAATAAAAAATGTGCGATGCAAATGCATTTATGGAAAAGGTGTCATTCCAGAGTGAACATTTTAAAATAATTTTCATTAAACATAAAGGTTTCGATACATCAAACAAACTCCTAACTTTTATATTTCTCTCAAAAGCCAAGTTAACTACTACTCATGCTAGGGTGTTGAGTTGTCAATATGCTTTAATTCTCTTGCAAAGCCAGCTAAATCAATCAACATGTGAGCCACATTACTTTCTTGGATCATAACTTCTTTCATTTTCGTCATCTTTTTCCTCCATCTTATGTGTCAATTCTTAGAGATGTAAACAAAGTTGTTCATTTTTCCTCGTAAGAAAGTCTTTTTTGTTATGAAATTCTCGTGCAATATTTCCATAATAATCTATAATCCTTATCAATGTCTTGTTCCTGACTCTAGTGGCTTCTAGGTTAGCATCAATCTCACGCTTGTGGCATTGATATGAAGCTTCCATATTGGCTATGGACATATTCAACATATGATTTTTGGCTTGACATCTTCCCAAATCAATAACAATTGTATTGTGCCTTTTTCTGCAATATGTAAATCATAAGAGAACTTTTTGGCTCGACCTTCATGCTTCTAGCAATTATTTAACCAGTGCTCAGCGTCGTTTTCATTTTAGTGACCTATGTTGTCCACTCCTCTGGGGTATTTCCCATACCAGTATTTTTAAAAGCTTGACTGATCATGTAACATCCTCGACCCGTAACCGACCCCGATACGCTTCTGAGGTGTCACATTGACTTTTCAAAACTTTTTGACTATTTGAAAATATGACTAAAATTTAACTTTTATTTGAAAATGAAACATATTTACAAAACATATCAGAGCATCTACAATTTAAAATATTATTAATACATGCCAACAACATTTCTAATAATAATACACATACAATTCAAAATCTCTCTCTGATCTGATAATCTTCTCAGTTATGTTGTCATGTCTTGCTACTCAGCTTACTCCTCGAATCTCTTTGGACCTACGTGTGAAAACACTCACATGCTAAGTCTATGACTTAGTGAGACAATATTGAGTATAATAGCATAATAAAACATTTAAGTAAGGATTTATAAAAGAATAATGAATTACAATAACAACATATTACTCATAACTTATAACATACATTATTTCTCTTTGATTAATTTTATATACTTTTCTCACTTGCTTATACAATTCATTGAAACATTTCTTATAAACCCAATAAACACTTCATTCACATTTTATACTGTTACTCATTGTTCAAATTATATCAAGTATATTTTATTAGCCCAACGTATATCGCTGAGAACTCAAGGTATACGAGTACATTGAGGTTGTGCACTAATGAAGTCACCACTACTCATATAATTTGCACCAAAGTGCCATATATTTGTCCCGAAGGACCACATAGTTTTGTCCCGAATGACCACATAGGTTTGTCGCGAATGACCACATAAATTTGTCCCGAAGGACCACATAAATTTGTCCCGAAAGACCACATAGGTTTGTTCCGAAGGACCACATAGAACCCTCGACTCTTGGCATGTCAACTATACCTCTAATCCTCATAAAATATACTTTGGGCTTCCGTTTTATAATTAATCATTAATACTTTATTCTAGTATCTTTTATCCACATAGAACTGTTGAAAACATTTTGATATTTCGATAAAATAAATATATGTGTTAATGAATTTTAAGATATTATATTTTAATATTATATTCGATTAAATTATTCAAATATTACAAATATTTTACAATATCAATTTTTACTCTTTACTAAATGAAAAATTGAGATTCAACTAAAAATATTTTTGAAATATTTTTACGAAGTGTTTCGAACTTGAATCGAGTCAAAAATAGATTTTCAAAGAGGTAGTACCGATACTACCCAAGCAGTATCGATACCATGCATTATAGTAGTACTGATACCATAAATATTGTATCGATACTACTCATTTGGTTTTGACTCCTAATTTTAACAGAATGCAAAAATGGTATCTATACTACTATACATAGTAGTATTGATACTCATTGAACGATATCGATATCGTTGGGTTGCAACGATAAAAAAATTTGAATTTATAACAGGTAGTATCGATACCCCTTAGTGAAGTGTTGATACCAAGACACTCCCAACAACTATTTTGAGTGGAAAACACATCCCAACGGCTCCATTGACTCCCACAACATCTCTAAAATTTAGAAATCATCTGAGGAGTATTTAAACAAGCTTTAAAGCCATTGCTGACAAAGAGAAACAAGAGAAATAATTGAGAAAGCCTTAAACTTCAAGTTTGAGTAAATCAAGCCAACATTCATCTATATTCATTTTGCTTTCCAAAAGAAAATAATTTGTGCTCATTTGTATTTATTTCTTGAGTGTTCTTTTTGTTCTAGAACTGTGCAAACATATTTCCTTTTGAGGTTTCCTTAAGTTAGCAAAATTTTTAATTTTCTCTTTGAGAGAGAGTGTCTCGAGAATTTGGGGTATAATTCTTGAGGGAGTTTTAAGGTTACTCTTTGTCCTTAAAAGAAAGACACATTAGTGAATTTGTGGAAATCCTTAGCGTGGATAGCTAAGGTAGTGAACATAGACTTTGGTTGAGAAAGTCGAACCACTCTTAATAGCTTTGCAAATTATTTCTATTTTCTGTCAAAGCTTCCAACAAAATTTTTAATTGTCAATTCACCCACACTTGGCCAATTCATCCGATTGATTGACTCAATAATTGGTATCAGAGCTAGACTCATTTGAAGGTTTTACCACATCTTGAGAAGATCCTAGAAGAGTTCAATCATTATCGAAGTCATCAATGGCATTTACATCAAACTTCGAGTTCGTTCTTGATTCTCAGCCCGTCAACAAGCCTCCATTCTTCAATGGAGCTAACTATGCCTATTGGAAGAATAGGGTGAATTTCTTCATTCAATCTAGTGATATGAGAGCATGAAACATAATGATGAAATGTTACTCTGCACCATTTAAAGACATGGAGATGTGGAGTGAAGAAGAGACGAGACAATTCTAACTCAATTCAAAAGCAATACATATTCTATTTTGTGCACTTGGACCGGATGAATACGGGAGAATATCATATTGTTCAACCGCTAAAGAGATGTGAGATAAGCTTCAAGTCACACATGAAGGATCTGAAGAGGTAAGAGAAACCAAAATAAGTCTTCTTAATCATAACTATAAAAAATTCAAGATGAAACCAGATGAAGATATCAAAGCTATGACGGATAGATTTTCCATAATTGTCAATGGTCTCAAGGGATTCAAAGAAATAATCCCTATTGATAAACTTGTGAGGAAAATAATTTATTCTCTTCCAAAATCTTGGCAATCAAAGAAGACTGCAATTATCGAAGCTAAAGACCTAAAGTCTTTAACCCTCGATGAGCTAATTGGTTTTATCCTCACTCACGAAATGATAATTAAAGATGAGGAAGATCAATAAAAGAAGGACGATGCAAAGAAGGAGATGGAGAAGAAGAAGAACATTGGTGTTGCTCTCAAATCCACCAAAGATAAGAGTGACTATGATGATGACAACGAGGATGAAGAAATGACATTATTTGCTAAAAGACTCAAAAGATTAATGAAGTCAAATAGAGGAAGAAAATTTTAACGCAATGAATGCTTAAAAAATGAGTCCAAGGTGAATGACCCAATAATATGCTATGAGTGCAAAAAGCCTGGGCATATTAAATTTGATTGTCCATAATTGAAGAAAAATGGTCTCTCCAAGAAGAAACATCAAACTCAAGTGGCTACTTGGAGTGATGATGAATCATCCGATGAAGAGGAACAAGAAGTAGCCAACGTGTGTTTAGTGGCCACCGAGGAGGATTCTCAGGTAACCTCTAACTCATCCATGTTAGAAGATTATTATTTTGATGAGTTATTAGAGGCATATTATGAGTTGTCCTCGGAGTATGAGATCTTATTTTCAAAACACAAGAAAAATATTTCAAAACGGAAAAATGAAAAAGATCTCTTATCCAAGACTAACAGTGAACTCGAAAGTAAGATTAAAGACTTGCAAGTCAAAATAGAAGATTTTGAAAAGAAAAATTATGATTTGCAAAACTTACTTTCAAGATTAATGATGATAATCAAAAGAAAATTGATGATCTTAAAGCTTCTTTCGATACAGTTGGATCAAAACATTTTGAAAAAGAACAAAATTCTAATTCCAACTATGTTAGAAAGAATCTTAAATCTTACAATCATAAAGGTCCCTAAGGAACCTCAAATGGTAAGATCATTAAGAGTATATGGGTTCCTAAAGGACTCATTACTACTAAAGATAAGGATATCCTAAGTATATGGATACCTAAGGGGACTAAGTTTTTAGGGACTAATGAATATGGACCCAAAAGAATTTGGGTACCAAAAATCAAAAATTGATCTATGTTTGTAGGTGAAGGAGCATTGCTTCAAGGTATAAAACATAAGCTCAAATTCATGGTATCTTGATAGTGGATGCTCAAGATATATGACCAGAGATAAGAGTCAGTTTTCAGAGCTTAACGACAAAAATAGAGGAGTAGTAACCTTTGGTGACAACTTAAAAGGTCACATCGAAGGTATATGTACTATTGGTAATACCTCTTCCATAAGAATTGAAAATGTTTTATATGTGAATGGGTTAAAGATAATCTTTTAAGTATTAGTCAATTATGTGATAAAGGATACAATGTCATATTTGAATCAAATGGGTGTAAAATTATTGACATTGCATCTAATAAGATTATACTTATTGGTCAAAGAATAGGGAACATATACATGGTGCATTTAGATATGATCAACATGAATAATTTATGCCTAGAAACTGAAGATGAGCATGATTGTTGTTTATGGCATATGAAGCTAGGACATACTAGTATGAGTATTTTGCAATGACTTATTCAAGGCAATTTAGTAAGAGGTTTGCCAAAACTGAAATTTGATCATGATAGAATCTGTGATGCATGTGCAAAAGGAAAACATAAAAGAACTTCCTTTGAACCTATTAATGATGTATCAACTAGTAGAGTCTTACAATTGATCCACATATATCTTTTTGGGCCAATTAGAACTACTAGCTAGGGTGGAAAACAATATGCTTTTGTGTTGGTAGATGACTATTCTAGGTTTACTTGGGTTCTTTTCTTAACTACTAAAGATGAAGCTTTAGAAAATTTTATCACTTTTTCAAAAGTAGTCCAAAATGAAAAATGTTACTCCATTTCAAGTGTTAGGAGTGATCATGGAACTGAATTTGAAAATCTTGGATTTACTGATTTTTGTAATTCAAATGGAATTAGCCATAAATTTTCAGCACCTAGAACCCCTCAACAAAATGGAGATTGTTGAAAACATTTTGCTGTTTCGATATAACAAATAAAGTGTAAATGAATTTTAAGATTTTATATTCGATTTCAAAATTAATATTCGAGTAAATTATTCGAATATCAAAAATATTACTCCAAGTTTTCAAATGTCAATTTTAATCTTTACTTAAGTGTAAAATTGTGCTTTAGTATTAAAATATTTTTGAAATAATTTTTACAAAGTATTTCCAACCACAATTGGGCTAAAAATAATTATTACAAAGGGATGTACTGATACACTCTTGGATGTATCGATACACACCAACATCGAATGCATTTTGTGTATTGATACACTCCTGATGCATTGATACACTCCTGGTTCCGAGAAACATCAAATGTAATTACTATACCGATACACTAGGGATGTATCGATACACTAAGTCAACCAACGGTCAAAATATTTGAATTTTACACTGAGTGTACCGATACACCTTGAGAGTGTATCGATACACCCACGCTCCCAACAAAATTTTTAAATTACACCATAACAGCTCTATTGACTTTACCAATGATCTCCAACGTTAAGAAGTGATCCAAGGTGTATTTAAACAATCTCAGGAGCCATTGATCAAAAACAAGAAACAAGAATTGAGAGAGAATAAAGAGAAAGCCTTGAACTTATCGTTTGAGCATTTTCAAGTCTATTTTCATTCAATATTCATTTTGCTTTAAAGAACACCATTTGTGCTCAATTGTATTCATTCTTGAGTGTTCTTTCTTTGTTCTAGAATTGTGCAAACATCTTTCCTTGTGAGGTTTTCTGTAAGTTTGTGAAATTTGTAATTTTTTATTTGAGAGAGAGTATTCTCAAGAATTTGGGGTATAATTCTTGAGGGAGTTGTAAGGTTACTCTTTGTCCTCAAAAGAAAGACAAATTAGTGAGTTTGTGGAAAATCCTTAGTTTGGATAGCTAAGGTAGTGGACATAGACTTGGTTGAGAAGTTGAACCACTCTAAATCGATGTGCAATCTTTTTCAATTTTCTACAAAAGCCTCTACCAAAATTTTTATTGTCAATTTACCCCCTCTTTACCGATTCGTCGATTGATTAACTCAATAATTAGTATAAAAGATACACTCATTTGAAAGTTTAACCACCTCTTGAGTTGATTCGGGAAGAGTTATATTGATATTCAAGTCATCAATGGCCTCCACTTCAAACTTTGAATTCGTTCTTGATTCAATGTCCGTCAACAAGCCTCCTTTCTTCAATAGAGCTAATTATGCTTATTGGAAGAATAGAATGAGGTACTTCATTCAATCAAGTGACATGGAAGCATGAAATATCGTGGAAGATAGATACACCATACCATCCACTCATTCAAGATTGTGGAGTGAAGAAGAGACAAGATGTTCCAGCTCAACTCAAAGGCTATCCATATTATATTTTGAGCTCTTGAACCAGATGAATACGAAACTGTTTCATCTTGTACAACCGCCAAGGAAATATGGGATAAACTACAGGTCACTCATAAAGGCATAGACGAGGTAAAAAAATCTAAAATTAGTTTTCTAACTCATAGCTATGAAAATTTCAGGATGAAACCGGATGAAGATATCAAAGCTATAACGGATAGATTTTCCATGATTGTTAATGGTCTCAAGTCATATGGAGAGATCATTTCAAATGTGAATCTTGTGATGAAGTTAATATATTCTCTTCCTAAAGCTTGGCAATCAAAGAAGACATCGATCATCGAATCTAAAAACTTAAAGTCTTTAACTCTTGATAAACTCATTGGTTCTCTCCTCATATATGAAATGATTATTCAAGATGAGGTAGACCTCGAGAAGAAGAATGAGACAAAGAAGAAGAAAAATGTTGAAGTTGCTTTCAAATCCATAAAAGTTGAGAGTGATTCTGATGATGACGACGATGATGAAGAAATTGCATTATTTGCCAAACGGTTCAGAAAATTAATGAAGCCCAATAGAGGAAGAAAGTTCAAAAGAAATGAAGGCTTCAAAAATGAACCAAAGGAGAAAGACACGATCATTTTCCACGAATGCAAAAAGCATGGGCATGTCAAATATGATTGCCTGTAATTAAAGAAAAATTGTCAATCCAAGAAGAAGAACAAGGCACACGTGGCTACTTGGAGTGATGATAAGTCATCAAATGAAGAGGAACAAGAAATAGTGAACCTGTGCTTGATGGCCACCACGGAATCTTCTCAGGTAACCTTTAACTCATTTGATTTCGAAGATTATTCTTTTGATGTGTTAGTAGAGGAATATACTAGGTTGTCTTCGGATTATGAGAAATTATTTTTGAAATACAAGAATGATATTTCAAAACTGAATAACGAAAATGATCTCATATCCAAGACCAATATTGATCTTGAGAGTAAGATTAAAAATTTGCAAATCAAGCTAGATGAGTTTGAAAAGAAAAATACTGATTTGCATAACTTACTTTCAATAGTTCATGACGATTATCAAAAAGAAATTGATGATCTTAAAGCTTCTTTCAATAAAGTTGGAACAAAACGTTTTGAAAATGGAGAAAGTTCAAAATCCAACTTTGTTAGAAAAAGTTTTAGAAACTACAATCATAGAGGTCCCCAAAGAACCTCTAATGGTAAAATCGTTAGAAGTATATAGGTTCCTAAAGAACTCATTACTACTAAAGATAAGGATATCCTATACAAATGGATACCCAAGGGGACTAGAATTTTAGAAACTAATGAATATGGACCCAAAAGAAATTGGGTACCAAAAATTAGAAATTAATCTATGTTTGTAGGAAAAGGAGCATGGCTACAAGGTGCAAAATACAAGTTCAAATTCATGGTTCCTTGATATTGGATGCTCAAGATGCATGATCGGAGACAAGATCCGGTTTATAGAGCTTAACGACAAAATTGGAGAAGTGGTAACCTTTAGTGACAACTCAAAATGTTACATTGAAGGTATAAGTACTATAGGTAATACCTCTTCCATACAAATAGAAAAAGTGTTATATGTGAATGGGTTAACGCATAATCTATTGAATATTAGTCAATTATGCGATAAAGGATACAACGTCTTATTTGAAACAAATGGTTGTAAAATTATTGACATTGCATCTAATCGGATTATACTTGTTGGTCATATAATATGAAACATTTACATGGTGCATTTAAATTCATTAAATATGACTAACTTATGCCTAGTTTCTAAGGATGAACATGATAGTTGGTTATGGCATAGGAGACTAGGACACACTAGCATGAGTGTTTTACAAAGACTAATTCAAGGAGATTTAGTAAGAGGATTGCCAAAGCTAAAATTTGATAATGATAAAATCTGTGATGCATATGCTAAAGGAAAACACAAAAGAGCCTCCTTTAAGTTCATTAATAATGTATCAACTAGTAGAGTATTACAATTGATCCATATAGATCTTTTTGGGCCAATTAGGACTATTAGCTTGGGTGGAAAACAATACTGTTTTGTATTGGTAGATGACTATTCTAGATATACTTGGGTTCTATTCTTAAGTACTAAAGATGAAGCATTAGAAAAATTCATCGCATTTTCAAAAGTAATCCAAAACAAAAAAAAAAGGTTACTCCATAACTAGTGTTAGGAGTGATCATGGTTCTGAATTTGAAAATCTTGGATTTACATATTTTTGTAATTCTAATGGTATTAGCCATAATTTTTCAGCACCTAGAACCCCTCAACAAAATGGAGTTGTTGAGAGGAAAAATCAAACTTTAGAAGAAATTTTTAGAACCATGCTTTGTGAAAAGAATTTGCCAAAATATTTTTGGACGGAAGCCACAAATACTGCTTGTTATGTTATTAATCGAGTAATGATTATGCCTATTTTAAAGAAAACTCCATATGAAATTTTCAAAAATAAAAAGCCTAACATTAGCTATTTTCATCCTTTTAGATGTAAATGTTTTGTTTTAAACAACGGTAAAGACAATCTTGGCAAATCTGATGCTAAAAGTGATGAATGAATTTTTCTGGGTTATTCCTTAAATTCTAAAGCTTATCGAGTATTTAATAAAAGAACTTTAGTGGTAGAAGAGTCTATTCATGTTGTTTTCGATGATAATCCCCTTCCGAGGAAGGATTCTTGTGTTGATGATGATGTATGTATTGTGAATACAAATAACGTTGGACATGACGTTGGAGAACCATCATCAAAGGAAGAAAAAAAAAGATGAGGAAACTCATGATGCTCTCGAGAATCCAACCACTAAAGAAAGTGAAGTCTCTTACCCAAGAGAATACAACTATGTCAAGGATGGTGAAATTATAGGTGATTCATCCAAAGGGGTAACAACTCGATCTTCTCGTAGAAATATATGTAATTATGTTTCATTTATCTCCTGCATAGAGCCTAAGAATATTCAAGTAGAATTAAAAGATGAAAATTGGATTATGGCTATGCATGAAGAGTTAAATCAATTTGAGAGAAGTAAAGTATGGACATTAGTTGAAAGGCCTAGTAATAAATCTACTATAGGTACTAGATGGGTATTTAAGAATAAGCTTAATGAAAGTGGTAATATAGTGAGAAACAAGGCTAGACTTGTTGCTCAAGCCTATACTCAAGAAGAGGGCATAAACTATGATGAAACATATGCTCTCGTAGCTAGGATGGAATCAATTAGAATGTTATTAGCATTTGCATGTTTCAATGAATTTAAATTATATCAAATGGATGTTAAAAGTGCATTTTTAAATGGTTTTATAAAAGAATAAGTGTATGTGGAAAAACCTCTTGGTTTTGAAGATTCAAAATTTCCAGATCATGTTTTTTTATTGACAAAAGCTTTATATGGTTTAAAACAAGCTCCTAGAGCTTGGTATGAAAGATTGTCAAATTTTTTAATTGAAAAAGGCTTTTCGAAATGGAACGTTGACACTAAGTTGTTTTTAAAACGAAAAGGTAAAGATTTATTAGTAGTTCAAATTTATGTTAATGATATAATATTTGGTTCTACTAATGATGATCTTTGCCAAGAATTTTCTAAGTTAATGCAGAGTGATCAATTCGAGATGAGCATGATGGGGGAGCTCTCATTTTTCTTGGGACTCCAAATCAAGTAAAGAAAAGATGGCATCTTTATCAATCAAGCAAAATACGTCAAGGATATGTTCAAAAAGTTTGGATTGGAAGATGGAAAATCCCAAGCCACTCTAATGAGCTCATCTTCAAAGCTAGATGATTGGCTCTTTGCTTTATCTAACTGCAAGTAGACCATACATTATGTTTAGTGTTTCCTTATATGCTAGATTTCAATCATGTCCTAAATAATCACATCTAAAAGCCATTAAGAGAATCTTTAGATACCTTAAGGACACTCCTAGTTTAGTACTTTGGTATCGTAGAGACTCTAGCTTTAGCTTGCATGCCTTCTCTGATGTGGATTATGGAGGATGCAAAATAGATAGGAAAAACACTTCCGATACTTGTCAATTCCTAGGAAATATGTTGATTTCTTGGTTTTCAAAGAAATAAAATTGTGTTGCATTATCAACCACTAAAGCGGAATACATTTCAGCCGGTAGTTGTTGCACACAAGTTTTATAGATGAAACAACAACTTTTAGATTATGGAATTGAAGTAGGTACCATACCTATCAAGTGTAACAATTCTAGTGTTATTTGTCTCACTAAAAATCCCATCCAACACTCTATAACTAAACAAATTGAAATTAGACATCATTTCAATAGAGATCATGTCACCGAAGGAGATGTAGTTCTAGAATATGTTGATACTTTGCACCAATTAACGCATATTTTTACAAATCCTTTAGATAAAGAAAGATTTTGTACACTTAGGAGAGAATAGTTTAACTAACCTACCTTGACTTAGTGTTTAAAATAATTTTAGCACTTTAAAATAGAATTGAAAAATGCTTATAAAAATAACAATTTTTATTGCATTCTTTGCTAATAGTTAGGGGGAGTTTATGATCTTTTAGTGAAAATTAATTATATGTTCAAATAAAATTTAAAGATAGATTTGATTGATTGAACATTGTTAATTTTCGATCTATGAGTTGCCAATACCACTAGGGCTAATTAATTTAGCATTCTAAGTGTTTAAAAACGGATTTTGTCATTTTTGTGCACAGTGTATCGATACCTATGTATGGATACATCCTCGTTATGTATCGATACACTATGAATGTGTAACGATACATTCCTTGAATGTGTATTGGCACACTCAAGATTGTACCGATACACCCGTCGGATTTTGGGTATTAAATCCCTAAAATTCTAACATTTTCTCAAAACCCAAACAGTAACACTTTTGCTGACGTTCCCTCTCTCTCACACTCTACTCTCAAAATTACTCCAAAACCAATGTTTTAAGTTGGATTCCATTCGTTTATCAACTCTTAATCTTGTTTGCATCAATAAATTCGTGCAAACAACATCATATCTCACTCAAATCTGAAATTTTCAAGGTAACCATATCCATTCTGATTATAATCATGTCTAAACATCCTAGGTCATCCTCTAGTCGGTCTTCAAACCAACCTCAAAAACCGACCTCCTATTCCACCTCCTAATCTAAATCCAAACGAACTCTGTTTTAACTAACCTGGTCGTAGAGAAAATCTCTACCATAGGTATGTTAATTTATTCCAGTCATATAAAATCCGGGAAGAACGTATCCCCTCAATCCAAGCTATGGTTGATATGAATTTCGAATATCTTCTAACCCTTAAATCCTAGAAATTTGATAAACTCTTTCACCTTAAACCCATCGTTTATCACCAACTTATCTGTATTTTCTATTCCAATGCGGTTTGTGTCCAAAACGAGTCTCGTACTGAAACCATAAGTATTCGGTATTATCTCTTAGGCCAATTTGTCTATATTGACTCCGACACAATAGTTAATATTTTTGGATTAGATAACGTGGGTTTAGATAATGAAAAAGAGACTGTGGCTACCTGATATAAGGCTAAGGCAACTACGAGTACTTTATTGGCTCATCACGTGCTATTCCTCCACTTGATAATCTCTTGGTGGTTTAGACCATCCGGAGGTAAATACTCCTCCCTTAGAGTTATAGATTTATGGTGGATACATTGTATCCAACATAAAAAGAAAATAAATTTGCCACATATCATTTTTGGTGAGCTAGTAGAAACTGTGAACAATGTCCCGTCCAAATATGTTGAAACCTTAGTTTACAGTTGTCTTCTTAGCAACTTGTTTATCAAATCCAATTTTAGGGTATCTCTTGATGTACCTATCCCCCTTAAGAACCAAATAAATTCCACAAGCTTAAATAAATCGGGATGGTTCGAGGACAAGGATCAATGGGTTCGATCCACAGAGAAAACACCGGGTACTAGTTCTTCACGAGCTGCACCGGCACCAGCAGCTGACGATGATCCAGATCTTCAAGAGCTTATGCGAGATATTGACGATCACGTACCCGATGAGGAGCCAGTCCAGCAAGATGATCAAATGCCTCCATACTTTCGATCGTTTTTGGAGACATTTGATCTAAGGTTTGCATCCATAGAGTCCCATTTAACCGCTATGGGGGCTCAACAATTGGATCTTCAATGGGAGATGCGAGCAAACAACGAAGTGATGAACGAACGATTAAATGCGCTTTCACTCGATATGGTCGCTATGCGAGCACACTATCCTCCTCCTCCCGATCCACCTATGGATGATTAGACCTTGCCTTGCTTAGTTTTCTTGGATTGAACTTAGGACTTATTGTTAAAATATTTTGGATGTTTTTGGATTTGTGTTTTGGATGTTTAGGATCTACGAATGGTTTGAATTTCTTAGAACTTAATGTTTATATTGGTTTATTGATTTTGCATCATTTACATTTTAGAAATATTATGACCAATTTACCATTACACATTGATTATGAATATTGTTTATGAACTAATGGCTAATCTTTCTCTTGATTGTGATCTTAGCAACTTAAGCTATATCTATTTAAATCAATTGGCTATTTTCTTAAAAAAACTTGTTTAAAAACGTTTTATATAGTCTTTTTGATTTAACAAAAAGGGGGAGAATAAAGTAAGAGAGAATAATTTTCAAAACAAAATTGATTTCAAAAATAATTTTCAAAGAAAATCTTAAAATTACTAAAATATTTTGTTATATCAAAAAGGGGGGAGATTGTTGAAAACATTTTGGTGTTTCGATATAACAAATAAAGTGTAAATGAATTTTAATATTTTATATTCGATTTCAAAATTAATATTCGAGTAAATTATTCGAATATCAAAAATATTACTCCAAGTTTTCAAATGTTAATTTTAATCCTTACTTAAGTGTAAAATTGTTCTTTAGTCTTAAAATATTTTTGAAACAATTTTTACAAAGTATTTCGAATCACAATCGGGCCAAAAATAATTATTACAAAGGGGTGTACCGATACACTCTTGGATGTATCGATACACACCAACATCGAATACATTTTGTGTATCGATACATAGCTATTGCATCAATACACTCATGGCTCCGAGAAACATTGAATGTAATTAGTGTACTGATACACTTGGGATGTACCGATACACTAAGTAAACTAACGGTCAAAATATTTAAATTTTACACTGAGTGTACCGATACACCACGCTCCCAACAGAATTTTTAAATTACACCATAACGGCTCTATTGACTTCACCAATGATCCCTAACGTTCAGAAGTGATCCAAGGTGTATTTAAACAAGCTCAAGAGCCATTGATCAAAAACAAGAAACAATAATTGAGAGAGAATCAAAGAGAAAGCCTTGAACTTATCGTTTGATCATTTTCAAGCCTATTTTCATTCAATATTCATTTTGCTTTCAAGAATACCATTTGTGTTCAATTGTATTCATTATTGAGTGTTCTTTCTTGTTCTAGAATTATTCAAACATCTTGTCTTGTGAGGTTTTCTGTAAGTTTGCAAAATTTGTAATTTTCTCTTTTGGGAGAGGGTGTTCTCAAAAATATGTGGTATAATTCTTGAGGGAGTTGTAATGTTACTCTCTGTCCTCAAAAGAAAGACAAATTAATGAATTTGTGGAAAATCCTTAGTGTGGAAAGCTAAGGTAGTGGACGTATACTTGGTTGAGAAGTCGAACCACTCTAAATCACTGTGCAATCTTTTCAATTTTCTACAAAAGCTTCCACCAAAATTTTTATTGCTAATTCACCCCCTCTTGGCCGATTCGTCGATCGATTAACTCAACAGAGTTGTTGATAGAAAAAAATAGAACTTTAGAAGAAATGGCTAGAACCATGCTTTGTTAAAATAATTTGCCAAAATATTTTTGGGCGGAAGCCACAAATACCACTTGTTATGTGATAAATCGAGTAATGATTAGGCCTATTTTAAATAAAATTTCATATGAAATTTTCAAAAATAAAAAGCCTAGCATTAGTTATTTTAATCCTTTTGGATACAAATGTTTTGTTTTAAACAACAGTAAAGACAATCTTGGCAAATTCGATAATAAAAGTGATGAAGAAATTTTTTTTGGGTTATTCCTTAAATTCTAAAGCATATCGTGTGTTTAATAAAAGAACTTTAGTGGTAGAAGAGTTTATTCATGTTGTTTTCGATGATAATTCCCTTCAGAGGAAGGATTCTCGTTTTGATGATGATGTAGGTATATTAAATGCAAATGACTTGGAAGAATCATCATCAAAGGAAGAAGTGAAGGATGAGTAAACTCAAGATGCCTTTGAGAATCTAACCATTGAAGAAATGGAAGTCACATACCCAAGGGAGTACAACTATGTCAAGGATGGTGAGATTTTAGGTAATCCATCCAAATGAGTAACTACAGAAATATTTGTAATTATGTTGCATTTATCTCATGCATAGAGCCTAAGAATGTTAAAGAAACATTAAATGATGAAAATTGGATTATGGCTATGCAAGAAGAGTTAAATCAATTTGAGAGAAGTAAAGTATGGACATTAGTTGAAAGGCCAAGTAATAAATCTACTGTAGGTAATAAATGGGTGTTTAGGAATAAGCTTGATGAAAGTGGTAACATAGTGAGAAACAAGGCTAGACTTGTTGTTCAAGGGTATACTCAAGAAGAAGAAATAGATTTTGATGAAACATAAAATACCGTAGCTAGGATGGAAGCAATAAAAATGTTATTAGCATTTTCATGTTTTAATGGATTTAAATTATACCAAATGGATGTTAGAAGTGTATTTCTAAATGGTTTTATTAAAGAAGAAGTGTATGTGGAACAACCTTCTGGTTTTGAGGATTCAAAATTTCCCAATTATGTTGTCAAATTGACAAAAGCTTTATATGGTTTAAAACAATCTCCTAGAGCTTGGTATGAAAGATTGTCAAATTTTTTAATTGAAAAAGGTTTTTCAAAAGGGAAGGTTAACACTACATTGTTTTTAAAATGAAAAGGTAATGATTTATTAGTAGTTCAATTTTATGTTGATGATATAATATTTTGTTCTACTAATGATTCTCTTTGCCAATAATTTTCTAAGCTAATGCAAGGTGAATTTGAGATGAGCATGATAGGGGAGCTTTCATTTTTCTTGGGGCTCCAAACCAAGCAAATAAAAGATGACATCTTCATCAATAAAGAAAAGTACATCAAAAATATGCTCAAGAAGTTTGGATTGGAAAATGTAAAACCCCAAGTCACTCCTATGAGCTCATCTACAAATCTTGACAAAGATGAAGAAGGTAAATATGTAGATGTTAAACTTTATAAGTCTATGATTGGCTCTTTGCTTTATCTAACCGCAAGTAGACTGGACATTATGTTTAGTGTTTGCTTATGTGCTAGATTTCAATCATGTCCTAAGGAATCTCACCTACAAGCCATTAATAGAATATTTAGATATCTTAAGGATGCTCCTAATATAGGACTTTGGTATTCTAGAGACTCTAGTTTTAGCTTGCATGCCTTCTCGGATGCGAATTACAAAGGATACAAATTAGATAGGAAAAGCACCTCTGGTACTTATCAATTCCTAGGAAACATATTAATTTCTTGGTTTTCAAAAAAAATAGTATTGCATTATCTACCACTAAAGAGGAATAAATTTCAGTCGGTAGTTGTTGTGCATAGGTTTTATGGATGAAACAATAACTTTTAGATTATGCAATTGAAGTAGGTATTATTCCTATCAAGTGTGACAATAATAGTGTTATTTGTCTCACTAAAAATCTCATCCAAAACTCTAAAACTAAGCACATTGAAATTAGACATAATATCATTAGAGATCATGTCTTAAAAGAAGATATAGTTCTAGAATATGTAGATACTTTGCACCAATTAGTAGATATTTTTACAAAACCTTTGGATAAAGAAAGATTTTGGACACTTAGGAGAGAATTAGGTTTAACCAACCTACCTTGATTTAGTGTTTAAAATAATTTTAGCACTTTATTTATAAAAGAAAAATGCATGTAAAAATGACATTTTTAATTGTCTTCTATGCTAATAGTTAGGGAGAGTTTATGAGTTTTCATGAAAATTAACAATGTGTTCAAATTATGATTAAGTGTGATTTGATTGATTGAACATAATTAATTTTCGTAATAAGAGTTGCCTATACCACTAGAGTTGATAAATTTTGCATGCAAAGTGTATAATTGCAGATTTTTGACAATTTTGTGCATTTGGTATCGATACTACTCACATAGTATCAATACTCTTCTTGCTAGGTACCGATACTACTATCCTAGTATCAATATTGTTCTTATCAAGTTTCGATAATGTTCTTACAGTACATATACTACTTGAATGGGTATCGATACCATGGTATTGATACTACTCTAAAAATCCTTGAAGTATCGATACTCTTCGTAGAGTACCGATACTACTAGTCGGGTTTAGGCTATATAACCCTAAAATCACTACATTTTTGCCAAAACCCTTAAATCATAAAAACATGCCATTCTCATATTCTCTCAATCCCAAATCCTTCTTGCTTTAATCCAACATCTACAAGTCGGAATTCAATCGTTCTTCTACTTCTAATCCTGCTAGATTCAGTAAAATCAGTGCATACAACATCAATTCCTTCTCAATCCTAAAATTCCAAGGTAAATTTCTTAAAACATTGTTCTATTGATTTTTGAATCTTCCTCTTGCTAGATACCGATACTACTATCCTAGTATCGATATTGTTCTTATCAAGTATCGATATTATTCTTACAGTACTGATAATACTTGAATGGATATCGATATCATGGTATCGATACTACTCTAAAAAGCCTTGAAGTATCGATACTCTTCACAAAGTACCGATACTACTAGTCGGGTTTAGGCTATAAAACCCTAAAATCACTACATTTTTACCAAAACCCTTAAATCATAAACACATATCGTTCTCCTCTTCACTCAATCCAAAATCCTTCTTGCTTCAATCCAACATCTACAAGTTGGAATTCAATCGTTCTTCAACTTCTAATCCTGCTAGATTCAATAAAATCAGTGCATACAACATCAATTCCTTCTCAATCCTAAAATTCCAAGGTAAATTTCTTAAAACACTGTTCTATTGATTTTTGAATCTAGGACTAGTTTTGGATATTTTTAGATCAAATTAGTGAATGGGCATTACTTAGTTTGTAGTTTTACTCTATAATCTACAACAAAATTTTCAAAAACTTCTTAAATTTTCGAAAATTTAAAAAAAAAAATTATTTGATTATATGTATATGTATATTGTTTTTCACAAAAATTATATAATATAGTTTTTCAAAATGATTTTTCGAAATTTGCCCACTAGACACTAGTTTTAGAGAACCTTAAAATTGAGGACTCATATTGAGTTTTGGTAATTAATTGTTGCATACATATATTATTTTAATTATAGATACTCTATTATATTCTGATATCCCTAAACCATGACAAATAAACAACCTAGGTCTTCATCGAGTCGTTCCAATAAAACACAAAACCCTCCTCCAAATCCTATTCCGAATCCAAATCCAAATGAACCCGAAATAACTCTCTTAAATTCATGTTTTAACGAACCTAACTGTAGAAACCTCTACACTAGGTACGTTAACCATTTTGAGTTTTACAATAATAGGGATAAGTGTCTCCCGTCTTTAAAGGCTATGGAGGAAATGAACTTCAAATATCTCCCAACCCTCAAAGCTTGGAAATTTGACAACAGTTTTAAAGTAAAACCAGTTGTCTACAACCAACTTGTTAGAATTTTCTATTCCAATGTCGTATGTCTTCAAAACGAGTCCCAGAGTACAACAAAAAGTATTCGCTCCTATCTCTTGGGGAAATACATCACCATAGATTCGGACTCTATAGCTAGAGCCTTTGGACTAGAAAATAGAGGGATAGATAATGAGAGAGATTTCGTGACCTCCCCATATGAAGTAAATAAGAGTGCTAGCGTCTTAGATTACCAAGAGTGTTTTCTTCACCTAATGATCTCTTGGTGGTTTAGACCCTCTGGTGGTAAATATTCCACCTTTCGTAGCATTGACATATGGTGGATCCATTGCATTCAAAATAATAAACGAATAAATCTCCCTCAGATTATATTTGGGAATTAGTAGAAACTGTAAACAACGTGCCTTATAAACGAGTTGAATCCTTAGTTTATGGTTGTATGGTTAGCAATATGTTCATAAAAGTTGATCTTAGGGTAGACCTTGATGTAGCCATCCCTCTAAGCACCCAAATCGACTTTACTTCACTGCGCAAATCAGGATGGAAAGGAGATAAAACAAACTGTGTTCGATCAACTAAGAAGACTCCCGGTGCTAGTTCATCACGTGAAGCTCTGGCTCCGACTCAAGATCAAGAACTCGAAGACATTTTACGGGATGTCGATGATCCTGTAAACCAACCTAAATATGATCCTGCTAGTCAAGGTAGTACAATGCCTACATATTTTCAGTCGTTTATGGAGACATTGTACTTACAGTTTGCATCCTTGGAATCCCACATCACTGCTCAATTTTCAGAGAATCAAAAGGAATCTCGAGCACGATACGATGTGAAAGACGCTAGGCTCGATGCACTCACTCGAGATGTTGCTTCTTTAAGAGCACATTATTTTGATCCCGACCCTCCTACGGATGACTGACCTACCTACTTTGCTAGTATTTCTTAGGTTGATTTATGTTTGAGAACCCTGAATATTATTTAAACATTTTGATATGTTATGAATTTTGTTATTTATGTTTTGGATGATTGAATTTGGTTAAATGTTGCTTATGATTTGGATTATTTGTATTTTGAACTTGATTGAATTTTTATGTTGATTTAATTGGTTTTTGTATTTATTCATCATTATGTATCATAGTAAACTTATGACCAATCCCAATTACATATTTTGAATATTGATAATGCTGACTAATATTTCTCTTGGTTTTCATGATCTTAGTAGCTATCTATATATATCAATTGGCTATCTTGTTTATATTCTAAGAGTCTTTTTGATTTAACAAAAAGGGGGAGAAATCCTAAAGTAAGGGGGAGTAATTTTTCAAAGTGAATTTTCAAAAGAAAAATCTTAAAATTTCTAAAATGTTTTGTTATATCAAAAAGGGGGAGATTGTTGAAAACATTTTGATATTTCGATATAACAAATATATGTGTTAATGAATTTTGAGATTTTATATTTTAATATTATATTCAATTAAATTATTTCAAATATTACAAATATTTTACAATATCAATTTTTAGTCCTCACTAAATGAAAAATTGAGATTCAACTAAAAATATTTTTGAAATATTTTTACAAAGTATTTCAAACTTGAATCAAGTCAAAAATGGATTTTCAAAGAGGTAGTATCGATACTATCCAAGTAGTATCGATACCATGCCTTATAGTAGTAATGATACCATAAACACGGTATCGATACTACTCCTTTGGTTTTGACTACGAATTTAAATAGAATGCAAAAATGGTACCAATACCATATTTCGGTATCGATACTACTATACATAGTAGTATCGATACTCATTGAACGGTATCGATACCATTGGGTTGCAACGGTCGAAAATTTGAATTTATAACAGGTAGTATCGATACCCCTTAGTGGAGTATCGATACCAAGACGCTCCCAACAACTATTTTTAATGGAAAACACATCCCAACGGCTCTATTGACTCCCACAACATCTCCAACGTTTAGAAATCATTTGAGGAGTATTTAAACAAGCTTTGAAGCCATTGGTGACAAAGAGAAACAATTGAGAAAGCCTTAAATTTCAAGTTTGAGCAAATCAAGCCAATATTCATCTATGTTCATTTTTCTTTCCAAAATAATACAATTTGTGCTCATTTGTATTTATTTCTTGAGTGTTATTTGTTCTAGAATTGTCCAAACATCTTTCCTTGTTAGGTTTCCTTAAGTTTACAAATTTTGTAATTTTCTCTTTGATAGAGAGTGTCTCGAGAATTTGGAGTATAATTCTTGAGGGAGTTGTAAGGTTACTCTTTGTCCTCAAAAGAAAGACGAATTAGTGAATTTGTCGAAATCCTTAGTGTGGATAGCTAAGGTAGTGGACATAGACTTTAGTTGAGAAAATCGAACCACTCTATATCGCTGTGCAAATTATTTCTATTTTCTGTTAAAGCTTCCACCAAAATTTTTAATTGCCAATTGAGCCCCCTCTTGGCCAATTCATCCGATCGATTGACTCAACAAGAACACTTTCACATTTATTATTCAAGTATCTTTTCTGCACATAAAGTATTTACACATAGCATTCCTTTTAACATTTCTCACTTATCATTTATGTTCAACAGAACATATTCACTTAGCACATAATCACATAACATTTCACGTAGAACATTGTCACATAGCATTATCAAATATTCTTATTTATTCATATATCACATATGTTCATAGTGATTCACATAATTATTTGATTTTACAAATCAATACTCAACTTATCTATTTATTTATATAAAACATATTCACACAAAAAAAACTTTATATATATATATATATATATACTCATAGTATTTTATTTTGTTCAGAAACATTTGAGGTTGGCTCATCGCAAGCCGTGGTCCAATCATAAATAAAATAAATAAATAGCACTCACCTTAACCTCACTCAAGCCTTAAACAACTCCTTCTCACTTTCACTTTATTTTGGTACGTCACTTCGATCCGCATTTTCTTTCAATCAAATCTACACATAGCATGGCCCATATGAATACCTAAACTCAATTAACATCTAACCCCTAAACTTTTATTTAAGCAAAATAAAACACTTAATTAACATTTCTGACTTAGTATCGGTAGTCTACCCACAATATCGATACTTCTATGGCACCGATACGTATTTCAGTACTGATACCATTTTAGCACTTTGGAATTACCATTTCAATTACAGTATTGATACCTTATTCTTGGTATCGATACCTCCACATCTGTACCAATACTAATTCAATTGATATCTATATTGTTCATCGGATTCATACTCAATCCTTAAATTTAACCTTACAGTATCAGTACTATTCTTCAAGTACTAATACCCTTGCCCATAATTCATCTGTTTTATTTCAAAAATTTACCCAACTTCACTTAAATCTCCTACTTTAAACTCTATTCATGCCTTTAAACTCACTTACACTTATTACCACTAACTGATATCCATTAAAACCCCTTTTACACCCTAATTTCTCCATAGCACTCTTGAAACTAAAAATCATACTAATTTTTCAAACATATTCTCAATCTTGTCTAACACTTCAAATCCCTTAATTAGACCTTTGACAAGTCAAATATGCTTTTAGAATTCAATTACTAACCAAAATTCATCTTTTCACTTAAAAGTCTTATTTTACTAATTCATCATTAATTCACCCACTCTTAGTTTTTATTCACCTTAAAGCTTTCCTTAAGCTTCCATACCACTCAATGATTTAAACCCAACCCAAAAATTAAGGAAATAACCAACTTGAAAGTATCTTAACTTAACTAGAGCTTCACGTGAAGAGGAAGAAGAAAATATCCAGCTTCCAGATTATTCTTCATTTCTCTTATCCTCTCAAACTAAATATCTCTTAAAATGAATTTTAAATTCATTTTATGCTAACCATTCTTCCATTTTTGCTAATAAGTCCTAAACAAAATTTCCAAAATTAGTCATTTGACTTTTCAATTTATTCCAATTAAACCATTAAATTTTAAATCCTTACATTTTAATCACTAACTCGATGTTTGGGTTATTACAATTCTTCCCTTAAGAAAATTTGTCCTCAAATTGTAACTGTACAAAGAGACGCAAAACTTGTCTGCTTATATCCTTTTCACGCTTCCATATTACCTCTTCCACTTGTGACTTCCCAAAGAACTTTAACCAACAGAATCATCTAATTTCTTAGTTATTTAACTTCATATACTAAAATTTGTACTAGTTCTTCTTGATATATCAAGTCATATTGAACTTCTAATTCTTTCAGCTATGATGAGAGAAGAATCTAATTGAGTATCGAAAGATGAAAAACATTATGAATCTTTACCATTCTAATGGCAACACTCCCTGATAGACTACTGGTCCAACTCATTTTAAGATATCATAGAGTACAATGAATCTATGACCGAACTTTCCTTTGCATTGAAAACATAAAATCTTTTTCCAAGGCAAAACTTTGAGTAACACTTTATCACCTTCTTGGAATCTAATTTCATTTCTCTTCAAATCCGTATAGGATTTTTGTCGATCATCAGCTATCTTAAGACTATCTTAAAAAAATCTTCACTTTTTCTTGAATTTCTTTGATCAATTTTGGCCGCACTAAGTCTCAATTTTTCAATTCGAACCAACTTAATGGTGTCTGACATTTTCTTCTATGCAAAACTTCACTTAAAACTATCTTGATACCTTTGTTAAACTTGCTGACATGTCACTTACTTAAAAAAACAAACTCGATGATAAATTTTTCCATGGAATATAAACATTCATTAGACTTTAAGTCTCTAATTTCTCATTTTTCCTACTTATTTTATATTTGACCAACACTAAAATTCATCTTTATTTTAAAGACGATCACGTATTCAACACTTTCCAAAATAGATATTATCCTTTAGCTTTGTCCTATCAGTTATCACATTCACCTTTCATGTTGTAGTGATAAACCCTTCTTCATTCTTCACAAAATTTAATTCATTTCCCTTCTTTTCACTCCTCCGATTTCTCACATACTCTTGACTTTTAAGATCCGCATAATATAATGTCATTCATCACATAATTAGGGGTATTATCACAACCAATATCTACAAATATTACCAACTCAAGATCGGAATTCAGATGTTTTCTTACTTAATTCTCTAATTACTTTGCAATAAAACTAGAACATTTCCTCTTGTACAAACACATATTCCTTTCCAAATTCTAATCATACTAACCTTGAAACTTATGTCAATATTCTTTGCAACACTTTAACATTTTCTTGACACTTATCCATCCAATTAAGTAATATGTTTATCCTCAATAACTTGATCATAGAAAATATAATTATTGATTATATTATTATCCTCATAGCTAAGTCTACATGGAAAAGGAATACAACATTAGAAAATCCACACTTATGTTTGGGCAACTTAGTATACAAATTTTCTCCTGATCCTTTAAAATCAATAACATATTCCTTAATATAACTTTTAAAATATGAATAACCTAATCGGACCTAACATTTAATTATAGATGGAAAATAGTGCTAAATATAGATCGAGTTCTGAAGGCCTTACTCAAATAATTCCAAAACCTTGAAGTAAACTTTAGATCCCATCAGATACAATTAAAATTGACACTCCATATAGTTTAACTATCACCTTAATGTATAGTCCCACATACTTATCCATTGAAAAATCATTTGGAACAAGAATGAAATGCACAATCTTTGTTAAATGATCCACAATTTGGAATCAAAGGTAATCTTGTTATAAAATCCATCCTAACTTTTTCTCATTTCTACTGAAAACTAAAAATTGTTTACTTTCATTCCAAAATTATTTAATACTTTATTTTCAACATGTCAAGCTTATAAGCTACGCCTCTTTAAAAATCCTTGTCAGGCTTAATCCTTTAATCCATTCACTTTAATTCTTGATGTCTTTACTTTCTTCCAGAATGAAAATACTTTCTTATTTCTTATTACCTTAATATATCCTATACTCCATTTTTTTCTTGATTTCCTGTTCTATCATTAACATTTACTTCATCCTTTATTCCAACAAAATTAACTTGAACTTTACTCTTACATTCCTGGTGTTATCTTCTTCTTCCAATACCAATCGACGTAACATATTAATTTTTATAAATTTCTTATACTCCTCAGAGAGCCCTATATTATTTTTTTCACTCTCCATTACTTTTATCATATTGGTATGAGAAGCATCATCATATCACTTATACTCATAATTGATTACCGATTATTATTGCACCTTCATAACTTTGATAGTCAATACTAATTGTACAGAACCTTATTCTTTATCATTTCTTATACTTATATTTTCTTCGCTTGATTAATCAAGGATTAGATTCAAATATATATCTAACCTTTTAAAATACTTCTTCCACTTCAACTTATATAATTTCTAACTAGTTTTCCAATCCAGTTTACCACATTTACACTTAGACCGAACTTGTTATTCTAATTCTTGACTTTATATAAACTAAAAATTCCTACTCCATATTCATTTTTAAAAATAAATTTCTCTTACTTCAAACGAATTCCACTTGTTTTATTTTCTTTACTAGTTGACAATCATTTTCATATATCCTTTGCTACGTTGCACTTATTTGTCCGACTTATTTTTCTCAACTATCAATTCCAATTCATAAGACATACCTTGTATTTCCTTGTTTCTTACTAATCCAAATAACTATTGTCTCGTTACTAATAACTTGCTCAGTAGGGAAGGGTCTTAGAGAGTTTCTCGATGAATCTTTTTAATAATCAGCTAAGTCCAATAGATTTTGAATTCAAAACAACTTTTTCAACTTTCACTCAATCATATCTCGTACATCAATTATACTTTCTATCATTTCACCATTAACTTCTTTCAGAAAGTTTAACCCTTAGTAAAAATTCTACTTCATGTCATTACTTTATCTCAAGCAATCTATTCGGGCTTAACAACAACAATATCTAATATTCAACCATAATTATTATAAATCCTTGATAACGACTTATATGATATTTATCATCGCTTTTATGGTCCCAAACATTTAACCATTACTCTACTTTGATATTCTTGTTTTTCTAATTGAGTGAATTATAGTCTCATTTTAATTTACTCTTTACCCGATGGCAGAACATTCCTTGAAATTTATCCTTCAACTATATCTCGTACTTCCTTGATAATAATATTTATCCTCTTAACAGTGAGACTACTACATCTAACTTCTCCAATTCAGAACAATGGAGACTATCCAACAAAATTTTCTTATCATTTAGCTCAAATATTTTCAGAAACAGAACTTTCCTCAGCTTTTCCCTTAAACTCAGATGCTTCTAAACTTTTTAAATCTATACTAACATTCCTTCTAATAACGGAGAAGTGGATTATTGGAACACTTCATAATGGCGTCCAGCGTCCAAAAAATACTCGCTGAGGTGTTTACTATTCACTTTGTCAATTTACTACCTATCTTAACAACTCTATTTCCCATTTCACTTCGGAAAACTTGTTAGTATTACATCTATTAAACTATAACCATTTAACTATACTAGCAAGGATTTATGACATAACTTATAACATACATTATTTCTCTTTGATTAATTTTATATACTTTTGTCACTTGCTTATACAATTCATTGAAACATTTTTTATAAACCCAATAAACACTTCATTCACATTTTATATTGTTACTCATTGTTCAAATTATATCAAGTATATTTTATTAGCCCAACGTATATCGCTGAGAACTCAAGGTATGCGAGTACATTAAGGTTGTGCACTTATGAAGTCACCATTGCTCACATAATTTGCACCGAAGTGCCATATATTTGTCCCAAATGACAACATAGTTTTGTTCCGAACGAGAACATAGTTTTGTTCCGAATGACAACATAGGTTTGTCCCGAATGACCACATAAATTTGTCCTGAAAGACCATATAGGTTTGTCCTGAATGACCACATAGAACCCTCGACTCTTGGAATGCCAACTATACCTCTATTCCTCATAAAATATACTTTGGGCTTCCGTTTTATAATTAATCGTTAATATTTTATTCCAATATCTTTTATCCACATAGAACACTTTCACATTTATTATTCGAGTATATTTTATGCACATAAAGTATTTACTCATAGCATTCCTTTTAACATTTCTCACTTATCATTTATATTCCACAGAACATATTCACTTAGCACATAATCACATAACATTTCACATAGAACATTGTCACATAGCATTATCAAATATTCTTATTTATTCACATATCACATACGTTCATAGTGATTCACATAATTATTTCATTTTACAAATCAATACTCAACTTATCCATTTATTTATATAAAACATATTTATATATAAAACTTCATATATATGTATATATATATACTCGTAGCATTTCATTTTGTTTAGAAACATTTGAGGTTGGCTCATCGCAAGCCGTCCTCCAATCATAAATAAAATAAGTAAATAATACTCACCTTAGCCTCACTCAAGCCTTAAACAACTCATTCTCTCTTTCACTTTATCTTGGTACGTCACTTCGATCCGCATTTTCTTTCAATCAAATCTACACATAGCAAGACCCATATGAATACTAAAACTCAATTAACATCTAACCCCTAAACTTTTATTTAAGCAAAATAAAACACTTAATTAACATTTCTGACTGAGTAGTATCAGTACTCTACCCACAGTACCGATACTTCTCTTCTTTGGTACCGATACTCATTTCAGTACCGATACTCATTTCAGTACCGATACCATTTTAGCACTATGGAATTTTCATTTCAATTACAGTATCGATACCTTCACATCAGTACCGATACTAATTCAATTGGTATCGATATTGTTCATCGGATTCATAGTCAATCCTTAAATTTAACCTTATAGTATCGGTACTGTTCTTTCAGTACCGATACCCTTACCCAGAATTCATCTGTTTAATTTTAAAAAATTTAACCAACTTCACTTAAATCTCATACTTTAAACTCACTTACACTTATTACCACTAACTTATATCCATTACAACCCCTTTTACACCCTAATTTCTCCATAGCACTCTTGAAACTAAAAATCATACTAATTTTTCAAACATATTCTCAATCCTTTCTAACACTTCAAATCCCTTTATTAGACCTTTGACAAGTCAAATATGCTTTTAGAATTCAATTACTAACCAAAATTTATCCTTTCACTTAAAAACTCATTTTACTAATTCATTTTTAATTCGCCCACTCTTAGTTTCTGTTCACCTTGAAGCTTTCCTTAAGCTTTCATACCACTCAAGGATTTAAAACCAACCCAAAAATTAAGGAAATAATCAACATGATAGTAACTTATCTTAACCAGAGCTTCACGTGAAGAGGAAGAAGAGAAGAGTCAGCTTCCAGATTATTATTCCTTTCTCTTATCCTCTCAAGCTAAATATCTCTTAAAAATGAATTTAAATTCATTTCCTGCTAAAAGACCTCTTTGCCCTTCCATTCTTCCATTTTTTTCTAATAAGTCATAAACATAAATTTCCAAAATCAGTCATTGAACTTTTCAATTTATTCTAATTAAACCACTAAATTTTAAATCTTTATATTTTAGTCACTAATCTAATTTTTGGGTATTACATATCCTTTGAAAATCATCATACATGGCTTCCATCTCTCTATTCAGTTCATCATTTTCACTCCTTAAATGAAAAACTTGAGCTTCGTACTTTAGTAAACAATTTTCCTCTTGGATTCCCCCAATAATACATTTACCTATTTTATACTTTTGGCTCCGTGTTAAGAGGACATTCAATTACCACACTAGGTCGGCCTTTCATTTTGAACTCCAAAACTTCAAGATCCAAAAGATATTGGACTCAATGCTTGAAGGCGGTGCAATTCTTAAAGGAATGTCCTTGAGCTCTGGTATGATACTCACAATAAACATTGACGTCATATCAATTTGGATACGGAGGTTGCCAAGGTTTCATATAATATGGGGCCACCTCTTTAGCTTGTAAAATTTTATCATACAAATCCTTATATGATAAAGGGATAGGATCAAAATGAGAGCCACCTCTCGGTTTGGATTGAACTGAAGTCTTCAGATTTATTTCTCATGACACTATGAGTATTCTCTCAAATACCCACGAGTTCTGATTTAATGACTTCTTTTCATCTTTCTGAACTTCTACATTTTTCACCATTTCCTTGGTGTCTCCAGACAACTTGTTGATGCAAATGGTGATTGTGTGTTATTTCTCAGATTGGTTAGGATTAACTTGTTCTAAAGTAGTCCTTTGTGTACTTGACATCACAGAAACGTTTTCATTGAGCTCTTTCCTTTCTTTTGCATAAGTCTTTTTTCCATTGGCCAAATGAGCTATTATATCCATCAACTTGGATATTTTCTCTCTTATGTCTCTTATCTACTTTTGCTCTTCGTCAGACATACGATCTTTGGATGCGTAGCTCTCCACTATTCTCGAATCTTCCTCAAGATGTCATTCCTTATCTGTGTTATAGTTTACTTGATGATGAAATCCTTTGTCCATCATGAAAACCTTTTACTCTGATGACCACTTACAAATCAACATCTTTTGATTATGTCATGATCATGCGATGCAAGCAAAAAGAAAAACAACATAAAACTAAGTTAGTACAAATAAGATAACAAAATGACAAGAATGCAATAATAAATAAATTAATAAGCTAATGCAAAACAAGAATGCAAATGCACAAGGTGTTAATTCCCAAAAGTGACCACTATAGAACAACACTCATTTAGACACAAGATTTCATTACACCATGTAGTCAAAATACAATTACGATTCTTCACTTCTTCATTTTCTTAAGTCGTACTCTTCATGGAAACTAGCATTGCACATAAAGTTATCAGGGTACTATACCACATTTAACAACGCTTGACGTCCTTAAATTATTTATGGTTGAATTGTGAGATCTCTATTTTGTGAAGTGGTCTTCATGCCTTTGTGAAGGGTATTCTCATCCTTAATCTGACTGCATCTATCTCTTGAGGAAACATATTGGCTTTGGTTCTTTCAAAGAAAATCTTCAACCAGCTTCAAATTCCTTCATTCATCGGATGTCTTTCTTCATGGATCGTTTGAACATCCTTGGATCTCCTGGTTTTGACTACATGGCTAATAATTTCTTGTTTCAATATGAACAATCTCCTTACTCAGTCAATCACTTGCGAATCAACACATTGTTTCGTTATGAAAATGCAAACGCAAACATAAAACAGATGAAAATAAGATAAAACAAAGGAAATTATTAGTACCATTTAACCAAAAAAGCATAAAAATATTCACGAAAATAAAATATCCTAACCGATATGGTATCTACCCTGGTATCCTTTTATAATAGTTCTACCCATACATGTTTTCTATCCCCATGCATATAAATCCTAACCTCATGCCATCTAGTTCGCATTCTTGTTTGAAAAAAATGAACTTAACCGTAAGATCTCTTGTTCGCATACATTTAACAGAAAATTAAAATTACACTACAAAAATTAAAATGCTCAAAAAGGCTTTTCCTTGTGTTCTCTCCTTACGGGATTCCTAAGGTCTAGGTAAGGCTCTATCTAGATTATAGGTTCATTATATCCTAGGTTAGATTCTAAAGTAAGAGGTTCTCGAATTGTACTTTTCGGTGCCCCTTGGGCTGCCAAACCCTTAATCATGACCCATCACATGTTTTTGTATCGAGTTCAGTTCGAGGGGATACACGTCCTTATGTCTATACGGAGGTGAAAACCATCATGAAGACAACAAGGTGTGAACCTCAAGAACGATCTACTATCCCGTACGGAGGTGAAAACCACATGAGGGAGTAGCTTCTCACTCATACTTAAATAGGACGGAGCGGGGTTTTAGCTCATGTTATGCAAATGCAACAGTGCAGTGTGTGAGGAAAAGCGAAAACAAATCAAACAACACCAAACAAAAATCTCAAAATCTTGAACATTTATTTACTCTGAAAACACCAACAAACAAGTTAGTAAAACTATTTAATGGTTAATCAAGTCATAAACACTTATTTAAACCAAACGAGGGATCAAAAACCAAATTAGAGTGAACATGTAATTTTCATTTGCAAAGACAATTAATTAATCGACTAAAGGCATGACTCTCTACAAAAAGGTCCCCACCAAGTTGTCAAAATTGTTTTTTCCTAAAGAGGAAGGGGGTCTTAATTCAAAATAATTTTGGATGACTGGTTAACGATAAAATGTGTGGTTCGAGGAGTCGCCAACAATCTTTGATTAGGGTGTGATTAAGCACCCAAAAATATTTTTCATTTTAAAAACATCCATTTTAATTAAAACAACAAATTTGTGGTATGTGTTACCCAAATTTGAGTTTGGGAGTCGGTTACATATGGGGAAGGATTAGCACCCCTATAGCGCCCTAAATCGGTACCTAGTCAATTAATTAGTTGTCTTTGCAATGAAATTTACGAGTTTGAGTCTAATTTAATTTAAGATCCCCCAAATAATATCCTTCGAATTTTTTGAACGAAACATGATAATATTTAATTATTTCCTATCGAGAAGAATCGATCTCTCATACCTTAAAGCAATCGATTATTACTCCGATCGAAATAAAGAAATATTAAAATTTCATTCTAAAGTTCAATATTAATTCAAAAATTAAGCGTATAAATAACAATACAATAAAACAAAATAACCCTAAGACCTTTTTAAAAAAAAAACATATTCTTTGAATTTTAAGAGGGAAAACGATAATATCTAATTATTTCTAATTGAGGATAAATAATATCTCATGCCTTAAAGTAGTCATTTACTACTTCAATCGAAATAAAGAGATATTACTATTTCATCCTAAAATTCAATATTAATACGAGTGTTATTTATTTTTGAAATCCCATGAAAAATACATACAAAAATAAAACTAAAATTTCAAACATATATCAAACAAACATGATTAATTAATTATTTTACCAACCATTAATGAGAATAAGGATGTTCAATTATTTAAATACATAGATATAAGACCTTAGATTCGATCTAACAGTTTTTCTCAGTGAATTTAATTAAAAGAACGTGATCTTTTTCTCAGTTCTCAAATTTTAAATGTAATCAATTTTATTCGTTTCACTTAACATTATACACTTTCATTTTAAAATTATCGAAAGCAACTTTCTTATACGTTAAGACACTCACTTCACAACAATCTTAAAATGTATGAATATTACCCTTAGTCAAATTATTTTGGTTCGAGTCAAGAAATGCTTATGAGGATATCATGCAAATTAATTCAAAATTGATCCTAAATCTATATGCAACAAATTACACAAATACTTACATATATATCATGCATAAAAATGATAATCCCATATACATGTACGATTATCTCTTTGAAACAATATAAAATACATTTACTAAATACATATATTTAAACATCAAGCTAAATAAAAACATAGAATAAACATATGCTTATAACTAGAACCCTGGACAAAAATAAAATAGTACATACATATATAGAATATTAGAATATAAAATTATAGTAACTTAAACAAATTATATCTAGTAGTGAGTAAGATAGTAACTTAAAAAATCAATCAACAATATTAACCAAAAATAATGCATAGAAATGTAAATATCAGACAATATAAACATTAAGAATAGAAATAAACCATGATATTTAGGACCAAAATGAGAGCATTTAAAATTACATGACAAAATCATAATATAAAAAAGCAAATGAAATACAGTGACCAAAATATAACACATATAAAATAACAAGGCAAAATCATGAACAGAATAAACCTTTAAACATTGACTAAAATGAACAAACATAAACAGTGACTAAATTCGAATGAATCAGAATAATAATAGTGTCTAAATTAAAACAAGCACAAATCAGAGCACAAAATCAAAGAAAGAAAATAAATAATGGTCCAGTGACCAAAGTGGGAAAACACTCGTAAAGTAGAGGGACATGTAAGAAAATAAACCAACAAAAATTAACAATGTGAAATAAAAAGGGAAAAATAGCAAATCAAGGATGATTTAACTAAAATTAATGCAAAATGATGAAATGGATGACTAAATTGTAAATTGGATGAGTTGCAATGACTTCGTAGATGATTAGAACACCAGGGACCAGAACACATGGGGCGCCAAAACGGCGTCGTATTATCCATTTATGCAAAACCCCAAAACTGCATCATTTCGGGGAGCCTATAAATCCCCACTTTCCTTTTTTAAAATTTTTCTTCATTTTTCTTTCCTCCTTTTCTAGTGAGAGAAGCTCTCTCTTCCCTCTAAATTTCGGCCATCCGTTGGCCATTTTGGCCCTTGTCGCTATCGTTGCCAGTGGCCGTTAGCCACTAAATTACATCAGGAAACTCATTTCGATCTCTTCGTCTCTGATTTAGGGTCCGTTTCACATGAAACAGTCTCCAACACCGTGAAAATGACTGAAACTCTTTGGGTCTCCAAGGCTCTGATCACCGTCATCCGTCGTTGGATCGGGCCAATCTCGAGTTATACCGCTCCTCTTCCCCTCACGCTCCTCCTCACCATTGTGAATCACCGAAGAAAGCCCCGATCATCGGTGAGAGGTTCGACCAAAAAGGTATACCTTTCTTTCTTCTCTTTATTGGTTGCTAAATTGGTATTTCAAATGATACAAAAAAAAAATCTGTTGTTCTAAAAATGTTTTTTTTCATTATTGTGCTCGAAAGAAAATAGTGTCAAACTCCCTTTTTAAAAAATGTTTTTTTCTTTCTTCTTAAATGGGGGAGAGTCGTATCCCTTTTTACAAACCTAAATCCCTCTTTTCTGATCTCTCTCCCTGTCTTTTTATATCCCTTGTCTGCCATTTGATGTATTTGGTAATGCTTAGGTAAAATCATGTCAGAAGAGATGTCAGAATGGGCTGGTCATGGCAGATCTGGTGATTGCAGGGAGAGGTTCTCCAATTGGGTAGGTGAAGTCATGAGTACCTCCATTAAATTCCCTATATATATATATATTTTATTTTGCTGAATTTTTCTTCTTCTCCTTAATGTTATGAAACAGTGGCAGGAATGACGTCTTGACAATGACCAATATGGTGGCCGAAGCCCGAATCTATGGCGACAGAGGAGATTTCGGTGTGAGCGGCAGCGGCTATAACTAGGTTTCAAACCCTAGTTGCTTATTTCTGTTAGAATGGTGTTCATGCCTGATTTTGTTGGGCTTCGGTTTAGGTCGGATGGCTCTTTGTAATTGGGCCTAATTTTGGGGTTTGTTGTATTTATAATTTAGACATGTAATAATAATAATTAATTAAAAATAATTAATAATATTATTAATAAAAAATATGATGAAAATAAGTGTTCAGTTTCAACATGTTTGAGAGGTTATAATTAAACATGTAGGACGTAACCAAAACAAGATTGCCATCTGTTAGCAAGTGCGAGTCACGAGGGATGAATTGCCGAATATGTGTTTAAAAAAATGTTAGTCAATAAAATCGTGCCATGTCAGTAATGTTTTGACCGGGTCAAATTCATCTGATTGTAATGTAAGGGTAAATGACATGCTAAGTTTCTCAGGTTCTATTTGTTTTAGTTTAGCCCCTAAAATTTAATTTAATCCTAAGTTAACCCTTATTCATTTTTAATTTTTATAATTTAGTCTAATATTTGTTATGATTGATAATGTTACTTTATTTAAGTTTTAATATTATATAAAAATAAAATGTTTAATATTATATTTAATAAGATCATCTCTTTCTTCGTTTTAAAAAGTATGAACCATTAAAAATATGACATGTGAAATTTTTATTAATATAATACTTAAAATTAAATATAAATCAAATTATGTTATAGTAAAAAAACTAAAATGTTACTTTATTTAAGTTTTAATATTATATAAAATAAAATGTTTAATATATTTAATAGATCATCTCTTTCTTCGTTTTAAAAAGTATGAACCATTAAAAATATGACATGTGAAATTTTTATTAATATAATACTTAAAATTAAATATAAATCAAATTATGTTATAGTAAAAAAACTAAAATATGGGAAATGTTTGTAACTGTTAGGGACACTTCTAACAACAACCAAAAATAGAAGATCATATAATTGTTGCAGAGTTTGAAAGGAAATGATGGGAATGAAGAGACGTTTCAAAAGGATCGATAATGGGTTTTTGAGTTAGTAGAAATCTGGGTTTTCTTTACAGTCTGGATTTTTGTTTGAATTTGTAAACTACACATGGATATTTCAATTTCCGTTCCAGTTTCAGTCTTGACAGGGACGGATACAAGATCTTGGTTTTTTTAGGCATGGATTCGTTACTGTTGAAGCTAAGCTTCCATGTGACTTTGCATTATGTTCCAGGGTAATTTTTTTTTGGGTTTGATTCTACTTCTCTTATGTTATAGAGTTTAGATTTTTTTGGCATAATGATAAAATTATTTTCTAATATTTTTATAAATGATTATTTTGACTCATATTTGTTTTATATTTTAATCTCTTTATTTCAACTTTTAGTTAAAATAACTCATGTTAGAAGAAAATCATTATTTGACTAACAGTTAATATATGTTATTGACGTAACATTTTCACATATACTTAAGTATTGATATGGCACGTGTCGTATCACCATAGTGATGATGTGGTATTACCATGTAACTCAAAGTGATAATGTGGTGCGTGCATCGTGTCACATCATCCAAAGTGATGATATATTATGTGTCATATCAGTAATTAAGCATATGTGAAAATATCACGTCAATAACATATGTTAATAGCTAGTTAACTAATGATTTCCTTCAATCTAAAGTATTTTAACCAAAGATTGAAATAATGAGGACTAAAATACTATAAAAAAATAGAGCTTAAACTGATCATTTGTATAAATATTAAGATAACTTTGTCATAATAGTTTTTTTTTCTTTGTCTTCTAATGGTATACGTATATTTTACTGACATGAATTAATTGATCTCAGTAGTTAAGGGATTTGTTGTTTTCCCTTTAAGTCTTAGGCTTGAGCATTATAAATATCATGAATATAAACGTTTATTATTAAATAATTAAGAATATTTAAACAGATAGTATTGTATATTTAACTCATATTTATAAAAAAAAAGTTACATACTACTGAATTTAATATGCAACTTAAGTGCATGTTGGATTCTTTTCTCTATCATTAAATTACAACATAATTCTTTTGTTGATATAATGTTATTTGTTGACGAAAATAAATATGAAAGAAAAAGGAGGAAGTTAGTATTGATTGCAGAGAGTGTCCCTAAAAGTAGGGTTATGCAAATCCGGATATCCGGATTTTTGGATATCTGATTTTTGGGTATCCGGAATTTTCGGATTGACGATTTCTCGGTCTGTGTCTCGACTCGGATGTTACGGGTATCCGGTAATCGGGTACTCGAATTTTGCGGGTACCCGGTAATTGGGTACCCGATATCCGATTTTTAATTTTTTATTTTCAAATTATTAATTTAAAAAAATATATACACAAATTTAAATGTTCAAAACTTCGAATTACACTACTATAATATAAACATAAAATTTAAAGTTCAAAATACAAAATATAATAATCTATAATATAAATAATTCATTATATTTTATATAATTATAAATAAAAAAATAAAAATTAACCGGGTATTCGGGTAACCGGGTACTCGGGCAACCGGATACCCGGAAAAATTAGATTTTGTGACCCGAGCCCGACCCAGGAAATGTCGGGCCGAATATCCGACTTGACCGGATAATTTTTTTTAAAGAATTACCCAATTATTTTAGATCCGAATTGTTAAATCAAATCAACCGGATCAAATAATTTTGCACACCCCTAATTAAAAGCCACATGATTGTGGTCGTGATTATGGACATGCATGGATTCTCCCAATCCCTGAAGGCTGCAGGCTGTCAGCAACGACACACTTTACTTTTGTCTTGAACCATAATTATTTGCCACGTACAGTAAAACTCTAGTTTTTTCTCCAGGGTTTCCTCTTTGTCTAAAATATCATTATGACAAACAATCAAACAACCATGCAACATTCAAGAGACCCGCACCCTCAATAACCATCGTATTCCCTTTTCTTTTCCAACTAATCATTCCTTCCCATAGTATTATTTTTAACCCAAATCAATTTATTAATTTTATCTCTGATTTCAAGCACAAATCCTTTTAGTAATCTAATATTTAAAAGAAAAGAAAAATACTCTCATTTTATCTATTTTTACTTTTTCTTTCTATTTGTTTTGTTTTTGTTTTAATCAAATTTTGATCATTTAAAAATAAATATTTTTTATTTAACATGAAAAACATAATACTTTCATCTTAATATATAATTAAATAAACATGTTTAACATATAATTTAATCATGATATAAATTAATTTAAATCTAGTTCAATAATAATTAAAAGTAATTTTAAAACTAATTAAATTGTGTAATAAAAATGAAATAAAATAAAAATAATGAAAGTAATTTGTTGATAATTAATATTTTTATTTAATATATAAATCACAACATTTTTAGTTTACAATGACGAAAAAATAAAACGACATCATTTTATTTATTTTGAGCATCAAAACGATGTCGTTTTGATACATTGAATTTGTCCATGTACAACTCCCTCTTCTCTTTTTAAAAAAGAAAAACAAATACTCTTATTTATCTATTTTTCCCTTTCCTTCCCATTTGTTTTGTTTTAATCAAATTTTAAAAAAGAAAAATAATCTCAAATGAAGTTTACAATATATATAACTTATGTTCAAATTATTTTAAAAATCCGAGTTGGCCTATTAATGGTAAAACATGAACATTGAATTTTTAGTGGCCTTGGGTTCTGACCCGATCCGATCGGGTTGGGTTTCTTTTAAAAAATCGGGTGATTCGGGTTTATGGTGAAAAATATCCGACCTACACAAAAATATATAATTTTACCTTATATATTTAGGAATAATTACAATGATACCCCTCTATATATTATTTTTTTCAATTAAGTCATTGTTTTTATTGAATAAAAATACTTTTTTATTATTATTTCGGGTCAGATCGGGTCGGGTCGGGTTTTTAAGTTATATATCGGGTTGGGTTCGGATCGGGTGAAATCTTGTTTTGATCGGGTCTGATCAGATCTCGGGTGGAGGATTCCTTGTTCTCGAGTCTGGTCGGGCGGATCAAAAATCTAACCCAACCCGACCCATGCCCATTGTCGCCAGTCATTTTTGTCCCGTATTTTTATTATATATTATTATTATATTAATATTATTATATTACAAATAATACAACCCGAAGGTCCAATTTATTTACAAACTGGAGGCCCAACAAATAAGCATATTCAGGCCCAGACTCGTTTTACAAGTTCAAGCCCAGATGACCCAAACTCGATTAGGGTTTCTACACATTTCCAGCCGCCAACATCCTCAATCGTTGGATCTGAAGAGATCCAACGGTCCAAATCCAATCTAGCATAAACTCTAGGGTTCACCAACCCTAGAGCTATTTCGGCCGCCGCCTCCAAGTGCTCCAACCAAATGCTGCCATGACTCCACCAACTTGACGGAAGACTCCAAAAGCCACAGGAGAACCGCACAGCTCACTCCCTATGGTGAGTCACCATCGTAGATCCGTTGAGTCACCATCGTAAATCCGGTGACTCACTAAAATGAACGGTTGTCTGAGGTCTTCTGAGACCTATAAAAAGCCTTGACGAACCTGCAAAGAAAAAATACACAGAGAACAAGATGGAGAAAGAAGAGGTGAGGAAGCAACCAACAAATAAAGCTACGAACAACCAGCAATAGCCATTTAAAAGTAAGGAAAACAAAAGGGAGAAGAAACATACCTTTTTCGAAGCTCAAACGTTGTCGAAAACCATTTTTACCGAAGGTAAAATCTTATATCTAGGCCGATTGAGAGGCTTTTAGGAAAAAATGAGGGTGATTTTGGGTTCAGGGGGTTTCGATCTACGATTTGATGTATTTTTTATTTTTTATGACCGTGAATAGTGATCGAAATAGTGACCGATGGTGGCTGTAATAGTGATCGACAGTGGTTGGCCGGTGACCGGTTCTCCCTCCGGTGAGGGAGTTTAGAGAGAAGGGAGAGCTTCTCTCTTTAAGGAGAGATAAGCAAAATTGAGAAAATGAGAAGAATTAGCCATTTTGGGCTAAATTTGGGGTATTTATATCCTCCTCAAAACTACGTCGTTTTGGGGAGGAAATATCTGGGTAATTTGAAGATGGGTAAATCATGCCCGTGGTCCTTCCAACGTTGTAAGCTTTGTAATTTAGCCACTGAAATTAGATTTTTGTGAATTTTAATTATGTTTTTGCATTTTATTTATTTTTATTTTAGTCACTACCCGTATATTTATATATTTAAGGTAAATATCCATTTTTGTCCTTATAATTTTAATAAATTATATTTTAATCTGAATAATAATTACGATAAATTATATTTTTAATACCTAAATTTAATAATATTTCGAATTATGGAAATTAATTTATATATGTTTACAATTTAATCATTAAGGCTTAATATTTTAATTTTAAATAATATTTTAGGATTATTTACACTAATAAGACCTAGATTTCATGATATTTAGAATTAGGATTTTTAATTTTGATATTTTATTGATTTAATCATTAAATTTATTATGTGTGTTTGGGTTATTTTATTTTATACAATAAATTATAAAATATTTCCTTAACTTATTAGGAATTTATTTTAAATGATTTATTGGTGTAAAATAATACCCTTGATATTTATTAAAGGGATTATAAATTAAATTAAATTAAATTCAAATTAATAAATTTTTATTGCAATGACATTAATTAATGAACAAAGGTACTAATTTTGGGCGTTGTGGGGGTGTTAATCATTCCCCACACGTAATCGACTCTCGAACTCATTTTCTGGTAAGCATACCCTTTTTTTGTTATGTTAATAATATTTTTATAAATTTTATTAAAATAACATAACATTTTTGGTGACCAATCACACCTCGATAAATGATTGGTGGTGACTCCTCAAATTTGTGTTTTATCTTATGTCAGAAGAAAAACACTTACATTTTTTAGACGAGATTTAGAAAACGACACTTGTTTTCACCGGGCGAATACCGTCTCGACAACTTGGCGACTCCGTTGGGTACAAATTTTTTTTAGAGAGTCAAGCCACCAGTTTACTAATTAATTATCTTTGCAATAAATTATAATTTGGTTAATTTATTTTTTCCCTTGAATAAACATTCTTTTTGTTAATTAATTAACAATTAAATAGTTGTACTAACTTGTTTGTTAATGTTTTCATATTAATTATGTCTTTTTTGGAATTGAGGAATAAATTTTGTGAGTTATATGATTATGTTTCTCTTTCTATTTTTCCTCACACACTGTGCACTGCATTATCATCACATGAGCTAAAACCCCGCTCTTATCCTATTTAGCTTGAATGAGAAACTACTCCCTCGTGTGGTTTTCACCTCCGTATGGGATACGGGACCATTCCTTGAGCTCACACCTTATGTTCCTCGTGTGGTTTTCACCTCTGTATGGACATAAGGAAGTGTGTTCCTTCGAATTGAACTCAATTTGGAAGCCTGTGATGGGTCAAGATTGAGGGTTTATCAGCCCAAGGGGGCACCAACAAGGACAATTTGATTACCCTTTTTACCTTAGATCCAAAACCAACATATAATAAACTTATAACTCAAATCTTGGAAATTCCGTGAAAAGAATACACAATGAAAAATTCTTTATGAGAATTTGCAGTTAAGCTTACTTCTCTAAACAAGCAAGTGAAAGATGTAAGACCTAATCAAATGGTGCTGCAGAACATGGAAAATGTTAAACAGTATGCCCAGAGATGGAAGGACATAAATGTATAAGTACATCCGCCCATTAAAGAAAATGAGTTAATTATGTTTTTTTTACGAATTGGAAACTTGATAATAGTGGATCCAACAAGAAACCACCAAAGAAAATGAAGAAGTAAATGGGGTTGGACATTTTACTCGAAGTAAAAGATGTTACTCCAAAAAAATATGAGAAACAGGCTACTATTGATAAAGGGAAAAAGATTGACATGTAGCTGAGAGAAAATGAACCTGTCATCAACGAGCCAGTGACTGATAGTGAAACTGAAGAATTTTTGAAGTTTCTCACCTGCAAGGACCAATTAATCCAGTTTTTCCTATTACTAAGAAAGATCGATTTGGTTTGGGATATCAACCGATTGTAAGGGAGAAATAGAGGGGCATTAGAAAGAATCAAGAAATGAGGAAGGCAAAATTAGCTGGAGAAGATATCATCTACCAATGCTTTTTCACCATTGTGCAATACTTTTTGTGTCTGGAGGACATATGTTCCAAGAGGAGCAGCAAAACAAGGGACAGATAGTTGAGAATACTTTGAAAGAACTGAGTATCAATGTCATATCAAATGATCAATCTGAAGAAAAAATATTAAAAGCTCTACCATTTGCTCTGTAGGCTTATAGAACTTCAGTATAAACGTCGACTGGGGCAACTCCGTTTTCATTAGCCTATGGGATGGAAGTTGTCCTACCTATTGAGATATATTAAAAGCTAATGATATGAACTCATGATAAGAAAGGTCCTTGAAGCAGATGATGTCTATTCTGTCTCTATTGGAGAAAAATGATAAGTAATGTCCAACATTTCACATTCTTGAAAGCAAGTAGCCCGACAGATCAGAAGGGCTGGATAATAGAACTTGTAACACTCCCTTGTGATGTTGTCAGCAACCTGTCAAGAAGATGATGATTACTTCATTCAGAAAAATGCACATATCTCAGACATTTATGTCAGAATAATTGATTAAGTTTGTAACAACATGAAGAGAATCCTTCAAGTTACTTAATTGTTGTTTAATAACACCGAAATGAGAACATGCAAGATTAAGAGATTTGGACATGAATAGAGCCACAAGTACCCACAATGGGGCATTATCAAAGTTGGACCTCATGGGGATAATGAGATTCTAATCAAACATTGAGAACCTTACAACTTATAATATTCAGGCATTTTGAAGGCTCACATCATCATGAAAATATTGGGGCATTTTGAAGGCCCATTTCAGATAAAAATGATCCATGTTGGGCATTTTAAAGGCTCACATTAGAATGAAAAGTTTGGGACACTATGAAGGCCCATTTCAACCAAGAAATAACATATTGGGGCATTTTGAAGGCCCATTCCAACCAGAAATAGAATGTGGGGCATTTTGAATGCCCATTCCAATCAGTCAGAAATGATTCATGAGGGGCATTTTTTAAGGCTCATATCAACAAGAAGCAAACGCTAGGGCATGCTGAAAGCCCATATCATCCTTCAGAAAGATCATTGATTTAAACAAATATTTCCAATGATACAAAAAGGTATGAAAAATGAAAATGGTGAAATAGTGACAAAGGAGATGACCATATAAGATCATTTTGTTCATCATAAAGTCGCATGATCATGGTTGTAACACCCCCAACCCGTATCCGACTCGGATCTGAGTCCGAGGTGTCACATTGACTTTTCAAAACATTTACTTGTATAAAATAGTGAGTAATTTAAAATTTCTATAACATATAACTTATTCAAAACGTTTACAAAACTATTCAGAGCTTATACAATATATTATTGAATACATGCCAACTAAAACTTTATATATTAAAATACATATTATTCACTTTTTTCTGATCTGACCTTCGGTAAGGAGAACTGACCTGTCTTGCTCCACATTGCTCTTTACTCTTCTCACTTCTGTAACCTACGCGTGAAACAATCACACGCTAAGTCTATGACTTAGTGAGGCATTACTTTTATTAAAGAACTCTAATTATTTAAACATACAGAAACACATCATCTCATGTTGTCATACCAAAACAATTTAACATTGCATACAATGTAATATACACATATACATATCTCACACTATTTCCATTACTAACCTTATTCCACTATCCATATTCTTTTCATTTATGTCTTATAATAATATACTCGTATGTCTATTCTTTTAAACCACATATAATTCATTTAACCAAGCAATATACACATCATCATATAATCATATAATACAATTCATATTACAAAAGCATATACTTTACATGTAATATATATTTATTGTTATCTCTTTGTTAGCCCATGTACATCTGTAAGAACTGTAGATATATGAGTCTATTGAGATTGTGCACTATGATCACCACAGCTCGTATGGGGTCCCACTAGGGGCTATGAGATTTGTCTCGAATGACCTATCCAGAGGTCATAAAGAACCTCGAAAACTGTCCATAGGTCTCGAAGAACCTAGGTAAACTATCCATATGTTCCTTAGAACATAGGTATACTGTCCATATGTCTTGAAAGACATAGGTAATTCTATCCATATATTCCGTAGAACATAGGTAAACCCTCGACTCTTGGCATGCCAACTATACCTATCGCTCTCGTATCATATATCATGGGCATTTTCACTTATATCATTCCACATAAAGACTTTATATCACATGTCATATAAGCTCATAGCTTCTTTCACATATACATGTAGTCACGTAGTTTCTTTTCACACAGTTCATGTAAATTCTCATATGATTTCATATTCATACTTCACATGACCCATATCACTTTGCATGGTCTCACATATATTTTCCATATAACTCATATCATATGATTCATATCTTAGTCTTCTTTCATCATATATATCATCTATGTTCATTCACTTAATATCTTATGTTATCATTTAGGTCAACCCTACTTAGTTTATCTCACTTTTTATTTATTAACTTAAATCTAATTCATATAATTGATATCTTATCATCATACCATTACCTATACCCGTTGCACATGAAATCACATATAACACCTGTGACTATATTCATGCATAAATAATAATCATATCACTCATATTAACATTCATAAAATCATGTAATCAAATATTGGAAGTAGACTCATCGCGAGTCTTTTCCACACACATCATATACTAATGCATATGCACTCACCTTGGCCTCACTAAGTTCCAATCCACTTTTATGTTTTCCTCTCTTTCGATCGAATCATAACTTGATAATCATTCCGGAACTTGTTCATGTTCAATATCTACATAATCATACATTGATACATATCAGTATCCCATTGATATAATCTTATCTATAATTTCTTAAACCAAAAAAAATGTTTATTTCAATTTCCCCTTAAAGTGCATCGATGCATTCTACAGTCCATCTATGCATTCTTTAACATGTGCATCGATGCACTACCCATACATCGATACACCAATCACCTTCGATGTTTTCATTTTAAGGGGGTGCATCGATGCATAAGGCATTCGATGTTTCCATTTTTAATGGGTGCATTGATGCACTTCCTATGCATTGATACACACTGAACAATTTCTGGAAATACCCTTGATGCATCGGTACACATTGAATGTGCATCGATGCACATAGCCCATAATTCATTTTTATTCTCGAAAATCCACTCTTTTCAGCTTAATAACTTCATATATCATCCCCTTTCTTATTCTTAACTTACATACTCATATTCATTAATCACCTCTTTAACATCAAAATCCTATTCTCCATATGTAATTCAAGAATTACACTAAATTTTCAACATGTTCCAAATTCAATTCTATCACCTCTAACTTCTTAATTAACCCTTTGACAAGTCAAATCCATCTTTAGAACTTCAAAAACCTTTCTATAACAAAAGTTCATTTCTACACCCTTCATATAATTTCCTTTTTAATTCTCTATTCTTGATGTTTAAAGCTTATATAAGCTTTCCTTAAGCTTATATAATACTCAAAGAATCAAAATCAACTTATAAATCCAAGAATCAAACAACTAAAATTAAGCTCACCTTTAACTGAGGCTTACGTGGAGAAGAAGAAGCTGAAGAAGAAGACTCTGGATACATTTCCTCATTTCCCACGTTTTTATATCCTTTAAAAAGATAGAATAAAAAAATCTTCTCTTAGAAAAGACCACAATACACTTGTTACTTTCCAACTTTACTATTAAATCCAACATCAAATTTCTTCAATTAAATCCATGAACTTTTAACTTATTTCGAAATCAAGAACATAGTTTTCAAAATTTATAATTTAGTCACTGACCCTGATTTGGGATGTTACAAATCTCCCCTCCTTTAAAGAAAATTCTTCCTTGAATTTTCAGTATACCCATTGATAAGAACATATCTATTAATGTTCTCATGTTGCTCCTTCCACTTTAATCCTTACGCAATTTCAACTAATGATTTGCCTTCACTTCCCAAATAACTCAATCCATTTCGATATTTTCTCTTCTTTAATTATACACTTTCTTTTGTCTCTATTCTCTTCACTTTATATCATAAATCAATCTATTTCTTCATTAATCTCTAATTACCTTATAACAATAACCCAAACTCTTATTTCATCCTCATTTGACCAAAACACAACCTTAACTCTTCTTCCAATTTGACTAAACATACATTTTACATAATCGAACAATCTTTTCACCCCACCTTGCACAATTCTCTTACTTCTATATCAAACTTATCGTCTACTTTTCCATATAACCTTTATCATATTTGATCCTTTAAACTCAATCCTTTTCATTCTTTATTCCCTTATTTCTTTATTCAATCAGAATCAAAATCTCCTTATACACAAATCATATTTTTCCTTTTGATGTTCACGTACTCTTGTCCTATCACCTATACTCATCTTTGTGTACTAATCTTCATTTCATCCTCGTAACTTTGATAATTCAATTTACTTATACAGAACTTCATCTTTACCATCTCTTATACTTGTATTTTCCTTAATCTTATACAACTACTTATTTATTTGTCTACATCATATCTATATGATCAGAATACACAACCAAATCTAGATTCATTATACTTAATTAACTTAGCCTTATATCTTTTCCAAATCTTACAACTCCATCACCGTTACTATTACAGTTAATAAACATCAACTGTTCAATCTAGGGCACAAGCCCTAATCATCCAATCATATATCTTCTTTTCCGTCAAAATTTCCCTCCACAGTATCGTACTCAACTTTTCAAACTCATACTTTTACTCGTACACTGTACTATTCCTCTGTTTGAGAGTCAAACGCCGTAGCTTTCTTTGTCTTATAAATTGTTCACCAATAAACTTATTCTTAAACTCTTCTTATCAATCCCCAACTTTACTCAACTATATGAAACCTCACTTTCTTCACGATATTACCTTACTATGATCAAAATATACAATTGTATCCAATACATTTTCATCACGAAATTTTGTTAGCCCACCCTAACTCTTTCCTTCTATAGTGCAAACCCTTATCATATCCACACTCTTACTTATACACCATACTCTAGTTTTCTCTCATAATAACGAAACTTCTCAATTTAACTTCTCCACTTTGGAGAAATAAAAACCATCTAACATTATCTTCATATCATTTATTCAAAGGTCTGTAACAATAGAACCTTTCTCAAATTCACCCTTGAACTCAAGTGCTCTTAACTCTTTTTACTATTTTTATACATTCATTCAACATCATGAAACATTCTCTAATCTTATACAGGCATTCCCTGAGGTTTTCGCTTTTCTCCCAGCATGGCCAGGGCAGGTGAATGCTATCACCTTTAGGTATATCGTCTTGTGCTTCACTTTGGAAGCTCTCATATATTCATGTGCTCATATCATTTCTTTTATCACATATCAAGTGTACATATGATCATCTAATTCATATCATATAACATATGTCATTTGCATAGGTTCACATATAATCTATCATATCATATAAACATATATATCTCATAACTCATTCTCATGTATTCACTTATCTTATATAACATAACAAATTAACTCTATTAACAAGACATCACACTTCTTACCCTATCATATCAGAAAATTTTCCACTTTGTGTTGGCATGTATACTTTTTAAAACACTTTTGACTTCGTTTTTAGCCTAGAATCGGCTAAACCTTAGTTATGATACCATTAAATGTAACACCCCCAACCCGTATCCAACCTGGATCTGAGTCCAAGGTGTCACATTGACTTTTCAAAACATTTACTTGTATAAAATCGTGAGTAATTTAAAATTTAGGTGTCACATTGACTTTTCAAAACATTTACTTGTATAAAATCGTAAGTAATTTAAAATTTCTATAACATATAACTTATTCACTTTTTTTTGATCTGACCTTCGGTAAGGAGAACTGACCTGTCTTGCTCCACATTGTTCTTTACTCTTCTCACTTCTGTAACCTACGTGTGAAACAATCACACGCTAAGTCTATGACTTAGTGAGGCATTACTTTTATTGAAGAACTCTAATTATTTAAACATGCAGAAACACATCATCTCATGATGTCATACCAAAATAATTTAACATTACATACAATGTAATATACACATATACATATCTCACACTATTTCCATTACTAACCTTATTCCACTATCCATATTCTTTTCATTTATGTCTTATAATCATATACTCGTATGTCTATTCTTTTAAACCACATATAATTCATTTAACCAAGCAATATGCACATCATCATATAATCATATAATACAATTCATATTACAAAAGCATATACTTTACATGTAATATATATATTTATTGTTATCTCTTTGTTAGCCCATGTACATCTGTGAGAACTGTAGATATATGAGTCTATTGAGGTTGTGTACTATACTGTCACCACAGCTCGTATGGGGTCCCACTAGGGGCTATGAAATTTGTCCCGAATGACCTATCCAAAGGTCATAAAGAACCATGACAATTGTCCATAGGTCCCGAAGAACCTAGGTAAACTGTCCATATGTTCCTTAGAACATAGGTATACTGTCCATATGTCTCGAAAGACATAGGTAATTCTGTCCATATGTTCCGTAGAACAAAGGTAAACCCTCGACTCTTGGCATGCCAACTATACCTATCGCTCTCGTATCATATATCATGGGCATTTTCACTTATATCATTCCACATAAACACTTTCATATCACATGTCATATAAGCTCATAGTTTCTTTCACATATACATGTAGTTTCTTTTCACGTAGATCATGTATGTTCTCATATGATTTCATATTCATACTTCACATGACCCATATCACTTTGCATGGTCTCACATATATTTTCCATATAACTCATATCATATGATTCATATCTTAGTCTTCTTTCATCATATATATCATCTATGTTCATTCACTTAATATCTTATGTTATCATTTAGGTCAACCCTACTTAGTTTATCTCACTTTTCATTTATTCACTTAAATCTAGATTATATAATTGATACATTGTCATCATACCATTACATATACCCGTTGCACATGAAATCACATATAACACCTACGACTATATTCATGCATAAATAATAATCATATCACTCATATTAACATTCATAAAATCATGTAATCAAATATTGGAAGTAGACTCATCGCAAGTCTTTTCCACACACATCATATACTAATGCATATGCACTCACCTTAGCCTCACTAAGTTCCAATCCACTTTTATACTTTCCTCTATTTCGATCGAATCTTAACTTGATAATCGTTCTGGAACTTGTTCATGTTCGATAACTACATAATCATACATTGATACATATCAGTATCCCATTGATATACTCTAATCTATCATTTCTTAAACCAAAAGAACTGTCTATTTCAATTTCCCCTTGAAGTGCATCGATGCAATATATAGTGCATCGATGCATTCTTTAACATGTGCATCGATGCACTACCCATGCATCGATACACCAATCACCTTCGATGTTTTCATTTTAAGGGGGTGCATCGATGCACTCCTTATGCATCGATGCACTAATTACATTCGATGTTTCCATTTTTAATGGGTGCATCGATGCACTTCTTGTGCATCGATTCACACTGAACGATTTCTGGAAATACCCTTGATGGATCGGTACATTGAATGTGCATCGATGCACATAACCCAGAATTCATTTTTATGCCCGAAAATCCACTCTTTTCAACGTAATAACTTCATGTATCATCCCCTTCCTTATTCTTAACTTACATACTCATATTCAAACTCATTTCTATTCATTAATCACCTTTTAACATCAAAATCTTATTCTCCATATGTAATTCAAGAATTACACTAAATTTTCAACATGTTCCAAATTCAATTCTATCACCTCTAACTTCTTAATTAACCCTTTGACAAGTCAAATCCATCTTTAAAACTTCAAAAACCTTTCTATAACAAAAGTTCATTTCTACACCCTTCATATAATTTCCTCTTTAATTCTCTATTCTTGATGTTTAAAGCTTATATAAGCTTTCCTTAAGCTTATATAATACTCAAAAAATCAAAATCAACTTATAAATCCAAGAATTAAACAGCTGAAATTAAGCTCACCTTTAACTGAGGCTTACGGGGAGAAGAAGAAGCTGAAGAAGAAGAAGACTCTGGATATATTTCCTCATTTCCCACGTTTTTATATCCCTTAAAAAGAGAGAATAAAAAAATCTTCTCTTAGAAAAGACCACAATACCCTTGTTACTTTCCAACTTTACTATTAAATCCAACATCAAATTTCTTCAGTTAAATCCATAAACTTTTAACTTATTTCGAAATCAAGCACATAGTTTTCAAAATTTACAATTTAGTCACTGACCCTGATTTAGGATATTACAATGGTAATTTCACTTACATTGATGCTGGAAAGCCAAAACATCCCACTTGTATTCCAATTGAGCTTTGTTCTTTGGTGTCCATATAATCCCATACAAAAGCTTTGAACACTATACAAATAGCTTCCCTGGTTGAAAAATATGGGCAGTAGCTACAGGAAATGATGAATGTGTTGTCAAATGTTCTACGATATGATGCTGGCAAGCCAAAGTATCCCATTTGTATTCACACTGAGTTTTGTTATTAAGTATATTTTTGACATCATACAAAAGCTCTGGAAATGATGCAAAGAGCTTCACTGCTTGAAAAATCTGGGCAGTAGCCACAAGAAAGAATGAATGTGTTGTCAAATGTTTTATGAACCAGTAACTATGGTGTTGAACCAATGTTGCAATCATATGGTGTTTCTATTTGTTGACCCAAGATGAAGGTTGTATTCCAAAAACTTCAAGAAATGTGAAGAATTCTTTCCACAGAAAGGGCGCAAAGATTTCCACAACAAGAAATTAGTGGAGCTAACAAAGATTGAATGATGGGTTGTTGCTTAAACGTATCAACATAATACGGTCTAAATGACTTTGTTCAATATCTGACTAGGTGTGAAGACATGAAAAGAATTAAGAAAAAATCCCTTAGATGTCTTTTAAGAGTCAAATCAGAACAAATGATGTTTTCCTTTCAAAAATAAGAGCTTTATTGGATTTCTATACAAGTTCAACAGGGGCAAGAACTTGTTGGGGGTAAGAAGAAATTGATACAACTCTAGACTTGCAAGATTGCACATTGATGCAAGCAAAATAAATGAAGATCGCTTTTGGCAGCTATTCCCCTCATAGTCAATCCTTGACTTCCTCGTGAAGAGAAGTCAACTTTGTTATTCCCTAACTCTCTAGAGGAGCCAATCCTTGACTTGCTCATGAAGAAAAGTCAACTTTGTTATCATCGACTCCCCAATCGAGTCAATCTTTGACTTTCTCGTGAAGATAAGTCAACCTTTATTATTTCTAACTTCCTAGTAGAGTCAATTTTTGACTTCCTCGTGAAGAGAAGTCAACATATATTATTTTTGATTCCCCAGAGGAGTCAATTCTTGATTTTCTCGTAAAGAGAAGTCAATCATTTTAATTTGATATTCACGAAACAATGAAGTAAATTAATTCAGATTTGGTATTCACGGAAGAGTAGTGGAAGAAAATCAATCTCAAGTCTGATCTTCACGGAAGAGTAGTGGAACAGATTCTTCTTATTTCAGATTTAACCTCCACGAAAGAGTAGTGAAGCAAAATCCATCTTAAGCCTTCACGGAGGAGTAGTGAAGCAAAGTCATCTTAGCCTTCACGGAAGAGTAGTGAAGCAAATTCATCTTAGCCTTCACGGAAGAGTGGTGAAGCAAAGTCATCTTAGCCTCCATGGAAGAGTAGTGAAGTAAAGCCATTTTAGCCTCCACTGAAGAGTAGTGAAGCAAAATCCATCTTAGCCTTCACGGAAGACTAGTGAAGCAAAGTCATCTTAGCCTTCACGGAAGAGTAGTGAAGAAAAGTCATCTTAGCCTTCACGAAAGAGTATTGAAGCAAAGTCGCAAAGTCATCTTAGCCTCCACGGAAGAGTAGTGAAGCAAAGCCATCTTAGCCTTCATGGAAGAGTAGTGAAGAAAAAAGTCATCTTAGCCTTCACGGAAGAGTAGTGAAGCAAAGTCATCTTAGCCTCCACGAAAGAGTAGTGAAACAAATCCATTTTATCATTCACGAAAGAGTAGTGAAGCAAATCCATCTTATCCTTCACGAAAGAGTAGTGGAGCAAAGCCATCTTAGCCTCCACGAAAGAGTAGTGAAGCAAAGCCATCTTAGCCTCCATGGAAGAGTAGTGAAGCAAAGTCATCTTAGCCTCCACGGAAGAGTAGTGAATCAAAGTCATCTTAGCCTCCACGGAAGAGTAGTGAAGCAAATTCATCTTAGCCTCAACGGAAGAGTAGTGAAGCAAAGCCATCATAGCCTTCACAAAAAGAGTAGTGAAGCAAGAACAGATCAAAGTTTGATCTCCACGGAATAGTAGTGGAACGAATTTCCCATCAACGTATGAAGTCTACTGGACGAAAATTTCTTGTCTTTTATCTTTGCTCTATTTTTGTTAACACAAAAATGAGCAAAGAGGGACAGCTGTCGACAATCATTTTTGTCTCTTATTTTTATTATATATTATTATTATATTAATATTATTATATTACAAATAATACAATCTGAAGGCCCAATTTATTTACAAATAAGCAGATCCAGGCCCAAACCCGTTTTATAAGTTCAAGCCCAGATGACCGAAACTCGATTAGGGTTTCTACATAGTTCCAGCCTCCAACATCCTCAACCATTGGATCTGGAGAGATCCAATGGTCCAGATCCAATATAGCAGAAACTCTAGGGTTCACCAACCCTAGAGTTATTCTGGTCGCCGCCTCCAGGTGCTCCAGAAGCCACAGGACCATCGTAGATCCGGTGACTCACCAAAATGAATGGTTGTCCGAGGCCTTCTGAGGACTATAAAAAGCCTTGACGAACTTGGAAAGAAAAAATACACAGAGAACAAGACGGAGAAAGAAGAGGGGAGGAAGCAACCAACAAAGAAAGCTTCGAACAACCAGCAGTAGCCATTTAAAAGCAAGGAAACAAAAGGGAGAAGAAACATACCTTTGTCAAAGCTCAAACATCGCCGGAAACCATTTTTACCGAAGGTTAAATCTTAGATCTAGGTCGATTGAAAGGCTTTTAGGGAAAAAAAGAGAGGGTGTTTCGGGTTTAGGGTGTTCGATCTAAGATTTGGTGTATTTTTATTTTTTTTTACCGTGAAGATTGATCGGAATAGTGACCGCCGGTAACCGGCTCTCCCTCCGGTGAGGGAGTTTAAAGAGAATGAAGAGCTTCTCTCTCTAAGGAGAAAGAAGCAAAATTGAGAAAATGAGAAGAATTGGCCATTTTGGGTTAAATTTGGAGTATTTATACCCTCCTCAAAACTATGTCGTTTTGGGGAGGGACTATCTGGGTAATTCAAAGATGGGTAAATCATGCCCGTGGTCCTTGCAACGTTGTAAGCTTTGTAATTTAGCCACTGAAATAAGTTTTTATGAATTTTAATTCTGTTTTCGTATTTTATTTATTTTTATTTTAGTCACTACTCGTATATTTATATATTTAAGGTAAATATCCATTTTAGTCCTTATAATTTTAATAAATTATATTTTAATATGAATAATAATTAGGATAAATTATATTTTTAATACCTAAATTTAATAATATTTTGAATTATGGCAATTAATTTATATATTTTTACAATTTAATCATTAAGGTTTAATATTTTAATTTTAAATAATATTTTAGGATTATTTACACTAATAAGACCTAGATTTCATGATATTTAGAATTAGGATTTTTAATTTTGATATTTTATTGATTTAATCATTAAATTTATTATGTGTGTTTGGGTTATTTTATTTTATACAATAAATTATAAAATATTTCCTTAACTTATTAGGAATTTATTTTAAATGATTTATTGGTGTAAAATAATACCCTTGATATTTATTGAAGGGATTATAAATTAAATTAAATTCAAATTTATAAATTTTTATTTCAATGACATTAATTAATGAACAAAGGTACTAATTTTGGGCGTTTTGGGGTGCTAATCCTTCCCCACACGTAATCGACTCCCGAACTCATTTTCTGGTAAGCACCTTTTTGTGTTATGTTAATAATATTTTTATAAATTTTATTAAAATAACATAACATTTTTTGTGACCAATCACACCTCGATAAATGATTGGTGGGGACTCCTCAAATTTGTGTTTTATATTATGCCAAAAGAAAAATACTTTCTTTTTCGAGACGAGATTTAGAAAATAACAACACTTGTTTTCGCCAGGCGAATACCGTCTCGACACCCATCCCTAGGTTCAAGCCTTATAAAGAGCAATGTAATATTAATTTTATCTAATAAAAAGACATCATTTTATTTATTTTTAACATCAAAACAATGTTGTTTTGATATGTTAAATTTGTCCATGTATAAATCCAGCTTCTCTTTTAAAAAAAAAGAAAAATACTCTAATTTTATCTATTTTTACATTTTTCTTCCTATTTGTTTTGTTTTAATCAAATTTTAATCTAAAAATAACTGATTTTTTTATTTAACATGAAAAACATAATACTTTCGTCTTAATATAAAATTAAATTAAATATATTTAACATATAATTTAATCATGATATAAACTAATTAACATCTAATTCAATAATAATCAAAAGTAATTTTAAAACTAATTAAATTGTGTAGTAAAAATGAAATAAGATAAAAAATAATGAAAGTAATTCATTGATAATTAATATTTTTTATTTAATAAATAAATAACAACATATATAGTTTTCATTGAATCTAAAAAATAAGAAAATTATTTTTCAAACTATATAGATATTAGATATATATTTAAAAATAGGAATTTTCAAACAAATAAATGACGAGCAAAGTATATTTTCTCATTTAACCTTCAATAATGATTCCAACAAAGAAAAACTTTTAATATATTGCGTCTTCCCGTCTTTTGCCTCTATTTCTCTCACTTCATCCTTCACAATATCAGTCTTGGTGCAACTTGATGACATAAATGAATAAATTTATCACCTGATTGACTTAAAACCCTTTATAAAGGGAAGAGCATAAGGATTCTCAGATCATAATAAATACCCAAAATCTGTAGCTAATGTTTCCATATTCTTTGTTGAGAGAATAGTTTTTAATAGTCTAAGGCAAAGATCTCAAGAGAGATTTTCATGGCGCTGGAAGCTGTGGTGTTTCAGCAAGTTCATGGCGTTGGTTCTCAACAACAAGAACAAAAGGTTAATTACTGTAACACTGAGGAAATGCTTGCTAAAAGTGGAGGCTTCGGTTTCGGTGCAACATGGGGCACTTCATTATTCTCTCCGACGGAACCACCACCAGTCGACGTTCGGTCTTGCCGGCGGAGGAGACGGCGAGATAAAATTGTCAAGAACAGACAGGAAATAGAGAAGCAGAGGATGACTCATATTGCTGTTGAAAGAAATAGGAGGAGACAGATGAATGATTATCTTGCTGAAATTAGGTCTATGATGCCCAAGTCTTATGCTCAAAGGGTACCTTTCTTTTTTCCTTTTCTTTTTAAATCTGCAAAAGTAAAAAGTGATTTGATAAAAAAAAAAATTAATGATTTTGGAAGTATCTTTTTTTCTTCATAGGGGGACCAAGCATCAATCATAGGAGGAGCAATTAATTTCGTAAAGGAGTTAGAGCATTTTCTCCAGTCTTTAGAAGCCCGGAAAAGGATGAAAAAAGCTCCAGATAATTCCAATCCTTTTTCATCACTCTTCTCAGATTTCTTTTCCTTTCCTCAGTACTCAACTGGCTCCAACGGTACCCACCTTAGCTATGCCGTGGCCCAGAAAGGGTCGTCGTTGTCATCGTCGTTGCCGACATCACCGTCACCCGCCGTTGGGGATGTTGAAGTGACAATGGTGGATAGCCACGCAAACGTGAAAATACGATCGAAAAAACACCCAAAACAGCTCTTCAGCATGGTTTCGGGGATTCACTCTCTAGGCCTTATCTTGCTTCACCTTAATGTCACATCTGTTGAAAATATGGCCCTTTATTCCTTCAGCGTCAAGGTAAGTTTTCTTTAATATAATCCTATATATTGTCAGTTTCTTCAACATTTCAACACCTTTTTTGTTATTATTATGATTTCAATTGCTTTTCCGGGAAACAGGTTGAAGAGAATTGTCAGCTAACAACAGTGAATGAAGTTGCAGCCGCTGTTTATGAAATGGTGGATAGGTTTCAAGAAGAGGCGACTGCTTAATTCATCTTCTCTGAGTTTCAGGTCTTAATTATTTGTACTTTTAAGTTAATTTTAAGATAATTGCTTGGTAGAATGTAGGTAGAGATGTTATAGGGCAGCCTCAATTCCTCAATTTTTAAACATTTTTAGTCAAGTCAACTCCTCAATTTCAAGCTGAGTTCAAGTCTTGGTCCAAAAAATGACATCATTATTAATTAAAAAAATAATTTGGATTTGTATTGTAACCCCTAGATCCAACATATACGTTATGACTAGATCTAGCGGATTACATTGAAATTTTCAAAACATCCTTTAATATTTTAAATTCATGGTATTACTCAAATCAGTAATATAAGCGTAAAATATGAAGAGTATCGCAAAATATCGAATAACATAAGTAAACCAAATATCTAGTATCACAAGCATTAGTAGTAAAATAAAATACATAAAACATGTAATTCAAAATAATGCAGGCACATGTCACCAAATGAAGGCAGTCTGGAAGATAGAAACATTACAACAAAAAGTATTGTAGGTGATGTGTCGATCCTCCAAGTGCTAAGATAGGGGTGCCTATCCAAAAGTATCTGAAAGGGAAAAAGGTTGGGGAGTGAACTAGGGAGCTCAGTGTGTTCCAATTGTGCAAATAAAACGTCATAGAAAAGTATTTAGAAAATAATTCAGTAACGTTTCATAAAGTAAAAGTGAGGTTTATATTGTAAAATTCATAATTACCCTCCTCCCGTACACCGTAATACAATCCTCAGACTGCATCCATAAGGACTTATCCTATACCCATTAGATATAGGTGCCAACCTAAGGGAGCATCTTGGGGGCCTGAGAGCCTACCCACGAAAGTTATTGGGGCCTCGGAGCCTACCTAAGGGTTACCTTAGGTCAGTAAGGAATTACCAGCTTGATTAGAGCTGAACCTTCATACTCTAGAATCCTACCCAAACAGTATCTCAATAAAACAATTTACATAGTAAGCAGTAAATTCCATGATCCATAAATCGACATAATCATATTTCCCAATGAAAATAAGTAACCAGATAACATATATCAAACAGTCATATTTCATAAACAATAAACCAGTAAATCATAATATCGAGCAGTTAAAAGATTCAGTAAATTAGTAACTTCGGTAAATCACATTTCAAAACAGATAAAACAATCGTATAGCACATAGGGAACACACCTCACAAAAAGGTATCAGTCGGCAAGTCTACAGAGCACTTCTCGCGCCACACTCTGCAGCAGTGCTCGAACCTAATTCATAATGCAACAAAGTTATTATCGAAATAATATTTAATTTAATATTCTTAGGGTTTATGGATCATACGAGTAATAACTAGCTCACGGGGTCAAACATATTGAGATGAGTTGGGTTGAGCTTTCGAACGGTCGAGAGAGTCTCGTATACCTTCAAATAACAATATCTTAGATCAACTATTAACCTTAATTTAATTATTCTTAAACTAAATATTACATACATATGCATGTTTGGTTTGTCGGTCAATTTGGATGCTTTTGGGTTTGAATTTGAAAAAACGAACTTCGAATTTGGACTCATGATGTCGAAAAACATAAAATGTGACTTTTAAAAAAAATTGACTTTTTGGTCAAAGTCAAAGCCAATACTGGTTAAAGTCAACTTAGGTCAAAGTCAACGGGTTGACTTAGTCGAGTTGACTCAGCTCAACCTGGTTCGGTCTGACTGGAATGGTTCCAGAAAGCTCCTGGACCAGTGAAGCCCCACGTGCACCGGTGGCGTTTTGTAGTGCGTACGACAACGACACGAGCTTGTTGAGGACGATTAATCAATCCACAAGATAAAACTTAACAATTTAATTCTAAAATAACCCAATATCAAAGCAATATCACAATGAAAATGAAGACAAAAGATGGTGGAACAACTAAGGATAACCGATGAACCCACTCTAGTTTTGCTCAGATTTGCGCAAGGGTTGCAACAGTGAGGGCGGTGATTAGAAACGCTAACTAGATCGGCCGAAAATCGATGAATTTCAATTATAGTCGCTAGGGTTCTCGTCGAATGGTCGCTAGGGCGGTCGACGCAGGGCGACAGTCTCGGTGATGGTAGCGATGAACTCTAAAGGTGGTCGGATGACAATGAATTGTGGAGGGGCCAACGGTTAAGCTTATAGATTTAAGGGGTTAAATTTAGGGATTTAGGGTTTGAAATCTTAAATGAAGGATGAGTTTTGGGATATTAAAATGAGCTCGATAAGTTTAAAATATATTTTAATTAAAAATATCTTAAATAAGAGCCTAGCCTAGATGGCAGGAGTATAACTGGCCATGCATTAGGTTAGGGGTTCAAAACCTTTCAGCCACACATTTTCATTTCTTTTATTTTTCTCTATTGCCAATAAATGGGAAAAATTCAAGACTAGGTCCTTAAACTTATTCAAAATTAACCCAAAAATTTTTAAAAATATTCAATCTAATCCCTTAAATCAATTAATTAAATTAAGTTTATTGTAAATTAAATATTAGGGGTGTGACAAATATCCCCTAAAGAAAATTTCATCCTCGAAATTTACATGAATCCAACAGATGTGGAGATTCATCTGTCTCCCAAATAGTTTCTGTTGGACCACGGTTACTCCACTGAACATTTACCATCGGTATACGCTTATTTCTATGAACTCTATCATCTCAATCCAAAATCTGAACATGCTCCTCATCATGTGATAAATCTGACCTCAGCTCAACATCCTCTATATGAATAATATGACTATGGTGTGGACGATAAAGCCTCAACATAAACACGTGAAAGACATCATGAATACGGCTGAACTGGGGAGGCAAGTCGAGCCGATATACAACAGGTCCACCTCTATTCAGAATACGATATCACCCAATAAATCTCAGACTCAATTTTCTTTTACACCCAAATCTCAACACTTTTTTCCATAGAGATCTTTAAAAAGACTTGATCCACAAGCTCAAACTCAATGTCTTTACTTCTCTTGTTAGCATAAGACTTCTTCATATTAAATGCCTCTTTCAAACAGTCACATATCAACCTGACATTGTCCTCAGTCTCTCAGACTAACTTAGGTCCCAAAGTCTTTCTATCAGGCAACTCAGTCCAATAGATCGGGATGCGATATCTACGCCCATATAGTGCCTTATACAGTGCCATATGAATACTAGTCTAGTAGATGTTATTGTAAGCAAACTCAGACAAGGGCAAAAAATCTTCCCAACTACCACGAAAATCAATCACACGTCCCCGTAACATGTCCTCTAGAACCTGAATCACCCTCTCATATTGACCATCAGTTTGCGGGTGGAAAGTTGTACTGAAATTTAGTCTAGTGCCCAAAGCCTCATACAATGCTTTCTAGAATCTGGAAGTAAATCTCGGATCTCGATCAGAAATGATAGATAGTGGAACACCATACAATATGACGATCTCTAAGATATACAATATAGCAAGCTTGTCCAAAGAATAATTAACCTGCACAGGAATAAAGTGAGTCAACTTTGTGAGTCTATCAACTATCACCCAGACAGAATTCTTTTTCGAATGAGTCAAAGGCAAGCCAGTAACAAAACCCATCGTAATACACTCTTACTTCCATTAGGGGATCTTGATAGGCTGTAACGAACCCGGCGGATGCTAATGTTCTGCCTTAACTTACTGACAAGTTAGACATCTAGCCACATAATTAGAGATATATTTCTTCATGACAACCCAACTTCTCTCTCAAATTTCGATACATCTTATCTTCACCGAGGAGCATAGCATAAGGGCTACTATGAGCCTCACTGAAGATAGTATGTCTCAACTCTGAATCATCAGGCACACAATACAGACCCTTAAAGTATAAAACTCCATCCTAGTCAAAAGCATAAATTGAGGTAGTACCCTATTCAACTTGCTCAATAATAGGGAGCAATGAGCTATCAAGAATCTGCTTGGCCTTGATCTTCTCAGACAAAGTCGACTTAATCTACAACTCAGCTAACAAAATGCCATCAGTATATAACTTCATCCTGGCAAATAAAGACCTCAGATCAACTATTGTCTTCCAGTTTAGAGTGTCCGCAACGACATTAGCTTTACCCAGATGATAGTCAATCTTGCAATCATAGACCTTTAGAAGCTCAAGCCAACAACACTGTCTCAGATTAAGTTTCTTTGGTTCAGAAGATACTTCAAACTCTTGTGATCGTTAAAAATATAATTCTTCTCTCCATAGAGATAGTGTCTTCAGATCTTCAAAGCAAATATCATTGCTGCTAACTCTAGATCATGGGTCGGGTAATTTACGCTCATACGACCTCAACTGACGAAACGCATAAGTACCCTCCTATCCTGCATAAGAACACAACCAAATCCAGAGTTTCAAGCATCACTATACACTGTAAAATCCTTCTTGGCCTCAGGTTGAGTCAAAATTGGAGCTTGAGTAAAAGTTGTCTTTAATTTCTCAAAACTCTCATGATGTGCATCACCCTAGTCAAACAGAATATTCTTCCTCAATAGTTTCATTTAAAGGGCAACAATGGTCGAGAATGCCTCAATAAAACGTTGATAATACCCAACTAAGCCCAAGGAAATACGGATTTCAGAGATATTCTTGGATCACTTCCAACTCAAAATGGCCTCAACCTTACTTGGATCGGCCTAAAAACCTCTCACATAATTAATATACCCAAGAAATAACACCTCTCGAAGCCATAATTTACACTTGCTCAGTTTGGCATACAGAGGATGTTGTCTCGGTGTCTACAGAATAATATTCAAATGCTAATCATGTTCTGCCTCAATCTGAGAATAAACCATAATATCATCAATGAAAACCACTACAAATTGATCTAAATAGGACCGGAATAAACGATTCATTAGATCCATAAAAGTTGTCAGAGCATTGGTCAAACCAAAAGGCATCACTAGGAACTCATAATGCCCATATCTAGTACAGATGGCAGTCTTTGCAACATCTGAACCCTTTTACCATTAATTGATAGTACCCCGAATAAATATCAATCTTAAAAAATACAGTAGCTCCCGTAATTGATCAAATAAGTCATCAATCTTGGGTTGTGGGTATTTATTCTTGACCGTTAACTTATTCAACTTCTGGTAGTCAATACACAGTCTGAGTGATCCATCTTTATTTCACAAACAAGACTGGAACTCTCCAATGTGAGTTAATATGCCTTATAAAACCTCGATCAAGTAATTAATGTAACTGAACCTTCAACTTCTTAAGTTCCTTCGAGGCTATACGATATGGTGTCATAGAAACATAAGCAAAATTCAGATAAGTCTCAATCTCGAACTCTACCTCTCTATCCAGAGGTAACCTTGACAACTCCTAAGGAAAGACATCGAGAAACTCGCTAATTGTATGAATCTCCTCAATCTTGGACAAAGAGCCTTTAGTATTCAATATACAAGAAATGAAAGTCTCATACCCCTTTCAGATTATCCGATCAACGGCCAAAGTCGATACTATATTATAAAGATAGCCTTGACGCTCACCAACTAGCACAACAATATGAACATCAGAAGTCTTCAGAGTAGTTCTCTTGTACTCACAAACTAGATTGACCATGTGTTTATTCAACCAATTCATCCCCAGAATCATATTGAACTCCTCTAAAGGAAGCTTCATAAGATCGACAAGGAAAATTTCACCTTGAACCTCTAAAGTACAACGCCTGAATGTTTTATTCATAACCACTAACTATCTTACTAGAGTCATAATAGTAACAGAACTCTCAGTGTCCTCAATCAAAATCTAAATGTCTCGGGATATAGAACTTGAAACATAGGAGTTGGTGGAGCTATTGTCTAATAATGCAAAGTGTGGAACATAATAAATAGTAAATGTACCTATAATAACCTCTGGCTCATCTCTATCTTCCCGACGTCTGATGTCATACACAAGAGCCGACTGTCTAGCCTCTGATAATGTTGGCCCTCTGATCCTGTTATGAATGGGCTCCACTATCAGCCTTGGATACTGAACTAGAAGTCCGCTCGTTACAACCTCTAGATAGGGTATGAACAGAAGCCTGAGAATGTGTATAAGTCTGAGTAGTTTCCCGCTCTATCAAATCTAGGTGTGGATAATCCCTCTGAAAATAATCATTAGATCCACAATGAAAGCAAGCACCCGTTTTCTTACTACACTCTTCACCGTGTCAATTTTCTTAAAAGTCATAAACAAGCACCTGAGGCAAACTTGATGAACCAATTTGACTAATAGCTTGGGGTAGAGGTGCTGCAGGCTTGGAACTGGTATTACTCCTCTTTGGGGCAGAAGTATGATTCCTCTTATTAGGACGGGTAGAAGACTTGGTCATGCTGAAAGACCTCCTAAGCCACTCTCGATCTACTCTGTCTCTAACAGGAACCAAGGCCTCCACCTCCTTAACATCTTTCGCTCTAACCACCAAAACATCAAATATCTCATCCTGATGGGTCACAACCTGCCTACGCAGCTCGTATTTGAGTCCGAGAGAAAACTTACGACATTTATCCCTCTCAATAGGAAACATGTTAGAACCTACTTCAACAACTTCAAGAATTCCATTTCATACTTAGAAACTAACATATCTCCCTGAACCAAGTCCTAAAATTGATGTCATCTCTCAACCAAATAACGCTCTCCAAAGAAACACTTCCTGAAGCGCTCTTTGAAGAAATCCCACATCAGACGGTCAGCGAGAAAACTACTCACTACTGACTCCCACTAGGTATAGGCATTCCTGTTAAGCATCGAGATAGCTCTTAAATACCTCTTCGATGAATCCAAGCCCAGCTGATCCATACGCCTCTCTGTATCATAGAGCCAATCCTTAGCTTCAGTGATAGCTCCAACAGTTGGACCTCTAAAAGTCCTGACCATATTGGCAATCAAGGTATAAGTAATTGGGACTTCAATTACGTCACTAGTTGTTGTAACTGCACCCTGAATCAACTGAAGAAACTACCTATCGAGTGTCTCATCTAGCACCATATTCGTAGGCTCAGAACCAGATATTGGTGCTCCCCTGACATGTGTCATCATATCAATTCCAATAGCATACGGAGGATCTATAGTAGTATCGTCAATGGGGTTAGCAAACCTTATGGCTCGACCTCGCCCGTGGCCAGGTCGATGACCTCGTCTGGCACTCATAAGGAATATCTTAGGCTCATTATATAAGAGTTAAACTTAGGGTTTGGTTTGGCACTAGAGTATCACATCCTGAATCAACTGCTTACCGAGTTTCTCATCTAGCACCACACTTGTAGGCTCAGAACTAGATATTGGTACTCCCCTGACAGGTGTCTTCATATCAATTCCAAGAGCAGGGGATGGATATATAGTAGTATCATCAATGGGGTTAGCAAGCCTAACGACTCGAGACCTCACCCATGGCCAGGCTGATGACCTCGTCTGGCGCTCATAGAGAGGATCACAAACTTGTAAAACTTATAGTTTAATTTGACACTAAATTAATGAATACAGTTAAACTTGTAAAAATGGGTGTCATGGCCTTACGTGTTTAAAAATAGTGTTTTTAAAAAATGAAAGCTATGATACGAACTAAATGCAACCCCCTAAACTCAACTTATACATTAAGCCTGATCTAGCATATTACATTGAACTTTTCAAAACATCCTTTAATACTTTATATTCATGGTAATACGCAAATCAGTAATATAAGTGTAAAATATGAAGAGTATCGCAAAATATCAAATAACATAAGTAAACCAAATATTTAGTATCACAAATATCACAAGCGTTAGTAATAAAATAAAATACGTCATAAAACATGAATTCAAAATAATGCAGCCACATGTCACCAAGTAAAGGCAGTCTGAAAGATAGAAATATTACAAAAAAAGTATAATAGGTTATGTGTCAATCCTGCAAGTGCCAAGTCAAGGGTATCTATCTAAAAGTATCTGAAATAAAAAAAGGTTGGGGAGTGAGCTAGGGAGCTCAGTGTGTTCCAATTGTGCAAATAAAACGTCATAGAAAAGTATTTAGAAAATAATTCAATAATGTTCATAAAGTAACAGTGAGGTTTATCTTTTAAAATTCACAACTACCCTCATCTCGTACACTGTAATGCAGTCCCCAGACTGCATTCATAAGGACTTGTCCTATACACATTGGATATATGAGTAAACCTAAGAGAGTATCTTGGAGCCTGAGAGCCTACCCAAAAAATTTCTTGGGGCCTCATAGCCTACCCTAGAAAGTTTTTAGGGCCTCAGAACCTACCAAATGGTCACATTAGGTACGTAAAAAATTACCAGCTTGATCAGAGTTGAACCTCCATACTCTAGAATCTTACCCAAACAGTATCTCAATAAAACAGTTCACATACTAAGCAGTAAATTCAATGATCCATAGATCGGCATAATCATATTTTTGAGTAAAAATAAATAACCAGATAACATATATCAAACAATCATATTTTATAAATAGTAAACCAGTAAATCATAATATTGAGCAGTTAAAAGATTCAGCAAAATCAATAACTTCGATAAATCACATTTCAAAACAGATAAAATAATCATATAGCACATATGGAACACACCTTGCAAAAAGGGATAAGTTGACAAATCTACTTAGCATCTACCTCACCGCTCTCTACATCAGTGCTTGAACCTAATTCATAATGCAACAGAGTTATTATCGGAATAATTTTGTAATTTGAATATTCTTAGGGTTTATGGACCATACGAGTAATGACGGGCTCACAAGGTCGAACAAATATAGAGAAGCTGGGTCGAGATGTCAAACGGTCAGGAGAGTCTTGTGTTACCTTCAAATAAAAATATCTTAGATCAATCGTTAACCTTAATTTAATTATTCTTAAATAAAATACTTAAGTACATATGCATGTTCAGGTTTAACCGTCGATTCGAAGACTTTTAAGTTCGAATTTGACAAAATGAACTTTAGATTTGGACTTAGGACGTCGAAAAACATAGAATATGGCTTTTTAAAAAAATGACGTTTTGGCCAAAGTTGATGCTGGTCAAAGTCAATGGGTTGACTCAGCTCGAACCTGTTCAGTCTGAGTGAACCAGTTCCAGAAGGCTCCTAGACCGGCCGAGAAGCCCCACGCGTACCGGCGGCGCGTGCGACGGCACAGGGGTCCTTGAGGACGACCGATCACTCCACAAGATGCAACTTAACAATTTAATTCTAAAATAACCCAATATCAAACCAAAACCACTATGAAAATGAATTAAAAATGGTTGAAACTCTTACCGACGATGGATAGTGGAGCAGCTATGGATAACTAATGAACCCACCCGAGTTTTGTTTGGATTTACGCAAGGGATGCAACAGTGACGACATTAAGCAACAACGCTGACTAGATCGGCAGAAAATCGACAAATTTTAATGGTGGCAGCGGTGAAGTCCAAGGTGGTCGGACGACGAGGAATCGTGGAGGGGGAGACGATTAAGCTTAGGGATTTGAGGGGTTAAATTTAGGGTGTTGGGGTTTGAAATATGAAATGGGAAATAGGTTTTGGGATATTAAAATGGGTTGGATAAGTTTAAAATATAGTTTAATTAAATATATCTTAAATAGGAGCCTAACCTTAACGATAGTAGTATAGTTGGCCTTGTATTAGGTTAGGTGTTTAAAACCCCTCATCCCCACATTTCCATTTTTAATTTTTCTCTAGAGCAGAGCAATGGGAAAATTTGGGACTAAGTCCCTGCACTTTCTAAAAAATTTAAATTTACCCAGAAATATTCAAAAATATTCAATCTAGTCTCTTAAATCAATTAATTAAGTTAATTATATTTTAAATTAAATATTGGGGTGTGACATGTATTTTTATATTTATTAATTAAATTTAAATGATTGTATTATTAAAAATTTAATTAATGTAAAAATAAGTGTCGAAATATTACCTAAAGTTAACTTTAGGTGCATAGAGAATTTTGTGTAAACATATGTGCCTAACGTTTCCGACATTATACTTTTAGGTGTCTGTCGTTAAATTCGGTCGTTAGGTGACACGTGTTAGGCTTATAAAAATTTTAAAAATTTTGAAATTTTATATGTTTGAAACATGTTACTTAACGACTCAATTTAACAATGTTAATTGTTCGTGCTCCTAAAAATGTTTCATTGGAAACGTTAGGCACCTAAAGTTAAGTTTAGTATAGTTTAGACACTTATTTTTACAATAAGCCTTAAATATTATATGAATTTATATACCATTTATATATTAAATATAAATTATTATAATATACTAAAAACTTATTTTTTTAAATGTATTTAAATAACTTATTAATTATATAATGTTATTATCTTTTAAGAATTCAGATTTGAGCAGCTACGGTGGTAAAGTGTGTATACATTATTAATATACTAAGAAAAATTCTAAACATATACTATATTTTTATTGCCCTACGATACTCTTTTATAAAATTTATAAAAAAAATAACTTTTAATTGTTTTTCTAAACAAAAGAGAAAACTAATTTTCAGAACTTTGGTATATGAATGTCATGTAATTCTTGATATTAGTTTGATTAATGTAATATATAAAATAATTGATAATACTATTTTTTTATTAAAAGTTCAGTACGAAAATAATAATAATTTTTAAATTGAGTGTAGACATAACGACATGTTTATGAAGAAACTGTAGAGGGGGTACTCAGCGACGACGGCAGTTGCTTCGGCAGCCACTTGATAGAGACTACTCAAAAGTCACGGCAGAACTTATTTATCGGGATGTCTAAAGAAATATTATCTAATATAAACTAAAGAAAATACGTTATCGGAAATGTTAATATTTTTTAATATTTTTAGTAAAACGTTACTTAAATTGTTATTTTTTTACCGGAAATGTTAATATTGAGTGATACCTAAAATGTTATTTTTTTCTACCGAAAATGTTAATATCGGAAATATTCATTTTAGGTAGTGAAATTAACATTTCCGGTAGAAAAATAATATTTTAGTTAACGCTCTACCAAAAATATTAAAAAAATATTAACACTTCCGATAGTATTTTTTCTTAGCCTTATATTAAGTTGTCGTACAACATAATTACCCTCGTTTATCTTGCCTAAATTGCATGTGTCTATCATATACATAGATTTGATACTTTATGTATTTATGTTATTATATTGGTGTATATTATTAATCAATAATTTATTTAAAATATCTTATATTTATATTCAAATTTGAGTTTGAAGTTTTAATAATATATAGTATTAAAAAATATTTTTTTATAATCGCTACATCTCCATCAAAACCAGTTAAAATTTTGATGAAATGATCATTTTACTCTTTTCAAAATGTATAAAGTTTAATTTATCTATTTTTAATAGAATAATCAAAATATAAACTGAAATATAACACATGCCCTGTTATAATACTTTTACTTAAATTTTTTGGATATAATTTATCAAATAATGAAAATTTTATGTATTTGTATTTGGGAAATTACATCCCCCTTCTGCAAGGTATAAAGATGGGTTGATATAAATGGATGATCAAAAGACAAAATAGAAAAAAAAAATCAATCCCTAAGTAATCATTTCAGATTTCAAAATTTCCTCGTCTTCATTAGATTACGGGTTGAAGTTTGATGAAATCTTGAGACTCCGGCACAATGACCGGACATTGTTGAACGGCAGTACTTAATAGAGAAGTGAAAGATAATCGGTGATAACAATTAAATGGAAGATAATTAGATTTCTTTATCAACTTAGAAAAAAAATTACAAATATATCTTTTTTTAGCCATTACAATAGGACGCTTATATAGTTCATTAAGCCTTGATAACAAGCTAACCAAAGTGTAAGTACCTAATAACAAAATAACAAATATTAACTAATTCTATTAACATTCTAATATTCACCCTACTTCTTCAACCTTCTTGAAGTAAAGATAGCACTTTAGTTGGTTCTTGATTAAGAAATGTGATTTTCTTCATTCATCGTTATGTCATCTAGAATCGAAAGTGATATGCCTCTTTTCGTTCTACTTGAATCGAAAATACGATGTTTCCTTCCGTTCTACTTTAGACGAAAATCGAAAGTGTTATGCCTCCTTTCATTCTACTTGAATCGAAAGTGTGATGCTTCCTTCCTTTCTACTTTAGACGAGAATCGAAAGTGCGGTGCTTCCTCCCGTTCTAGTTAAATCGAAAGTGAGATGCTCTCTTTTGTTCTGCTTTATTCCTCTTTCTTTTTTTCATGTTGTTCATACCCATGGAGCTTGTAACAAACCATGAAGAATGAATAATCCAGTAAAACCAGCAATGCAATACCAGCATCATATAGATCATACCAGCAGTAGAAATCATACTTGACCTCGCTCATGCACAAAATAACAATATTCACAAGTCAAAACTGCATAACCTTCTACCTAACCTTGTATAACCAATCACATATGCGTGAACAATAAGTAAACACCCATTTGAATTCAACCTTGTACCAAACGTCACAGAATCATAAGTCACCATTAGAACTAGTAGTTATTTCCTCTTTTCTTTTTTCTTTTTGTTTGCAACTAAGAATGGATAAAAAAAATAAATCACACGTGAGAAAGCAGCCATGGTGGCCAGATATGAAGAATAGTCGGTGACTGGAGTGTGTGAAAAGTGATGAGCAGTTGAGCGCTTATTAGGGATTTGTTAAGATGAATATTGAGAGAAGATAAAGGAAATTGCAATAGATGAGTTAAAGCCTACTTACAACTATTGGGTTTATATAACCCAAATCCATAACCAACTATTAACAAATCTAACTAATTAACTAATTACAATTGACTCAATCTTATACTCTAGCATTCACCCTGCTTCTTCAAGTTCTTGATCTTCTTTGTAGTTGATTCTTGAATAAGAGATACAAACAAAGTGCTGCAATGAGCTGTTGGTTCCCAACCAAGAAATTGAAAAAGATGGTCCTTGATAAAGAAATACTTTCTCTTCATTAACCATTATGTTTGTCTTTCTTCACTATTTCATCTAAAGTTCCTTAAAAGATCTCTTCCTTTTACTTAGGTGATTCATCGAGAATCGAAAGTGATATGTTTCCCATCGTTCTACTTTATTCACTTTTCTTTTCTTTCTCATTCTTTCATTTGAAACTTCTTCATGAATCAAAACTGTTCTTCTTACTTATTCAGACTTTTTTTGTGTGGAATAAGGGTGGTTAAACTACAAGCTCTCGGGTGCAATCTGAAGCCTCTTTTAAGAAAACACCGTATTTTGTCTGGTTAAGGAAGGAAAGGTTGTTAAACTCTTAACCCTCCCCAGAGATTTCCTGTCATGAACACTTGGCTGTGAAGCTTTCAAGTCTTATGTTACCTTATGATAGAAGCAGAAGACCATAAAGAAACTAAAACAAAGAGTATTTGAGCAAACACACAAGTAATGAAAAACCATGAAATGAAAAACCCAAATCAATAACCAGCAGCAATCAATGAAACCAATTATTCAACAGTGACCAGTGTGAAAGAACTTGGATCAGCAACTCAAGACTTTCAAAATTCCCCAATAGAGGATTAAAGATTAAAATCAGCATCCAAATCTTCCCCTACCAACCGAGAATAGCAATCATACTCACCAAGAATCTAGCATCTCAATAACCAGGCCACAAACACCAACTAGGAAATTTTTATCACGACAAAAATTCAACCATTTGAATGCAACCTTGCACTAAACACCACCAAATCATGAATCCTCTTCTCTAAGATAAATTCTCAACAAGATCAACATAGAATCAACCAACTCATTGGAAACCTTACACATGACCAACAATAACCGAGTGCTTAATTCAAAAATTGCTAGGCGCAGGACCGCAGGCTACCAACATTAACAGAAACTCAGCATTCATCATTAACCAAAGAAGCATTGTACTCTAATATTCCAGGAACCAGATCCAAACAAAGAAGGACCAAAAACTGAAGCTATTATTCAAACATAACCTAATCTAATAAATATCAACAACACCGCCATTGTTGAACTTTCAGTACTAGTACGAACTGAGCCACCAGCATCCATTGAATCGCAACATGCAATCACAGGAGAAGAGGGGGAAAATACCGGTGATGAAGCAACCGATAGTAGACAGCAGTAATGAGAGTTCACACCACAGTAGTAACGAGGAAGAACATGTGAAATATCACATGAAGATCAACCAACAAAACCAGTGCCGATAAAACCCAAACTATCACCAAATGTCAAATATTTGAGTAATTGTATATCTAAATCAGCAAATGATAAACCAAACAAAAGACGCACCAGCCAAGGATTCGCAAGAGCACATGTAGCAACTAGACAGAGAATAATGAAATAACCGAAGGGACTGTCGACTGGGAACCCGATTAAAAAATAGAAAGGCAACAGCGGAAGAAAGACGAAATTAGGATCTTTGGCGAATGATACCATGTGAGAAAGCAGCCATGGTGGCCAGATATGAAGAACAACCAGTGACTGAAGTGTGTGAAAAGTGATGAGCAGTTGAGTGCTTATTATGAATTTGTTAAGATGAATATTGAGAGAAGATAAGGGAAATTGCAATAGATGAGTTAAAGTCTACTTACAACTATTGGGTTATATAACCCAAATCCATAACCAACTATTAACAAATCTAACTAATTAACTAATTACAATTGACTCAATCTTATACTCTAACATCACATATTCACCAAATGTGTTTTACAAACGAATAAAGTGAGATCTCACCACAGTAACCAAACACAGCGAACGACGATAGTGGAAGCCATAACAGTGAACGAGACTCTGATCTGGTTCAGTAAACAAAAAAATAGTTCCGATCAATAAGGATTAAAACCGAACATCGATACACGCCAGCAAAGGTAAACGATGGCCGATGAAACAACAAGCGCGAGATATTAGATCTGAAATATAACAAATTTAATGATTCCGTCGAATGAACCAGGAGCAAGAGAAGAAAATGCCAAATTCGATTTAGATTTGCAAAAATCATTTTCATGGCGACTGATAACTCCGATGAGACTAAAATCGGAATCGGAATGAAGAAGAAAAAACTCTCAACAGCGCAGATGAAGCTCGCGGGTGAAGAAAATAGTGGTAAATGTGGATGTAAAAAATGCAAGAAATAGAGAGCGGTCAGTGGCTAGATTGTGTAACCGGTAGTGCATGTGAAACTTACGATGAAAAAAGCATCGATCGTTAACTGAGAAGGAGGCGACAAAGGAAACTTTGAAGCGATTGAGGAACCCGATCAAATAACGAAACGGAAACAGCGAAGGAAAGATTACGTCAGGATATTTGGCGAATGATGCCATGATGAAATCTTGAGAATCCAGCACAATGGTCGGACATTACTGAACAACAATACTTAATAGAGAAGTGAAAGAAAATCAGTGATAACAAGTAAATGAAAGAGTATTAGATTTCTTTATCAATAGTAGAAAATGAATTACAAATAGATCTTTTTTAGCCATTACAATAGGAGGCTTGTGTAGCCTATTAAGCCTTGATAACAAGCTAACCAAGTATAACTATCTAATAACAAAATAACAAATTTTAACTAATTCTATTAACATTCTAATAAAGTTGGTCCCCAAAAGCCCAGCTTGCACAGTGGTTTGTCTAAGGAAATTATGAAGTACGCTCACCAAGTTTCGTCTCAAGCTGCTAATACCTCACAAGAAGGTTTAACAAATGACATTAACATGGTGATGGTTATCGATACTGCATCACGAGAGATGAACAATGTTGACAATCTGTTCATTGTGAGACTTGGATTCGTGGTGGAAGAGTTAACATGGTTATTCATTCTACGGGGTTTAAAATCTGTTGCAGAGTTGAGACTAGAGGTTTCTCTATGGGATTTCAATGCATTTGTCTCCCCGGATGGGTGTCTCTCAATATAAGTCTTGGTTTTTCAGAACTATATGTTTATGATAGTCTTGATTGGGAACTTCATTGAAGATACTTTATTAGATGTTGGGATCCCATACAAGTTGAGGTGGGTGATAATGACTTGTGTTCGATTAGTATCTATGAACTACTTTAAAACAGATGAAGTCTAAAGCAATCTTCTTTCGCCCCATCTATTTGTCTTGTGTATGGAAAGGTTTCATACTTGCTCATCTTCAACCATTACCCAAAGCTAAGGTTTCAACTTCTCAAATTCCAATATAAGCAATAGTAATCATAATATCCTCTACAAACTATCCTAGGAATCAAGATCCTCAGTGATTTCTTAGAACATAGGGGATATTTATGAACTTTTAGTTCATTAGGGATGTAAAAAACTAACTCGACATGTAAAATTGACTGAAATCGACTTGAGTCAAAACTGCTTGTGATCCGAGGTGGTGATGATTTGAAATCGGGTCGAGTTTGAACTGGTGTTAACCTAAACCCGAGTTAGACCTGGTAATTTTGGATCTGAACCTGACCTGCACCCAACCTGAGAATGACTTGAACCTGAATAGGACATGATAATGTCATAGCCAAACTCGACATGCATCCGACCTAATATGAATCCGAACTTGAGACTAACATGGTAAATAACTGATATTACTCGATCTGTTATGAACCTGACCTGTTATGAATCTGACTTGTAATTGACTTGACCTGTAAATGATTCGACTTGTTATTAAACTAATATGATATTGATCCTACTTGGTATTTACGTGACTTGTAAGTTGCAATTGATGAAGTTGTGAGATTATGAATTTATGATAATATAGTGTGACAAACTAATTATTCACTATTTAAGGTACATAATTAGTTGTGATCATTAAATTAATATGTTTACTTTTTATATTTATAAATTGTAATATATAAATATACTCAAAAGTTCTATTAAATTATTAATTTATGATTGATAAAGTTAATAAAAATAATTATTTGTAATTTAAAATAAATTATTAATTATAATCAATAAATTAATAAATTTAATTATTTTTTAGGTATAACCACTAATATTCAATCTATTAATCAACTAATTTGAATCATTGTAATCTTTAGATTATTTGGCATTAAGTTTACTTAATAAGTAACTACTTATTTTAAGAAATAAGTCTTATGAAATAAAGTTAATTGGTGACAAATTATTTGACTATTTAAATGTAAAACATTTCTTAGCCTTTAGAATTTATAAGAGATAATTATTTTGGAGAGGTGTAATTCTTTTTGGTATGTTTGTAACTTTTTGGGTTCATGTTGCAAAGATGATTTTGTAGGAATCAATGTTTTTAAAACCGGACCAGACATTGAACCGGTGAAGGTACTGGTTCACTGGTTCACTGGTTCAACCGGGTTCAACTGCGGTTGAACCGGATTTTATATAAAATAATAATATTTTTTTTAATTTTACATAATATTCAAAGCAATATTAATATATATATAACACTTTTTTTAAGTTTACAATATTAAAAGGTATAAAAATATCACAAGTCATAACATGTATAAATGAAAAACCATAAAATCAAGTGAAACAAAATGATTCAAATCAACTACAACATAATATTTAAGGTAAAACATATTAAATAATAAATATAATTATATATAACTATAATCAAAAAAATAAAATTGGGGCTTAAAAAATCATAACAAATGATATCATTTGGTTTAATTGTTTTAAAAAAAACAATCCCACATGGCTAAGAAACATAGAAGAGTATCCCAAAAGTTTAAAGAGTAAAAATATGAGAACAAAACAATCACACATGGCTAATAAACATAGAAGAGCATCCCAACTTACTTCTATAAATAATAGAGGTAATTTGACATTCAAAATCATGGAGCCTTTTGGTGAGCACAAAGCGAAATATTCTTTCGCTTCAATTGAGCTCAAATTTTAGGCTTCAATCGAACTTCTAAATTTTTTTTGATTTCGAGCCTTTTCGATTTCAAGTTTTAATATTATATTTCGAGTTGATAATTTTTAGCTCGTGAGTTTTTGAGTCGAATTGAGCTTACTTTTAAAGTTTTCGAGTTCGAGTCGAGCTCAGCAATACTCGAATTTGACTCGGCTCGTTGAACAAACGACGTCGTTTGGTTTAATTTTTTTTTTAAAGAAAAAAAGTGAACCGGCGGTTCAAACCGGTTTTGTCGGTTTCAGCCGGTTCACCCCGGTTTTGCCGGTTTTCAGCCGGTTCACCCCGATTTTCCCGGTTTTCAGTCGGTTCTTCCGATTTTTTACCGGTTCTGTGCTAATCCGGTTTTGGGAGTTAACCGGACCGGACAGGCCACCGGTTCACGGTTCAACCGGTCCGGTTTTAATAACATTGGTATGAATGTTGGGAGAGTGTTTTGAGATACACCAGATTTTGATATATATATCGGGTTTTTGGATACATTAGATATTATATATTTGTACTCTTCATAATATTTACATTTATAGTGAATTATTATTCTTCTCATCCGTGAAGGTATATAAAGTTGAACCACGTTAAATCTCAACTCATGTGCATGTCTTATTCTATGTTGATGTCGCTTTAGTTATTTTTTTTGCTTATGAATTTCTAACATAATGCTATATGACATAGACTTCATATATGGTACTTTAGAGGAGTAGGCTAGCCAAGTGTACATTCCTGATACATGTGTGACCCAGGTCTTATCCGACTTACTTGGCAATTATGGGTCAACGAATGTACGTTCTTGATGCATGTATGACATAAGCCACATCCAAAGTATCAATGTTAGTAGACTAGAGGGATGTGAGTTACCGAGATTATGTGACGTTGAGCTACATCATGATGTCTGCTTGTGTGTTATGGATTGTGTTGTATTGATGACATTACTTCTTTGATTATATTTGTCAGCATACTTATGTTATGAATGCATGCAGTACAGTGGAGTTATTTGTTTGACATTGAGCTCATTAACTCAGCGTGAGGATTGTGTTTCTATTCACAGGTTCTTAGGTGGAGATTAAGAAGCATCGTCCCAAGTCAGAGTTCTAGTCAAGATTCTCTTCAGAGTACATCTTGATTTATTTGTAGAAGATAGTATATTCATTTATCTTATGTCATATTTTAGTCATAACTCTATTTTATTAAACTTATTATGAATATTAAGTTTGTACTATTTAGAGCTTCATATTTTGTAAACTAAACTTATAGTTAATATATCGATATTGAGATTATCTATGTATGCTTTAAGTAAATAATTTCAAAAAATAATTAGTTACTTTGGGATTTCTTATGACACTTAAATCATCTGAATTCAAGTCATATCGAATTAGGGTGTTACAATACTTCAAACTTCTGCAAACCTTCACCTCTCATGCTCACACAAACTATTCGAGTTCCATGAGATAAAATGAAGGGGATAGTTTGGGTAGTTGCCAATGAAGCTAGTAGCATTTTGTGATTAATCAATTTGGACCTTAAAATGTCTCATAATAGTTGTGGAAGAAACTTCTATTCCTGCACTGATGTAAACTTGATACTTGAATCTATGCTGTAAAATTGTTATTTCAGCACTTTTTCTGCAAATCAAACTGTTTTTCTTTTTTTTGTGAAATTCCATCATGTCATTAGACTGTTATGAGTAACCAGGCACGATCTCAGTGCATGCATTGTCATTTATCAGATATTTTAATCCAAATTCGCCAACCAAGATTGTTCACTTTATCGCTTCATATAGCATACCTTGAAAACACCATACAACATTTATGTCCTTTTCTCCAAAAATTGAGGATGTTCAGTTACACAAAACTAGCATCGGTTTTATCGGAGTTGTGGTAATCTATATACATCAAATGATGTTATATCTACTGGGAATCATATGACAATTTATCACATTCCACAAAAATTTTAATTGAAAGATGTAACTCAGCAAGCAAATGGAGAAAAAGATGAACAAACCGAACAAAGTCGAAATTGGCTTTCCCTTACTTTTCAACTAAGCCTTTGGACAGCACTCATAAAACAGAAAAGAAAGCATAAAAAACAAAAGTAAAACTGTCTACCATTAAGGGTACTCCAAAAAGCCCATCCACCAAGTGAACCTTTTATTTTGAGGTTAGGCCCCCTTTTTATTATTTTTTTCTTTTCCCTTCGGATTTCGTAGCTATCCAAAGACAAAAAAGATCTCTCCCTTTCCTACTTTCTATAATATGGGGGGAAAGACCTTGTCAAGAACCAAATTTGAAAACATTACATTCAACTTGGTTATCTATCACAAAAGGCTATATTCACCATGAACCTTTTTCTCAGGCTATGTTCATGGTATCTTTTGGCATAAATCACCGTGAACCTTTTTCTCAGGCTTCAAAATTGACTGAATGTGAATCCAGAAACAACTTGGAGCCATACAAGTTGAGGTGTTTAGGGAGATAAGGTTGGCAAAAACATGGGGTAGAAGCGACCATCTTCTCATGTGTTCCTGTTTTGGATATGCACTGATGACTCGTATGTACATCCTATTCTCTTTTTTTTTTTTTGGGGGGGGGGGGATTGTCAAAATGTCCATACATCAATGATGAGTAGATGAATTCTCTCTGAAAATTTTGCACCAGTCAGCGACAGCAATCAATGTGTCCAGTGTTCATTAATCTGGAATCTATTATTTATCGGGGTTTTCAGTTTGAAAAATAATTGGAGTTGTGCAACACTCTAATTAGATCTTTATAAATGTAACTGAGTTGCTGCGGATAGATCATTGATGGGGCCATCTTTGGCATCACAGCAGACAGACTTTCTTTTCTGATATGCTTTTGTTTCCCCTGTGTACAGAGCAAATTTTGGTTCTTTTTCAAACAAAAATTCCAACTTTTTATGAGAGGAGTGCCCCAGTTCTCACATGCTCACAACTCATCATTTTCTTCTTGTACGGTAGGTTTGCTTGAACATCCATGAAAACCCCAACTCACACGTGTTGTTGTCGTCAATGAAATAATTCCTTTGTCCCCACTGTTTTTTTCATGGTTTTCCATTGATGATCGTTATGGTTTTTTGTTTTAAACAAAATTCTTTTCGGTATCAATATTCAATACTATTAATCGAAAACACGTATAAAGATTAGATCTAAATCTTCCCACTTGTGCTTTGCAAGTCACAGCTTTGTGTGTTAAGAAAGAATCAGTTGTTCTTCGCCACAAGAAGTCAGCTAATGGATCCTTAAATTTGTTTACCAATGGAAAAAAGAGATTCATCAAGTATGAAATTGTTGTGGCGGATTTAAGCTCTGAAATTGATGATAATCTCCATTAATTCTCCAGGTCCCATCAACTTTTATCAGAGCCTAGCTTTTACCTCCACTTTAACTCAATTACAGTACAGTGTCATGATTTTGTTCTGGTGGCCCTATTCGGTACTACTAACACTATCAACCAATTTAGGCTTCAAAACTTTACTCCAAAAAATGAAAATTGTTGTACTGGTAAGCCCGGTCACGAACTCAATTAGTGTTTTCTCTCTAAATGATTTTCTCTGAACTTATACCACTAATATTCGTCTTCTTCATCTCTTCAACTACTTGTAATAATCTCTATCCAAATTAAAAAAGATAAATTACTAAAGCCAACGGGTAGCTTTTACGTATTTCCTCTTAAACCCCGTTCTTCTCTCAAATTACGTGTCAGCAGCAACTTATATGACAAAGTAGATTTGCAGTGAATTAAATGTAAAAGAACTGAAACCCAAATCTTCTGGAATCTGCAGTATCTCCAACTAACGGTTAACCCATACGATTGATGACTTCATGAAGTGGCCAAGAAACACGCTGAAATATTATATTTATGTTGTAAAATATGTGTATATAATCAAATTTAGATTTTTAAAATAGTTGCAATAGAAAGATATATATATATATATATATATATCAATTGAAGATGGCATTTCAACAATGATATACGCAAAAACACAGAAAATAAAGTGTTAAATTGCAACACTCGATTCACCTTTAATGCCTAAACATTACTTCTTGATACAACTTATAAACGATATCTAAAGTTAATTATGGGGTTGTGGTTCTTCCTTTGAAACCCATGCAAGTACCAAGTTTTCACATGTAGATATGATTTTAGTTTCGATATATTAGCAATTGTTTTTCAAAATTTATAACTCTGTATAATTTTTTTGGTTCATAACAGTTTTACTTAATTTTTAACTTATATAATTTCACCTTATAATAGAAATCTGGGAAAGGATAAGTTTTCAAAACAAATTTTCAGTAACCTTTTTAATGGTTGAATAGTCTTTTTATTATAAAGTTTTAAATGTGTTATTTTCAAAAATATTCTATTAATGTTTTATATGAATTTCGTAAAATAAAATTGTTTTCGTTATTATAAAAATGAAAATAATAAGAAAAAAAATATAATCTTTTCACTGATTTAGACACCATTTCTGTGTTTTTCCGAGTTCAGTCTATAACGGCGACGTATGGCACCGACCCAATTAGTGACGGCCATGATACGCTGATGCCAATAAAATCTTCCATGCCCATTAAATAAACAGCGCCAAGCCGTAATGAGATGAGATGAGCCGAGCCGTACCATCGCTTTCCAAATACATTTCATTTGGAATGAATTTTGTGTTGCATTTAGCCAACCTTGAGTTGTGTTGTGTGTACCTAACCCCAGTCAAATTCTAACCCATCTTTAGTTTTATTTAAAGTGATGGAAACTTGTTTCAACCAGCTGAGTTCTGATTTCTCAAACTCAAACGCAAACCTCCCTTCCCATTCTTCTCTATCTTCATAAACAGTCTTACACTCTTGTAAGTTTGATTTCAGTAATTATGTAAAGCAAAAGGGAAAAAAACATATTCTTTGAAAGCTTGGGTGTGTTTTGGATGGGAACCGAGAGAAGTGAAGAAACTGTGTTGCAGAAAGACGAGGAATATAATGGTTGGGGAATCGAGAGAGAGTATTGCTTGTTGTATAGTTGTAAACTACTACAACCTTATACAAGTTGGTCTTGTTTTAGACAAGGGTCTTACTGTTCTTCCATGTCTGTCTAACACCATATCTTTGAGTCCTTGAATAAACTTCTTAAAGATCTGACCAAAACAATTCACTCCCATAACACCCTTTTTTTTTAAAACAAGAAGAAGAGACCTGTTGGAAATTTGCTTGTGTTCTTCAGACCATGAAGAGATCACTTGGCAGCTCAGATTCTTTGGGTGCTTTGGTGTCCATCTGTCCAACTACAGGTCCAATAAAACGATTACAGTTTTGTACTTTGATTTAGACATGAAACCGAGTTTTAATTATGTGGTTTGCTTTGTTTTGGTGCAGATGAGCATAGTCCAAGAAACAACCATTTATACAGCGGGGAGTTTCAGTCGATGTTGGAGGGATTAGATGAAGAAGGGTGCCTTGAAGAATTGGGGCATGTTTCTGAGAAGAAGAGGAGATTAAGTGTAGATCAAGTTAAGGCGTTGGAGAAGAATTTCGAGGTCGAAAACAAGCTCGACCCCGACAGGAAAGTGAAACTAGCTCAAGAACTGGGGTTGCAACCCAGACAAGTTGCTGTCTGGTTCCAAAACCGCCGTGCTAGGTGGAAGACCAAGCAATTGGAAAGGGACTACGGTCTTCTCAAAACCAGTTATGATACTCTTAAGGCCAATTATGAAGCTCTGCAGCTTGAGAATGAAGCTCTTCTCAAGGAGGTAATAATAATAAGATTTTACTCGTCTTGTATATGAGCATATGGGATTATTAGAATTGTGTTAAAACTTAAATATTTGTGCAGATAAGAGAGTTGCAGGCAAAGCAGAGTGGGGAGAGCACTGAAAGCAATGTTTCCGTGAAAGAGGAGGCGATTGTGCACGAAGTTGCTGATGACAAAACACTGGAAAAAAGTGAACCGTCTGAGCCAGCAGATCTCAACTATGAGAGCTTCAACCACAGCAAAGGATCAGTCGGCGCCACCCTTTTCCCGGACAAAGACGGGTCATCGGACAGTGACTCGAGTGCTATCTTGAATGAAGACATCATCAACAACAACGCGGTTATTTCTTCGTTGTTGATATCAACATCTTCTTCACCGTCCTCCATGGATTGCTTCAATTTCTCCAAAACAACATATCAACCCCACCAGTATGTGAAGATGGAAGAACACAATTTCTTCACTGCAGATGACGAAGCTTGCAACTTCTTTTCGGATGAGCAAGCTCCGAGTCTTCATTGGTATTGTCCTGAACAGTGGAGCTAAAGGCAAACAAAAAAAATCATGATGTATGTAGTTATGGGACCATACCAAATTCAAGGAAATAAGGCAAACATGGGTTATTATGAAGATCCGAGAATTTTGTAAGATGGGAATCATGTAAGAAGTTAAACTACTACCAAGATCACGATATCCGGTAAAAAAACGGAATTTGGAGAAGAAGATCAAAAGGGTTCACGTGGGATGGGAAAAGGTGACAAACACCAAAGTGGGGGTGCGTGCGGGAATGATTAGATCGTAATTTGAAGCTTTTAAATTGTTCTCTTGTGCTGTAAATGGAAAATTCTCCGTAATCCATTGGTGGAAAGCGAAACTTCCTTGAATGGAGAGAGCTGAACAAGATAATAGTAATAAACATTAATCATATACTTCTGGTTATTGTTTCCATGTGTAAAACCCAGATCTCAAGAATTAAAGTTTAATCCAATCATAATCAAGACATGATTTTCACCTGATAATCAATGTGAATAAAGAAAACAAATCATATTACTGGGAAGTAGTAGTTTAAAGTGAATGGTTTTGCCCAAAATTCTAATACTGGAGAATATTTGTTTTCCATGAAAAGGAGTGGTTGTTTTGCAAAGTTCCAGCTAGGTTGATTTAACTGTAGATAATTTCTCTTTTATTTGCTTTTTCTATAAGAAAAAATAGAACAATTTAACCAACAATGGCACAATCATAAAAAATCAAAGCAATTCAAAAACACAGAAAAATTTCTTGAAAAATATTTTTGGGTTTATAATTAGATTTGATTATATTATTATTTTTTAATTAGGTTACTGTTCAGTTAATCAATGACATCAAATTTAATCAAGACTTTAATATTTATGTGATAAAAATATTTAGGTTAGTTAATTTTAATTTTTTAATATTTCAAAAATATGAAGATTTTTAAAGTGTAAAATTTTGTATACTGTTTGTTTGGAAGATAAAAATATTTCCAATTATTTGGCTATTGTTGTAAATATATATTTTTCAAATAATACTAACAAATTTTAAAATTTATACTAATTGCTAAATTTAATACTATCATGTTATTTTACAACAACATGATGTTTCATGTGGAAATTTCAAGGCCCCAAATTTGTAAAACGAAAACAAACAATAAATATAGAAACCATGGATCAAGAGAATAAGGGTAAGGTACACCTCAAGTTATCTTCAATAAATAAATATGTAGCTAATTAATTATTGTATTTAATTATACCATGAAAATTCAATGATTAAAATCATAAAAAAACCAATAACTAATGGTTTTTTTACCAAAAGAAGAATTACAAATTTATAGAACATTGAATGGGGGGATTTGGTAGACTGTGGTTTGTCTTGTTCCAAAGGTAAGGGGAATGCAAAGCCCGCAAAATTAAATAATGATATTTTATAGGCTTTATATATAAAAAATCCAAATTATACATTTTTTTTCATTTAGGTACTTAAATTTGTTTCGATCAAAATAGGTGTTTAACGTTACAAATGTTATTATTTTAAGCGTTTATGTCGTAACAATCGTTAAAAATCAGTCAACCAATCAGTATTTGAATATTCTAGACCATGTTATTGAATTGATGCAGTTTGATTGAATCGTGAAGCTACAACATGTGGCTCGGGATGAAAATAATGTAGCGGATTGTATGGCTAAGCTATAGCCATTGCAGGTGACTCGGATTTGCTCAAGTTTGAAGCTCCCTCTGACGTGTTGTCGTTGTTGCAAATCGATGTTGGCAGCATTGCTTAAGTACTTTGGTTTCATGTTTCATGGAGGAAAAAAAAATCAATTTTTCCTATTTTTCATAAAATATCTCAAGACTTTCAATTTCATCGCTAACCATCATCACTGTTGACGATCATCCATTCACCCGTTAATCACATGTCGATCACTCACTCGTCAATTGAGATGGATTTGTGTTTAGATTTAGAGATTTAAGTATTTTGGAGGATTGAAACTCCGGGTGACCCGAAAGATGGATGGGTAGGTGGCAACGGGTAGGTAGATGGTCAATGGGAAATGGGGATGACAAAGATAGGGGACAATCGGCGAGTGGGGTTGATGATTCGGGATCAAATATTTTAGGATTTTTTTTGAGATTTTAAAAATATTTTACATTTTTTAAATAATAATAATTTAAATTTTTTAAAAGATAAATTTTAAAAAAATTATAAACACATCATGTGTTGCATTTTGAATGGTTGATGATATTTTTTTAATAGTCTTTATAATATAATCACTTAAAATAATAACATTTATAAGATTAGACAATCACGTTAACGAAAAAAAATTAGCACTTAAATAAAAAATATATATAATTTGAATTTTTTTTGTATTAACATATTTTATAAAATGGCGGCTAGCTAGAGTCCCACTACACTAGACTGGAGGCGTTCCTACTGTGTCAGTTTCTCATCATGACGTGTGACCTTTCCATTGGTTCCAGTTTTGTTAATGTTGTGTGTACAATGTAAATAATAGTATTATATTTACAGATTCTCGCAACTAGGGATGGAATGGGACTAGAACCGGACGGGTTCGGATTCAATCTGATCCGATTGTGTTGTGTCTTTTAAAAAAAATGGATTAGGTCGGATTTTTTTAAAGATGATGTTCGGATTGGGTCGGATTTAGATTTAGGGTGAAAAATATTTGATCTAACTCGACCCAGAAAAATATAATTTTACCTTATATATTTATGAATAATTATAATAATATTCATCTATATATTATTTTTTTCAATTAAATCACTATTTTTATTGAATAAAAATATTATTTTATTATTCTTTCAGGTCGAGTTGGGTCGGGTTCAAATTTTTCTCTCAAAAAATAGAGTCGTGTAAAGGGTATATATTTTTAGATCGGGTTAAATAGGGGGAAAGATACAAAATTTTCGGATTTGGTCGGGACCTGACCCACTCATGCCCATCCCTACTTGCAACAATGGAAGTGTGCATGATTGGGGACATAAAAACAATTACAATTTGCTTTTTAGCATATTATATGTATTATTCTAATTGTATTTATTTGCTAAATATCAATTTTAATTATTATTTTCCCTCTTATGATGCTTTTTCCCCTAATTTTTTTTATATTTTTTCATAGTTGAAAATAACATCATTCTTGGACGTATCATCTTCGATTAATCTTATTCGCTGGTTTTTTATTTTTCCATTCATTCTCTTATATGTTGAGTTATGTTATTTTTTAAATTATTTTTTCTTTTTATAAAAAGTATGAACTATTTTATCTTATCTTATAACATGTCTTTTCATTTTAGGATTGAATTTGACGTCACGTCTCCACATCCAGATGACATTCTTCTGATTATCATGTTGATCTATTTTTATTTTGAACACTAATTATTATTGAGTTAATTGTAAATTAGTACATTTCAATAGGTTAAATATACAATAATTAATTATTGAGTTAATTGAAGTTGTATTAGGTCTAAACAATAAACAAATATATATATAATCAAAGCCAATTTATCATACTAACTTTTCTCCTCTTTTTTCTTCAAAATTAATTTATATTTATGCTTTCTAATTCACGAGCTTTAACTAGAAATGTATTCAAATTATCAATAAAATTTTAATTACATTTATGTAATATTTTTTAAAATTTAACTCAAACAAATATTCGATTAGATTATACTATATTATACTTAAAAATATTCAAAAAATTTGAATGATAAAATATGATTTGTTAACTTGACCAACTCAGATTTATCAATAATTTTACTCGACTAAATTAAATATTCACCCCTTAAATAATTAAATGATAAACATAAAATACTTTGGTTTAAGGGTCACTTTTAACTATGTAGTAGACTCAATTTATCATTTTCGCCCCTATCATATTTTTGCATCAATTTAGCCCTCGAAATTGTTTAATTGCATCATTCTATACTCTACCGCTAGCTTAAAACTCTAAATTGATAACCCTAAACCATAGCCCCATAGCCTCTAAACCCTAAGCCTTAATCTAACTTAAAACTCTCTTATGATTTTAAGTGAGAGTTATGGTATAAAATTATGCAATTGAACAACTTCGAGATTAAATTAATGTGAAAATACGACATAAATGAAAATAATAAATTGAGTCTACTATAGAGACAAAAGTTACTCTCTTGACAAATACTTGATAAATTTTTAGGTCAAATTGTATTAGTAGTTCCTATATTATGTATAGATTATGAATTTATTCCATGTACTTGGGAATTTTTAGAATTATAAATTTTATTTATAATTTAAATGATATATAAATAATATAATTAAATTTATGAATTTATACCAACTACATTAAAGAAAAATATATGTATAATTTACATATATATAATTTTGAAAAAAATATATTTACTGTAACTTGAAAAATATAAAAAAATGAAAAAAAATATAGAGAATCTAAATTTACATATAATAAAAACTAATAATGAAATTTAATCATACTGTCTAGAAATAAATAAACCTACTAAACCCCTATATATTGTAATATTGTAATGAATGGGTCCCATTGGTTAATATCACTTTTATGAAGGCATGTGATGTGGGTCCCATATGTTGGTGAAGTAGTTTTCATGCACAATAAAATAAAACAAATTCATCGGAGCCGGTTGATTGGTGACAACTCATCCACTCTACTCATTTCTTTACAACTGTGACCGTAGGGAATATAAAACTGCTTTACCTTACACTATTCTCTCGTCTCTGACATTCTTTCCTTATGGGCTTAGCTCCTAGGCTTATTATTATTTCTTCTCACATCACCAATATATAGGTAAGAGTTTAATAGAGTTGAATCGAATTAAATCAAAATAATTTGAGTTGAAGTAGTGGAATATAATAAATATTATTCAGGATGAACATATATATATATTTTGTATGAGATAGATATTAATAAAATTTTAAGGTGAATATAACCAATAAAATCAACAATAAATATAAAAAATTCAGATTTTAAGGTGGGTATGTGCACACTTTAAAGTATATATGCATTGTCATTGAGTTGAAGGGTCTTATTTAATAACGTAAACTTTATTTGAATTTTTTTTAGTTGAGTTTATAAAATTCAAGTTGAGTTGAGTAGAGTTGAATCGAATTGAATTGAATTATTCTAATTATGCTATATTTAATTATAAATATTTATAATTTTATGATACTATTTGATTCTAGTTTAAACAGTTTTCGATAGTCATGTACAATGCATATATTTTTCTTTATATTTTTTATATGTGATATATATATATATATAATTGAGAGATTTGACTCAAACTTAAAATTCAATTCATTAATTGTTAAAAACTTCAAACTATTATTCGAGTTATGTTTTATAACTCTACTCAAATTTAAAATCTATTTGAACTAAATCAAATTTTACTAAGTCATATTAATATATATTGTTCTTCACGGTATGATATATAATAATAATAATTTTAAAAAGAATATTAAAAATTATTGACTAAAACTGATCAAATCATTTTTTTAGTTTTTATAGTTTAAAATTTTAATTGAATTAAAAAATAAAAAAAATATTATTTTTAAAAAAAATCCAAAGATTTCAACCGCCCATAATTTCTTTAATGACAATTTCTTAGAGACCCTTTTGCCACTTATGAGGGCAATTACAATTTGCATGGATGACGCAACATACGAAAGCAGCACAAGGATTTTATATTAAAAAAACTGGGGAAATGGAATCTCTCTAGTTGTTGCTTCTTTCTCCATTTCAGGTGCTTCACGTTACTTTATTTTAATACACATCTTTTACCTCCACTCTTTAATTTTTTAATTATTCTTTTTGATTTCCTTTGATTTTCTTTAATTATTTTATTCAATTATTAAATGTTTTATTCTTTAATCACTATTATTTATATTAACAGTTTGGGATTTGTTTCGAGCAGCTAATACATGGGGTGGTATGCTCCACTTTGTTCATGCAAACAATACTATGTTTTGGGTTTTGGTGTTTTGCTTTTATTCTTTTTTTTCATTTTCATTTTTTATTCTTTTTTTTTCTATAACTCTCCTTGCATGCATATATAGCTAGGCTTATCAAGGATATATACACACAAACAAATGAATATATGCCTTCTCCTAGGCATATATATTTGGTTTATTGCAAACTAAGATAAAACCCTAACATAATAATTTGTTTATTAATATATACAAAAAGAGAGTTAAAATCCACTTACACAATAATATAAAAATTTATTAGTTTTATACAAATTTAATAATGTTAGATGAGTGAAAATAGATTACTGAAATTAACTCATATATATATATATATATATATATCAAGTCAACAAAATGAAAATAAAAAAATTAAACATCAATATTTGGATTTGTTTAGTCCCTCTCTCATAAATATTATTTCAAATTAAGATAAAAAAAAAGTTTACAAAATTCACGCTTACTATTTAAAAATGCTAATTACCATTTGATAAGTTAATATTTTTTTCGATTGAATTTTATTCAGTTGATCAAATTACTTGAACCATCCATGATTATTTGGTTCGGTTTAATTTTTAATTTTTCTATATTCATTTTATGGATTAGGTTTCTGGACTTTATTTTGATAAGTAATTTTGTTTTATAATTTTTAAACATTATTTGGTAAAGTTAAAAGTATTTTTTATAAATATTTTCTTAAAAATTCAGGTAAATGAAAAAACAATAATTTTTATATAGTAATTTTGAATTATTTAAATAATTTAAAATAAAAATAAGTAAAAGTTAAATAAAAATAGAATTCAACCTAAGTTTAGATGATCATGCTTTTTTAAACTTATAAATCATAACCGAGGTAAACATTATGGTTCAATTTAGTTTTTAATTTCTCAATTTTTTGCTTAATCCTAATATTTTATAGCTTTTATGATTAAAGTGAAATATTTTGTTTGTAATTAAACTTTATTAGAAAAAATTTTTAATATCATTTTAAATAATAAATGTTAAATTTGTGAAAAAAATCTTATTTGATTATTTTTATTAGTATATATATGGATCAAACTGATCCATTTGATATTAAAAAGACTAGTTTAAACTAGTCCTTTTATTACCAAATCGATCCATTTAGTTTGGGAAGAAAACGTTAGATGCATTTTGTAGGGAGTAATTTGAGCAATTCCTATAATAGAGGGACCAATAAATACCTTCACCACAAAAGGATTGAAACTTTACAAGTAGAAATTATAGGAAATTGGAAAAGAAAAGAAAGATTGAAAGCATATAGGCAAAAAAATGTCCATTGTACATGAGACCAAAGGCATCATATAAAAACCAAGTACCCCTTCGCATCATTTATTTAAAATCAATTGTATAAAGATAACCACTAAATGGACCCCAATATCTATCATCATCAATCGAGATATTTGCCTCACCCATGGCCTAGCATGTTATATATCCACTATGACCCTCCTTTTATTTTATTTTATTTTATTTTTATCCCCAAGTTTAATTTAATAATTTGAATCCATCAATTAACTTCATGTAACACCCAAAATTTAATGAAATTAGGGATTAAATTAAAATTTATGAAACCTTTTGCGTTAATTTTAAAAATTTGAGAAGTTTAAGGATTAGTCCCATAATTTTCCCATAACCCATCTGAACCTAAAATTAATACTCAAAACCCACTTTTCCCTACGTATGAGTGAACCCGTGAAATCCCTAAAAAAACCCCAATCAAAACCTCATCAACCTCCTTAAGCCCTCATCGTTCGGCCACCGTTCAGCTCACTACTACCCCCGTTTGATTCGTCGTTGATCGGCGACCAAAACCCCCTTGGTCTCTTGCCATGAAACATCATCTTCTGTCACGAATCATCGTTAAAACCATCTCCCGTCGCCGTACAATTTTGTTTCGATTCCGGTTACCTCGGTCATCATCTCGCCTCACTGTCGTCGCCAATGTGTTCCCCGGCCTGTTCCGCTCAAAACTCGACCGGTGGGTCGAAGAATTGTCGTCGTCGGTGTGGGTGTGGGTAAGGGTTGACTGCCATCTCCGACCCCTGTTGCCGCCGCATGCGCCGCCGTACGTGCGTGGGGCTCTTCCCCAGCCATGGTGTCTTCTAGAAACGATCCAAGTGGACTGGACCTCCCCGAACAGGTATGAATCAGGTCTGTTTGACCCGTTCGAGTCAACTCGTATGAGTCAACATGTTGACTTTGACTTTTGACCGTTAAATTTGACCCATAAAGTTAACTTTTTTGAAAAAGTCCTATTTTATGTTTTTCGACGTTCTAAGTCCGAATATGAAGTATGTTTTGCCAAATTCACACTAGTAAGCCGATTTTCAGTTTTTATATTCGAAAACAAATTGATTTTTTGATTAAGTTCAGTTTCTGACGTAAATTCATTTGCTATGTATCCGAGAAATTATTGGACGTTGGATTCAAGTTCGAGGGCGATCGATATGGCATGAAAATTGAGGTAATACTCTACTACATTTTGTATGCTTTTTGGAATTTGTTGATAAATGGTAAATACATGAATGAAACGATGGGTCCATTAGAAGTATTTAACTATCATTTGACTCAGAAAAAAATTAGAATAAAGACATAACACTATATAAGACTCTGACGGCTCGAAAAAGAAATTGATATACCGATCAGAAATAAATCTCAGTTCAATGATTTAATCAGTAAATCAATCAATTTCAGAACTCGTAAATTCTAATTAATCTCGTTAAAGGTTAAATGTTGGAATATTTGGATAAGAAATTACCAAAAATAACATTATGGGGGTAAAATTACGAAAATACCCTTATACTGTAAAAGGGTCAAGACTTCCCCTGGTAGTGAAAATAACCTCCAATGATAAAATGAACAAAGTACCCTAAACTCTAAAGAAACTAATATACTTTCAAGCCTAATTTATCAGAAGTAATGCCACAAACAAAATTGAATGAAATGACGGTAATACCCTTAAAGTGTAAAAAAAGACTATGGATAATTATGATAATAGAGACGACCTGAGAACTTATATTGTGATCCACTTGAATCTTGGAATAACCGATTAAATTACTGATTTATTTGGAATGCCTCTGAAGTGTAATATGATTCGAAACACGTCTAAGCCCTGGAATAACTAAATGCCCCCAGCTCTGAAATGAACAAATCAACCTCGAATACCAAAATGACTATATTATATGACCAAGTTAAACTGAATGGAAGTATTGTATGTATTCAAATTGCAAAAATTATTGAATTACTCTGGAAACTACGAAGTAGCCGGGATAGACTTAACTACTAAATGACCTAAGTACCCTCAATAACTTGTGATTAAGTGAGTGACTTGGATAAGTCTGGAAACACTGATAAACTTACATGATGTACCGTCCCTAAAGGTTATGAACGACAAATTAAGCACGTCGACATTTCTTGATATCATTGCAATACAGAAGTGAAATAAATACTATTGGAACTACATGTTCGTCTCCCTAAGATCCATTCAATGAAGATTATGAAGATGATTAGTTCGACAAAGTTGTCAGTATTAAAGTGAGAATACCTTTGAAGTGCAACGATTTGACCAGTTGTCAAGTATCAAAGTGCCGAGAGTTATTCAGTTTGAGTTAACTCGGTGTCCTGATAAATTGAAATGAATCTTAAATACCATGAATCATTTTTATTCCCTTATTAGATTAAATTACTAAAAGTTCTCCAAGAACCAAATAACTAAAATGCCCCTGATTTGCCTGAATAATGGGAATACTTATGTTATGTCTAAATCCTCAATAATTCTGATGTAGAAGATTCTTAATGTCTTCCTGATACTCAAATGCCTACGAAAAATTTCTGAATAATGTATGATCTTGATAAATCACTTCCTGATTGAATGATGAATCAGTTAGCTATCAAACTTCCCCTTGTATAGGGATCTTTCGCAGGGATTATTATGCAGGGATTAATTCCCGTTACAGACGCACATATGATTTTAATGACTGCATATGAATACTGTTTAGCTATGTATTTATTTATACATGCATTGCATTTTATCTAAATTTTTAATTTTCTGACTGCCGGAGGTCTTCCACGGAAGCTACTCTCAACCTGGCGTTGGGGGTAGCCTACTACCCTACCTCCCCCTTACCCCATACATATGGGAATTGGGTTTTGTTGTTGTTGTTGTTGTTGATTCTGAAATCCTATTAAATTACAAAAGTTTCATGGTTCCCTACCTGATAAATAACAAGTATCTCTAAATAGTATATGGATCCTCTAGTGTGTTCCCTATGTGTTATACGACTGTTTTATCTTCTTTGAAATATGTTTCACTGAAAATTATGATTTACTGGTGATGGTTTATGGACTATGGTTGAATGATACATGATATTTGAATATTTGTTTTCACTGAAAAATATGATTATGTCGAATACGAATCATGGAAATTATTGTTTATTATGTGAGCAGTTTTATTGAAACATTTTTTAGGTAGGCTGAAGAATGGAGGTTCAACTCTGATCAAGCTGGTAAATGCTTACGGACCTAAGGCGACCCTTGAGTAGACTCTGAGGCCCCAAGATCTTTCTTGGGTAAGCCCCGAACACCCGAGAACTTTCTTGTGTAGGCTCTCGGGCCCTAAGATGCTCCCTTTGGTTGGCTTCTTATATTCAATTAGTATAAAGTAAGCCATATTGATGTAGTTCTGGGGAACTGCATATGGTGTATAGGTGGAGGGCAGTTACATTGTTTATTTCATTGTCACATTTACGAGATTTTACTGGATCACGATCCAGATATTACGGTTTACTGTTAAAATTGATTTATATTGGATTCTATATGGGTAGGATTATGGAGTATGGAGGTTCAGCTATGATCCAACTGGTAAATCCTTACGGATCTAAGGTGACCCTTGGGTAGGCTCCGAGGCCATGAGAAACTTTCTTGGATAGGCTCTCGGGGCCCCAATGCACTCCCTTAGGGTGGCTCTCTTTGTTGTACGCTTAGGGTAAGCATTTATGGATGCAATTATGGAGAATTGCATAATGGTGTTCGGTAAGCCCTTAGGGTGGCTCTCTTTCCACCTCTTTCCACTATGGTTTTAAAAATATGTTTTAAAATGTTACTGTTTTAAAAAGATCTATATCTTTTCACTGGTTTTGGTTGGAACACACTAGACATCCTATTCAGTTCTCTTGAAAACATGGTTCTCTGAATGTTTCCTATGAACTGAGATCTTCATGACTTTTACTCGATGAACTACAAGTAGAACTCTAGCTCATTCCGAAAACCTGTAGTCGTCTTGATCGATGAGGAAATTTTATTGCTTTCCATTTATATGCATGTCCTGTAGCATCAATTGGTAGTTTTGTATTACTCAGCTTCCCAACGCTCACTCTTTGACTCACTATTTCAAGTTAAAAAAATCAAACCAGTGAAGCTATCGACATCAGTAAAGGATTTCCACCGGCATTGATTACGGATCGATGTAGGTTGTATTTGTTTTATATACGAGTCTGAAATCTGTTTTATCTCTGAATATTGGTAAATGTTACTTTTTTATTTATAAATTATTTTATGATTTTAAGCATTTTAACAAAATTTTCAATTTTTTGGGATTTTTACGGTAGATCGCTCCAGTGACCCTAATGTGACACCTCGAATTGGATCGGGTCACCCGTATCGGTATGTGGGTGTTACACTTCAATGGTAAAATAGAAGGTTATTTTTTCTATAGGTGTTGGGTTCGAACGGCTGTGTTTGCAAGGTGTACGTGCATTTTCAATAAATTAAAAAAAATCTAAACAGATACTACATTATAATCACCTCATAATATTAAAATAATATTTTGTCGCTTAACTACAACACAGATTATGAAAACTATGATGATAGTATTTGGTGGATTTTTTTTTTTGGTTTTGCGTTTTAAATGAGGAAATTTAAATTAGTAAGTCATCGGATTTTAATTTTATATTATGAAAATGGAAATCATTATATCTTTTTTAAGATATGGTCTAGAAGAATATAGATGTATAGAGCTATTAGCTTTAGCTTTGGAACAATCTTGTAGTTGAACTATCTAAATAGGGTATTGATTTTCTAATAGGGTTTAATAAATAGTTTAATTTATTATTAAATGTTGTCTATAATAATAATGTATATTGTATTCTATATTAATAAAGAGTGGATTTATCATTGTTTATAGATTATAAATTTTAATTAAATCTATATAGTTTATTTATTTATATCTAATTATTATAAATTAATGTAAAACTTATTACTTTTATATAGTATAAATAAAAGCATACCCTATATATAATATAACTAATATAGTAACTTATTTGTTTCTTTTCCAAAATAAAATATAAAAGAAAAGAGAAACATCAACGGCCAAATTTGACCGGAGGTGGCTTGGAGAATGTGTCTTTGATAGCGACGGTAAATTGGTCAACAGATTCGGAAAGTCGAACGAGATATCGCCGTCCTCGACAAACCACTCTCGAGAAAATGACACCACCAACACATTTCACTATTTTCTTTTTCCAGATAATATTATATAGGATACAAAATATATAATTAAAAACATATATGATATAAATTTATAAATATAAAATATTTAAAACACAATACAATAAAATAATTTTATAATATACATATAAAAATTTTATTTGATTGATATTACGGGTTATTATGATATTAATTTAGTTAAATAATATTAAAATAATAAATTATTAAATAATAATAAGTAGTATATGATATAATATCAAAAGTAGCTCTTAATGTTTGATTAATTAGTTACTTCAATCTATAAATACTTTATCCCCAAACGTTTCGTTTTTTTCTTCAAAATAACATTTTATATATAGAAAGAGATAGAAAATCTTAGTTGACTAAATATTAATATTTATTATTGATGCAATACATCCACATGTGCTTGAGTTATGACTGAATAATATAAATTTAGTTTACGAAATAAGAAGTTTCAAATAATACAAACCGAGTACAAATAACATGTTTTTCAAAATAGAATTACGATCGAAATATGCATAAGGTCAATGAATAATACATTTCATCTACAAAATATCCAAGACAATTTAATAACTTGAATGGCTAAAAATTTAATCCGACGATATGCTCATTGATCTTCACCTAAATATCCATGAATGAAAATATATTTTGAATGTTGAGCTAACAAAGTTAGTGCCCTACACATAACTGTATTATACTAATCATCATATGAACATGCCAACAAATATAGTTAAAGAACAATCATGAATTCATCACAAATCACAATACACATGCAGTCATTATGATGTAGTTCGAGGTCATCATAGTATTAATAGACTCGCACCTCATAACCTACGATATAAATACTTTGGATGAGAGTCATATATGCATAAAGAACGTACATCTAATTGTTCACACTCCCAAGTACCTCTAGTGAGACCTGATTCACACGTATCAGGAACGTACACTTAACTAGTCTACTCTAGAGTCTACGGATGAAGTCTATGTTGTGTAGAATTAGAATATAATAAAGTTAGCCATTCAAGTGCCACGACAAAAATTTTGAGTTATTCATCACACAATACTAGATGATCATTGTACACAAATAACTTGAGTATCATTACTATTTAAAGTGTCAAGAAAATACATATAAATCTTATGAAATCTCACATCATAACTTCTTCTTTTTTATCAATCATCTTTTAAATCTAAATTTGTATTTCAAAAATACTATAAATTAAACAGTAAAATATCCAGCAATATAATATTCATCATTAAAAAAAGAAATGTAATATTCATGATTACCTTTTAAATTACATCGAACTTCTTTATAATTTTTTTATTAGATAAGATAAAGAGATTGTTTGAAATCGAAATCGAAATTTAATATCAACCAACACTATGTTTTTTTATCATTACATCACAATACAACTCATTTACATATAAATATAAGTTCTAGTACCTGAATTTATTTTAGTGTTAACTCTATTTTAGTTTGGTTTAAATTACATCGAACTTTTTTACAGGTTTTATTAATGGAGGGAGAGATTGTCAGAAATTAAATCTAAAACTTAATGTAAATCAATACTAAGATGGTATTTTTTTTTATCAATACCTCACAATCAAACCTATTTACAAATCAATATAAGTTATAGCATGTGAATTTTGTTTTAGGCTATAAATGTAAATGCAACGGGGAGGGCCTGGACTACAAGACCCATGGCTGACAATGGAAAAGGGTGCAGTTTAAGTGGGGCCTATAAAAGAAAAATAGACCATTTTGTTGGCCCTTAAACGCCAAGGATACAGAGTGGTAAGGGAAAGTGGAGGTAGATAATCGTTTTTTAAAAATTTTAATTTTTTAATTTTTTATATAATATTTTTTATATTTTAGTTTGAAATTTATTTTTGTCTCTCTTAATATTTTAGAAGTTTACTCTCCTTTAAAATTTTATAAATTTATTCCTTAATTTAAATTTTTGTGTTTGTCTCTGTCTAAGAAGCCTAGACACATTTAGAAGTGAATATTCAAATGACTTGAAAAAAAATATTTAAGTTTGTTAAATTATAAGTCATATTTTATTATTTAAATTTAATTTTTAAATAAAATAAAATAAAATTTGAGAAGAATTATTTTTAAATTATATTAGAAATAGATTAAATTAATAATAATAATAATAATATGATTAAATTTTAAATTAGTGTACATATATTTAAGACCATGCACATCTGAAAAATCATTTTAAAGTAAAATAAGGTACTTTTGATTTAATAATTTAATATTTTAAGGTCTTAAATCTATTAATTTGAAATAATTTTAAAAAGTAACATTTTTAAATATTTTTTAAGAAATATATATTAACTTCTTATCATTTTTTTTACTCAAACTAGTTTACATAATTTTGAAATTATCAGGGCTCAAATGATATTTATATAAATTTATAATTACAAATAAAAGTTTCAATTTGATTAACTCGTGAAATTTTAGAATATAACCCATAGGGCCAGAGCTGACAAACCTTCTTACACCTCGAGAGTTGCAACTCCATCGCAATGGAGCAGCGCGTGAACTATATCCTAAATTCCTAACCCAATATGGTAAAAATTTGCTTTTCTTCATTTTTTTCATTAATTGTTTTTCCTATTATATTAAATCAACTAACAAGGCAACACTCCCTAAAATATTTTGAGAATTTTTTAGCATTTTGATGTATTTTTATGATATTTTCTATTTTATTTTAATTTTAGATAAATTTGCATATACTATAAATAATTTTAGAACATGACATCTTTTATTATTAAGACGAATCTTTTAGAGTTTTTTAGTCGAATATTAAAAAGGAAAAAAAATAAACTACTAAACTTAATAAATATATTTGACACATATATAACTGAAAAAGTTCAATTATTTAGATTAATAGTATAACTTTTAAGTTTCATTAAGAGAATTAAAAATTCATATCTTTATTTTTTCATAGATTTTTATTAAAAAAGTATATTTAAGTAATATTATCAAAAAATTATTTAATATATTTTTATTAGTATAATAATTATAAAGAATTATTTATTCATAATTTTTAATAAAATAAAAATGAATGCACACATATCTTATAAATATATACTTAAACCTAAAACTTTAGAGAAAATAATATCATATTTTAGTAGTGAGACCTAGATTCTACTAGGAGTGCTTATCAAGTGAGTTGATCACGAGTAGGGCAATGCTCAATTATTACTCGTTAAAAAACTTTGTTGCTCGACTCAACTCGTTGCTCGTTAAGCTCGTTAAAATTTTGCTCGACTCATACTCGTTAAAAATACTTGTGCTCAACTCGACTCGTTGCTTGTTAAGTTCGTTACTTGTTAAGCTCGTTACTCGATTTTTACTTTTTTTAACTATAGATAAAATTTACTAATACTATAATGGCTTAATGTAAACATAAATTAACAAATTTAAACAAAAAAATATTAAAAGGGTGTATGAAGCAATTTCAAAGTCTAAACTTTAAATTAACAATCCACAAATAAACCAAACTAACATATTAAAACCAAATAATAATTCAGAAATAAATCAAACTAACATGTTAAAAACCTTCTTAAAAATAATTTAACAACACATAATTAATCTTAAAAATAAAAAAATCAACATCTCTTCACTTCATTCATTGATTCTTGTAATCATCAAACTACAAAATTATAAAAAATTATAAAAAAATTAACGAGTTACTCATGAACTTATTCAAATCAACCCGTTAAAGCCTCTAATCGAATCAACTTAAATCAAATTTTAACCAAATATTAACAGAGTTAAATTTAAACTATTTACTAGCTACTCAACTCATTAGCCCTTGATTTTTCTAAGAAATGTTGATTTCATCGAAAGGGTTGATAAGTAAAGCAAATGAGAGGCGCGTGAGAGAGGTGGGACAATAATCTATCACATGGTTGGTGGAATGTAGGCCCCACCTACCACGATGTACCACACGTCTTATGTCACATCAAACAAGAAAACATCACAATCCTTAAATTAATTAATTATAAATGTCCATTGAATCCACCCAATAGTTTTCTTCTGGATTCGGGAACTCCTCTTTTTCTCCGCTTCCAAACAAACACTTATTTTCACAATGTTGTTGGTATAAGTAAAATATTTGAATATATTTATTTCTGATTAATGAAAGATAGTTAGAAGTATTTTTCGAAATTATAAATATTATAGATGCTCGATTTGTCCGGGATCTTTTCCGAAGTTGAATTGGGTTTATTATCGTTTATATGATTAATGTTTGATTATATTTATATATGATATATAAGCAACTAAGCAATTATAATTAATGTTAAGCAATTAAAATACATATGAGTATACTAATTAAATGTTTGTTACAGGGCCTATACCAAATTACAATCAGCTGGATCAAAGTGGCCCAAAAATCAAAATAATCAGGCTTGGATGTTCAAGCCTGTTTGAAGCACCCTAAAACCCGTTAGGGTTTCCAGCTTATGGATCCAGCCGCCGCTTGTCCTGGACCGTTGGATCTACTTCTCATCCAACGGTCCAGATCAAAGACCACTAGGGTTTCTGGTCAAGGTTCCAACGCCGTCAAGCTACCACCGTTGGATCTGGCATCAAGATCTAACGGCTCACAATGTCCCAAACATCCCGAGCCAGCTACAGTCTCACGTGAAGCCAACCATGCTGCCAGATCACGCACGCCCAACCGGACAATAGCTCGCCTCCCCACAGCTGCCGCCCGTGATATGCTCTCGCCAGTGCCCTGCAAACACACGAAATAAGAAACAGAACGAGAGGCACGGAGAAATCGAGGAGAGAAAACCAACAACAAAAATAGATATAGAGAGGGACAAAGAAGAAAAAAAAGGGAATGACGGGGAAGGAAACCATTAGCAGTAACTAAACACCCGATTCGAGTGAAAATCATCACCAACCATAAATTTCAGAGAAAGAAGCAAAGTAACGAGGACCTTCCGGAGTTGAAGAGGAGAACCATCACCGTCGTTTGAAAAACCGAACCCGTTGAGTCACCAAGGGTAAGCCGTCGTTTCCTCTTCTGTTCTGTTCTTTGATTTCATATGGGTTTGAGCGAGGAAGGAGGGATTTGATTTAGAGAAAGCGAGGGTTCATCGGGTCTTTTGGGTTACTCGTCGGAGTCTTAGGGAGAAGGAAGGTCACGGTGGTCGTGGGTTTGGTTTGTTAGGGCTCAGGGGTTCTGTCAAAGGCTTTTGGATTTGGGGGTTGCAGTTTAGTTGTTGAAAGGCTCGAAGAGAGAGGAGGGGTTCGTTCGGGTTCTTCGCCGAGATAGCTTCGAGGTGGCAGCCACGGCGGCTGCCACGGTCGGGGTTTGTTGGGTTTGAGGGAGAGTCATAGAGAGAGGTCAGAGGAGAATGGCTGGGGGATTTGTTTGGGCGTTTAGGGTTGAGAGTAAAATGAAGGCTAAGTTAGAAGATACCCTCATGTCTCATATGCTACCACGCCAAAACGGCGTCGCATCATGTAGGTTCAAAATGGCGGCATTTTGATGTTTAGGGGGAAACGGTGCGTTTTAGGGTTAGATGGTGTAGTATCTGTTTGGGTCCTCCCAATTTCAACCCGTTCTGTTACAATCCCTAACCGAGCTTTATTGCAATTTTAATTTCGGCTCTTAATTTATAGCGCATCTTATTTTAGTCCAGTTACCTGTGTTGGCCATTTTTGTGCAAATTTGACATTGGCTATGTAATTTCGGAAATGTGCATTGTGATCTTATATGGCACTTTTGTAATATTATGCTTGCAGTGCATGGAAATGAAATTTTTATGAAATGAGCCTACTGTTTAGTTTCTTTATATTTTAACCCTTGTTTAACTTTTGATTAGTATGTTTAGTTTTGATTTTATTCATATTTAGTCACTTTTTAAAATATGTATATATCTATATATATTTTAATTTTGTAGTTTTGCATGTCATGTTTTTATTATTACATTTAAGTCATGTTTGTACATTATACGTTAATATGTGTGGTTTATTTATTTTTAATTAAAATATATGTATATATTTTTTCTTTTGTATTTCAAATTACATGATATTTTAATCATAATATTTATTACTCTTTGCATGACATTCAATCAGCATAATTTGCATGATAGCCTCACGTGAATAACTCGATCTAATCACATAATCGGAATTAAGGGTAATGCCCTTTTAATCTAAAATTATCAGAATGGCTTTTCTTAACTTACAGGAAAGTTGTTTTGACGATTTTAAATTAAAATGGTATCCCGTCAGTAACGCCTAATTAAATTTGGATATATCATTGTAAAATTTGGGAGCGAAAGAAAAGGAAATATTCGACTATTTAAACTTTTCGAGAAAAGGTCGTTAGAACTGAACTAAAGATCTGGTCTCGATATTTTTAAATAATCGAATATTCTTTATCTTTCTAATGACTTGGTAATTTTGAATTAAATCTATTTTGTTGTTTTGAATGTTGCAAATTTGCATGTTTGTTGTTTAAAGGGATCATTAATCAAATTAAATTTGAACTTGCGAAATTCGTTGCAAAGAAATTAATTAATCAACTAGGTACCGATTTAGGGCGTTGTGGGGGTGCTAATCCTTCCCCACGCGTAACCGACTCCCGAACTTGGATTTTGGTAACGTAGACCGTAAATTTGTCGTTTTAATTAAAATTAATTTTTATTTAAAATGACAATGTTTTTGGGTGCCCAATCACACCCTAATCAAAGATTGGTGGCGACTCCTCGAACCTTATATTTTTATCGTAAGGGAATTTCCAATTTTTCGAAACGAGAGGTTTTCTAAAATCGCACTGTTTTTAATTAAAAATTCAATTGAAAAGATAATAATTAAAAATGACGCGGTTTCCAAAATCTCTCCCCCACCAGGTTAAAAATCGTTTCGACAGCTTGGCGACTCAACTGGGGACCTTTTTTTAGAGAGCCAGGCCGATAGTCGATTAATTAATTGTCTTTGCAAACGAAAGTTATAAGTTCGCTTTGATTTGGTTTTTGATCCCTTGTTTGTTTGAATTGTTTTGTGTGCATCTTAATTTGTAATTTGGGTTAATGAGTAAATAGTTGTACTAATGTGTGATCTACAGGTTTTCAGTTTTCTGACTTTCACTTTAGTCTATTGTTTCTCTTGGATCGAGGCAAAGGATTATGAGTTTCCCCACTGTTGTTGTAAACCTTTAATATTTAGAGCCTTCTAACTGTGCTCTGTCCCGTTAGGTAGGGGTGAAAGCTACGCTTACGTGAGAAAAATTACTCTTCTCCGCATGGGCTTTAGCTAGTAACCTCTAGGGTACATGCCTTATTTTTACGAGTGAAACATTGAGTTTCCTCGCATGGACATAGGGAAATGTATCCTCTCGAAATTGAACTTGATCCGTTTTAAGCCTATAATGGGTGAGGATCGAGGGTCTGGCAAGCTCAAGGGGGCACCAGCAAAGGACAATTCGAGGACCCTTTTAGTGATACCAGAACTCTGCCCGTCTTATGCTAAATCTCTGTCCACAGACATGGAGGGGAAACTCATTCTAACCTTCTCCTCGAATTTATTTATTTTTGCAAAAAGTATGCGAACTAGAGATCATGTGGTTAGGTTCATTTTTTGAACAAGCATGTGAATTAGATACCATGCGGTTAGGATTTTTTGTGAATAACGAAACCTAAGGGTAGATACCATGTTGGGTAGGATCTACTAAAGCATGATTGGGTAGATATCATGTTGGGTAGATATCATGTGAATAAGGTTTAAGATGTATATATTTTCTATCTCCATGTTGTTTATTTATTCTTCGACTATTAATTGTATATACTAACACAGTTTTATTTTTGTTTGTGTTTTGTGTTTTATTTATTACTGCTACATTGCATCATCATTCATGAAGAAAGGTGTTGATTCATAAGGTGGTCATAAAAGTAGAAGGCGGTCATAAAATGGACAAGAGCTTTCATAACAAGGAAGTGGATAACGCAGAAGTGAGGTCGTGGTCCGAGGAAAATCAGAGGAAGAAAGGCGACAGTTTGACTGCAGATTACATATCGGTTCTACCAGAGGTTGCTCCGGTCAGTCTAAAGTAAAATGATTTGCAAGAGTTACACGAAATTTGGGAAAGTTGGAATTCTGATGTGAAGTACTCTTTCTGGCAAAAGTATGGTGACATCGCCCTTCTGTTGTACGTGAAAGTAAACGAACCCCTAATCAAAGCTCTCATCCAGTTTTGGAATCCCGCATATAGTTGCTTCACTTTCAACAAGGAAGACATGACTCCCACGTTAGAAGAATACACCTCCTTGTTTCATTTCGAGACGGTACACTTGGACCGAATCTACTCAAAAGCCTCAAGGACACAATCCTTTAAGAGCAAGCTCGCAAGGATTACTGGGATGGGAGAAAAGTGGGTTGCTGATCGAATCCAAAAGAAAGGAGAGTCCGATTGCTTCCCTTGGTCATGCCTCAAGGAGCTTATCGTCAAGCATAGCGATATCGAGAAGAGCATGGAGATGTTCGCCTTGGGAATTTATGGTTTGATGATTTTCCTGAAAGTTTTTTATCACGTGGAAGCCGTAGTGGTCGATTTATTCGAGCGCTTGGAAAGGAAGGTAAACCCTGTTCCTACAGTTTTAGCCGAGACATTCAGAGCACTTAGCAGTTGCAGAAGAGCTGAGAGTAGTCGCTTCACCGGGTGTGTCCAGTTGCTTACTGTTTGGATACGCAGTCACTTCTGTAAAATTGATCGAGAGTATAGTCGACGGTTTTCTACGGCCTATTCACCCTTAAAAGATTTCCTCACTAAAGAGTGGCCAGAGCATCTCACCAGGAAGGATTGGGTTTCACTCTTCAGAAATTTACAGGAGCATGATATAGAGTGGCGTGTCCCCTGGTTAGCTTTTGTGGATGTGTTGTACAAATGCGGGGATTCCGATTGGGTAACCCTATTAGGGTTATGGGGTGGAGTAGGCTATGCGTCGTTGATGGTACTAAGGCAATTTGGGGCACGCCAATTCGTCCCAGCTTCATCCGGTCTGAAGGCATCTGAATTTGTGTACTGTGGAGATCACTACAAGAAGACTGCTCGTGCAATGTCAGAGGCGTGGAAGTCAACCTTTAGAACTGATTTGGTAGCAGCTGAGGTCAGGCTGACACCAGATTACGTGGCATGGAGAGCAGCGCGAAAGAATGATATCCTTCCTTTGGCGGATCGTGACCAAGCAATTCCTTTGGAAGCACAGTTTAAATACGTACCGTCTAAGTTGGAGATACTGAAGAGTGAATTCGAAGCGGAAATCGCCAGGAAGGAAGCAGAGGGCCCTTAGACAAAAGAATTTCATGTTGGACATCGATAGGGGGTTCTATAATACACAGTTTGAGCTTATGCGCAAGAGAAAAGATGAAGTCGAGGCCAATCTCACTAGTTTACAGAGCGATTACCAAAAGATGAGTCGAGCACGGGTAATTGCTGGCCTCGGGAGAACTTCAGAGCAGTGGCGGTTAGAGCTCCAGGCTGAGAGGGATCATCGAGTTAGAGACGTCAGAGCCGAGAGAGAGCGCCGAGTCAGAGAACAAGAGACAGAGAAGAAGAAAAGAAATCAAGAACTTGAGTCCGAGAGAAGGTCCTGGGTTAGGGCACTGAAGAGCGAAAGGACAGAGGCTAAAGAGTTAAGAAAAAGGTACACCTTGAGCAAGAAGCGAGAAGAAGAGTTGCATGCTAATATTGAAAAACTCAGAATGAAGGCAAATAACAGGAAACTTGAACTTGAGATTAGAAAGCAAAAGATCGACGAGCTCGAAACTGAGAAGAGGCAAAGCAAAGAGGAGCTAAAATTAGAAAGGCAACATCGGGAGAGTGTGCTCCAAGGCAAACAGGATGAAGTATTCCTTTGGATACAAAGGTGCGGAGCAAAGAACGAGCGGATAGAGGTACTCAATCAAGAGATGCATGAAATGGAATCAAGGCATAAGGAAGAGTTAACTCGAGCCAAGGCGAAGAATGAAGAGTACAGTGCCTACGTTATGCAGCTTGAAAGTTCCTTATTTGTAGAAAGTAGTTAGCGTTGCCCAACGGATCAAAGGGTTGGCCTCGAGGAGAGCGCTGCTTTGCAAAAGAAGATTCATGATTTAGAGGCTGCCTTACGGTGCTGCCAGACACAGATCGCTGGTCTTGAGCGCACCGTCCAAGGCACTAGGCTGCAATGGCAAAAATCAAACGATAACTTTAGAGACTGGAAGACAAAAGTCAATCATGTGATCCGTGAAACCATGAATCAGTTAAGCGGCATTGCGAGGCAGCTGGGAGAGATGGATCTCCAGGCAAAAGTCATCCAGAGCTACACAAATCCAGCATCAGATATAGGAAAGAGGGTCGATTGGCTTGTTAATCAGATAATGGAGCTGAACATTAGAGCTAGGCCTTTTCTGTAATGGACTTTTCTTGTAAAGATGATGCTTTTGTCCTAAATGAAAGTTGTTCTAAGACTGATCATGTCTTATGAATCAATGCCTTTCTACATGCATTTGTATTTTATTATTAATTTAAGTCTTGTGTTGCATTTTGTCGCACTTTACATAATTTACATTCATCCTCAAAGCATTAAAATTAACAATAAGGGATACATTACAGAATACTGGGAAATTCCAAGCATCACTATAACACAAGGAAAGCCATGGATGATAAGATTGCTCAAATAGAAAGAACTCAATTGCAGTTGCAAGATGATCTGAGGAAAATGCAAGAAGATATGCTTAAGGATCAAGAGGATATGTTGTCTAAGTTGGCAAATATGCTGGGAGGGAGAAATCCAGAGCACGGAAAGGCCCATGAGCAAACAAGTGAAGAACCAATTTACCCTCCAGGGTTTACCCCGGTACAGTCTCCGAATATCCAAGGAACATCTATCTATACCAAAGTACACATAAATCCTGATGGCATTGCAGTTAATCCGCAACCTGGATCTTGTTCGCATCCCGAAGAAAGCCCATATCACCAGGTCCCGGACCTTGATGAAGAAGCAAAGAAGAGCGAAAACAAGTTGTTGCAGGAGCAATATAAGCAGCTAGCAAATGAAGTACAAGCTATGAAAGAAGATACCAGCTTGTATGGTCTCGACGCTAAGGAACTGAGTTTAGTTCCTGATCTGGTCCTACCTCTCAAGTTCAAAACTCCTGACTTCGAGAAATACGACGGTACCCAATGCCCTTCTGCCCATATCACAATGTTCTGCAGGAAAATGACTGGTTACGTAGGGGACGACCAGCTGTTGATCCACTGTTTCCAGGAAAGCTTAGTAGGCTCAGCATTGCGATGGTATAATCAACTAAGGAGAGTTGATGTCAGGACATGGAAAGACCTGGCCAAATCTTTTCTTGACCAGTATAAGCATGTGAAGGACGTCAGACCTAACAGAATGGTGCTGCAAGCAATGAAGAAGAAGCATAATGAAAGTTTCAGACAATATGCTTAGAGGTGGAGAGAGGTAGCAGTACAAGTCCACACACCGTTGGTAGAGGAGGAAACAAACCTACTTTTTGTTAATACCTTGAAGGCTCCATTTTTTTCACATTTTGTTGGTAATCCTTCTCGAAGTTTTGCTGATATAGTTACGGCGGGAGAAATGATTGAAATGGCGATTAAAAGCGGGAAGCTTGAGGGAGGAGATTCCAGCAAGAAACAGCCGATGAGGAAGAAGGAAAACGAAGTCAGCAACGTAAGGCAGTATGATTCCCATAATATCACAGTGTCCCGACCTCAGGGAACGATAGCATCACCCCAAATTGACAATAGACAAGGGGCAAGAGATCCAAGGAGAGAGAGGCCTCAATTTGATCCGATTCCTATGACTTATAAGGAGTTATTCCACGAATTATATGATCAATATGTAGTCTCACCTTATCATGTGGACCCTATACAACCCCCGTATCCCAAGTGGTATGATGCTAGTGCTAAGTGCGAATACCATGCAGGGGTTTTCGGACATTCTATTGAAAATTGTCCCGCTTTCAAAAAGGTCGTCCAAGCTCTGAGAAGAAGAAACGTCATCAATTTTGGTGACAGTGAACAGCCAAACATAGCCCAGAATCCATTGCTAAACCATGCAGGAGCCGGGATTAATGCAGTCGCTGAAGAGAAAGGAAGAATGACTGTAAAAAATGTTAGTGAGATGATGTCACCCATGTCTTGGGTGTGGTGCCAAATGGTCAAGGTAGGACTATTAAAGACTAATCTGCCATGTGAACAGTTCAACAATGAAGAGATGTGCCACTACCATAACTGCATAAGACACAATATACAACAGTGTTCTGATTTCTTAGGGCTGGTACAAGAGATGATGGATAGTAAGGAAATCGAGTTCTTCAAAGAAGTGGCTGAGAAATAAGAAGCGGAAGTTTACGCCTCTGAGGGATCATACAAAGGGGTCTATAGTGCTAGTTGTCCCCTCGTCATTAGTCCCAAGAATCGAGTGGCTGAGAAGGTAGCTCCAAAGGTGATTATTACACCTCCCTCTCCGTTCCCGTACAAAGACAATAAACAGGTACCCTGGAGATATACTTGTCAAATAGGAGAGGTGGCAAAGCAACAAGAAGAGGTAGATGAAGTGGGACACATGACCAGGAGTGGTAGATGTTATCACAAAGAACCTGAGAAGAAGATTGCTGTCGAGAAAGGAAAAAGTATCGATGTGCAGATAAAAGAAGATGAACCCATCGTCAATGAGCCAGTAACGGAGAATGAAGCGATGAAATTTTTAAAATTTTTGAAACATAGTGAATACAGTATTGTTGAGCAACTGCACAAGCTGCCTGCCCGTATTTCTGTCCTATCACTTCTTCTGAGTTCAGAGGCTCATCGCAACGCCCTGTTAAAAGTTTTAAACCAAACCTTTGTCCTGAAGGAGATACCCACAGAAAAGCTGGACCGACTAGTTGCCAACATCCAGGCCGATAATTTTTTATCTTTTTCTGAGGACGAGATTCCTTCTGGGATGATTGGCAATCATAAGGCTCTACACATCACAGTTAGGTGCAAAGGGCATGTTCTATCCAGAGTACTGATAGATAACGGTTCGGCGTTAAATGTGATACCCTTGGTGACCCTGAAAAAATTACCAGTGGACAGTACCCTGATGAGAAGCTGTCAAAGTGTGGTTCGATCTTTTGATGGAACGAAGAGAAAAGTTCTAGGCAAGATTGATATCCCTTTGACTATTGGCCCGGTGATATACGAAGTGGAGTTTCTTGTGATGGACATCATGCCTACATACAACTGTTTATTGGGAAGGCCCTGGATTCATCAGGCCGGTGCGGTTCCGTCAACGTTGCACCAAAGGATAAAATTTGCAATTGATGGGAGGCTTATATGCATTCATGCTGAAGAAGACATTATTGCTTCGGTTTCTACTACTGCTCCATACGTTGAAGTGGAAGAACAAGCTGTTGAATGTTCTTTCAAATCATTGGAATATGTCAATGCCATGTTTGTGGCAGAAGGAAAGAAGATCCCGAAGCCTAGATTGTCAAACTGCACCAAAATGGGGCTTAAGCTGACTCTTGGAAGAGGAGCAAAAACTGGCAAAGGGTTTGGACGTCGGTTGCAAGGACTGGTGGGCCCAATCTACCCTGTAACTAAAAGAGACAGGTTCGGTTTAGGGTATCAGCCGACTTTAAAATAAAAACTGAGAAGCATCAAGAAGATTCAAGAATTGAGAAAGGCAAGATTGACTGGTGAGGATCCAAGCTGGGAGCCCATGACATTCCCGCCATTGAGCAGCATTTTCGTATCAGGAGGATATATGTTTCAAGGGACTTTGGAAAGCAGTAAAATGATAGTTGAGAATGCCTTGGAGGACTTGGGCATTAATGTCATAACCGATGAGGAGTTCAAAGAAATGAGAGCTACGGGCATTTACCCTGCGCCACCGGGCTTTGTGTTGAATAACTGGACTGCGGAGGAACTGCCTGTATTTTACAAATCTTTTGCAGAGTAATACACTAGAACTCTTCCCTATTGTTCATACCCTGGGACAATAGGTGATTTGATGTAAAGGGTTAAGTTGTGTGTTTTTACTTGCTTTCAATAAAAGATGTGTTTTGTTAATTCCCAAATGGCAAACATTTCCTCATGCATTTTTGTTTGAATATACGCATATATTATTTCTTTCTATTTGTTTATATGGGAAAAGATTCTCCCATATGTATATATGTATATATATCTTCTTTTTCGTTATCCTTTCAGGAACTCAGATATCAATAATACGAATGCTAATGACTCTGACCCGGAGATTGATTTCGAGATGCCCATATGTCAAGGGGAAATCGAAGGTTGTGAGGATGATGAGGGATGTGAACCACCCTCAGAATTACTAAAGATGGTGGAACAGGAAGATGAGCAGATTCTGCCTCACGAAGAGCTTACCGAGATCTTGAACCTGGGTACAGATGAGGATAGAAAGGAAGTAAAGATTGGTACCACCCTGTCTGCTGAAGGAATGCAAAGCTTGATAGAATTACTTCAAGAATTCAAGGATGTATTTGCTTGGTCGTATGAGGACATGCCAGGGCTGGATACAGAATTGGTTGTCCATAAATTACCGATAAAGCCTGATTGTAAGCCCGTACAACAGAAACTGAGAAGAATGAGACCCGAGATACTGCTCAAGATTAAAGAAGAAGTGAAGAAACAATTTGATGCTGGGTTTCTCACAGTGGCCAAATATCCTGAGTGGGTAGCAAATATTGTCCCAGTACCAAAGAAGGATGGGAAGGTACGAATGTGTGTCGACTATAGAGATCTGAATAGAGCTAGTCCAAAGGATAATTTTCCTTTGCCACATAAAGATACGTTAGTGGACAATACTGCTGGAAATTCCTTATTCTCATTTATGGATGGTTTCTCCGGCTATAATCAAATTAAAATGTACCCTGAAGATATGGAGAAAACAACGTTTGTCACTATGTGGGGGACGTTCTGTTATAAAGTCATGCCGTTTGGATTAAAGAATGCAGGGGCAACCTATCAGAGGGCCATGGTGACGTTGTTTCATGACATGATGCATAAAGAAATTGAAGTCTATGTCGATGATATGATTGTCAAAGCCAAGACGGAGGAGGAACATATCAAGAATTTGAAGAAGCTCTTTCAAAGATTAAAGAAGTACCAACTAAAACTTAACCCAAATAAGTGTACTTTTGGGGTGATATCGGGAAAACTGTTGGGATTCGTAGTGAGCCGAAAGGGAATTGAAATAGATCCCGATAAAGTAAAAGCCATTCAATATTTGCCAGCCCCAAGAACACAGAAAGAGGTTCGAGGATTTTTGGGGAGATTAAATTACATTGCTCGGTTTATCTCGCAGCTGACCGAAAAATGTGATCCCATATTCCGCCTTCTTCGTAAGAATGATTCAGGAGAATGGAGTGAGGATTGTCAAGAGGCTTTTGAGGCAGTAAAGAGATATCTTTCGAATACTCCGACCCTAGCACCACCTATCCCAGGAAAGCCTTTAATTCTTTACTTGTCCGTTTATGACAATTCAATGGGATGTGTGTTGGGGCAACATGATCAAACTGAGAAGAGGGAGAGGGCTATCTATTATCTCAGTAAGAAGTTCGCTGAGTGTGAGGCCAGATACTCACCAATTGAAAAATTGTGTTGCGCTTTAGTGTGGGCTACCAGAATACTTAGACAGTATATGTTGTATCATACCACCTGGCTCATATCTAAGCTGAACCCTTTAAAGTATCTAATGGGGGTACCTGCATTGTCTGGAAGGTTAGCCCGTTGGCAAATCCTGTTGTCCGAATTTGATATCCAGTATGTAAGCCAGAAGGCAGTTAAAGGGAGCGCCATAGCAGAATTCATTGCGAGTAGGGCTTCAGAAGAATATGAACAGTTGAACTTCGATTTTCCAGATGAGGATTTAATGGATATCTCGGAGGAAGAAACAATTGCGCTCACCGGTAAATACTGGAAGATGAACTTTGATGGTGCTTCAAACGCCTTGGGGCATGGGATTGGGGCAATCTTGGTCTCACCAAGTGAAGAGCATTATCCTTTTACCAGTCGGCTCAATTTTGATTGTACAAACAATATGGCTGAATATGAGGCTTGTGTTATGGGTTTTAGAGCAGCTATTGAACTCAAAGCAAAAATGCTGAGGGTATATGGGGATTCAGCTTTGGTAATTTACCAGCTCAGAGGTGAATGGGAAACGAAAGATCCCAAACTTGTGGAATATCGTAAACTAGTTTTGGGACTTATTGAAGAATTTGAAGAAGTGACTTTCAATTACCTCCCCAGAGAAGAAAATCAAATGGCGGACGCCTTGGCTACTTTGGCAGCAGCCTTTAAGATGAACGAGCATTCAAATATGATGCCTATTGAGATGAAGGCTTATGAGTATCCAGCCCACTGCTTTAACATTGAAGAAGAAGATGATGAAGAACCTTGGTACTATGATATCTTCCAGTATATAAGATATCAAAGTTACCCTGAACAGGCAACTGAGAATGACAAAAGGACCATTAGAAGAATGGCAGCAGGGTATGTGCTTAATGGTGAGACCTTATATAAGAAAAGCATGGATCAGGTCTTATTAAGGTGTGTGGACACTAAAGAAACGAAAATGATTCTTGAAGAAGTACATGAAGGAATATGTGGCACCCATGCTAATGGGCATGTAATGGCCAGACAGATTATGAGATTTGGGTATTATTGGTCAACTATGGAAACTGATTGCATCAATTATGCCCGAAAGTGTCGCAAGTGTCAGATTTATGGGGATAGAATGCACACCCCTCCTCATCCGTTGCATGTGATGACAGCTCCGTGGCCGTTTTCTATGTGGGGCATGGATGTTATTGGGCAAATTTTTCCGAAAGCGTCAAATGGTCATCGCTTCATTCTGGTAGCAATAGATTACTTCACCAAGTGGGTAGAAGCAGCTTCCTATGCAAGTGTTACCCAGTCAACGGTATGTAGGTTCTTGAAGAAGGAAATCATCTGCAGATATGGCTTATCAGAGAGAATTATCTCTGACAATGCATTGAACTTAAACAACAAGATGATGAAATCTGTATGTGAGCAATTCAAAATAAAGCATCATAATTCCACGGTTTATCGCCCAAAGATGAATGGGGCAGTGGAGGTGGCTAATAAGAACATTAAGAGGCTTATAGAGAAGATGACTGAAACATATAAAGATTGGCATGAGAAGTTGCCATTTGCTCTGTTTGCCTATCGGACTTCTGTACGGACGTCAACTGGGGCAACTCCGTTTTCTCTAGTTTATGGGATGAAAGCTGTCCTCCCTATTGAAGTGGAAATTCCCTCGCTCCGGGTTTTATCGGAGGTGAAGCTAAATGAGGCAGAATGGGTACAGGCCAGATATGACCAATTGAATCTGATTGAAGAAAAGAGATTGAAGGCTATTTGTCACGGTCAGATATACCAGAAGCGGATGATACGAGCACATGATATGAAAGTTCACCCTCGAGAAATCCACGAAGGAGATTTGGTGCTCAGGAGGATATTGCCCATTCAAAAAGATTTCCGAGGGAAATGGATGCCCAAGTGGGAAGGACCCTATGTTGTCAAGAAAGCCTTCTCTGGTGGAGCTCTAGTCTTAACTGAGATGGATGGGTCTGAATTACCTTATCCAGTGAATTCTGATGCAGTTAAGAAGTATTTTTCTTGAAGAAAAAAGAAGAAGAAAAAAATGAGTGAAAAAATGGAAAAATAAAAAAATAAAAAAATAAAAAATGAATGAAAAAATTAAAAAAAATGAGGGTTCAAGATGAAAACTCGAAAAGGGCGTCTTGAAACCAAAAGAGGTCGAGTCGAAAACCCGCAAAGGGCGACTTGAGTTTTAAATTCAGAGTTCGTGTATGGTGGAGGATCTGAATTGTTTTTGGGTAGTAGGAAGAGCTCCTGACATGGGTAACGACAATGGCAATTGGGGTTGAGACCAAAGATTAATGAGTCTCGATGGGGACAACCAGAGGAGGAATTGAATGCACGTGAGATTCAATATTGGTTTATGGCATCCAATAATGGGAGATTTTGGGGTTCATAAAGAGTTTCACACTCTTAGGTGTCATCACTATTTTGGAGATCCTTTTGATAGAAGCTACACTCGAGTCATTCTGACGGCATGCCAGTTCAAAAGCATTTGTGTTATTGATATTTGAAGACACCTATCCTTTGGTTCTTTTCCGATTAAAAGTTTGTCATGTAGTTGCCTAAAAATTCTTCGCATTTATATAAATAAAGAGATATTTTCCCTTCTTAATTTCCCTTTTACAAGAATCTAATTTTGAAAAAGTTAAAACGCATAGCTTAACTTGTGGTACATGAGATCATTTTGTATTATTATGCAAAAGGTTTTGGAAATGCAAGTATTCTGAAGCTAGCAATGGTTTTACCCATAAGCTTGTAGGGTTGCGAAAAGCTAAAACTTTGGAATTCATAGACAATCTTAGCCATTAATAGATGACCCAAAGAAATTGTCATTTATCAAGAAGTTGGTCATATGTACCGGCAGGTTTCAAGAAAGAAAGAAGTCAAAGTCCTGTCGAGCCAAAAAGATATGGTATTGAGAGTGTTAGCTGGGGTGAACGGGTCAAATGCTCTGTACCCGAAACGAAATCGAGTTCCATTGAAATCAAAAGAGATGATGTTCCTTTGAAGAAGAAAATGCATTAAATTGCACATTTGCATACATTTTAGGCATGAACAGGATCATGACATTGCATGATGACTTAAATATTTACAGGTTTCCCAATGATTGTTGAAGATTGTTCGAGTCTCATACTCTCTGAAGAAATAGGGAGCAGACACGATTGTTGAAGATTGTTCGAGTCTCATACTCTCTGAAGAAATAGGGAGCAGACACGTTTGTTGAAGATTGTTCGAGTCTCATTCTCTCTGAAGAACATAGGGAGCAGACACGATTGTTGAAGATTGTTCGAGTCTCATACTCTCTGAAGAAATAGGGAGCAGACACGTTTGTTGAAGATTGTTCGAGTCTCATACTCTCTGAAGAAATAGGGAGCAGACACGATTGTTGAAGATTGTTCGAGTCTCATACTCTCTGAAGAAATAGGGAGCAGAGACGATTGTTGAAGATTGTTCGAGTCTCATACTCTCTGAAGAAATAGGGAGCAGACACGTTCGTTGAAGATTGTTCAAGTCTCATTCTCTCTGAAAAAAATAGGGAGCAGGCACGATTATTAAGAATTGTTCGAGTCTCATACTCTCTGAAAAATAGGGAACAGACACGATTATCGAGAATCGTTTGAGTCTTGTACTCTCTGGAAAAATGGGGAGCAGACACGATTGACGAAGATTTTCGAGTTTTACTCCCTGAAGCAATAGGGGATAAAACCAGTTTTATGGACGTTGCAGTGGAGTCGATTAATCTTTCGAATTTCTCATAATCGGACAAATTTGATCATCTAGTGATCTTTGCTCTATTCTCGTTGCACGACAATGAGCAAAGAGGGGCAGCTGTAGATGCTCGATTTGTCAGGGATCTTTTCCGAAGTTGAATTGGGTTTACTATCGTTTATATGATTAATGTTTGGTTATATTTATATATGATATATAAGCAACTAAGCAATTATAATGAATGTTAAGCAATTAAAATACATATGAGTATACTAATTAAATGTTTGTTACAGGGCCTATACCAAATTACAATCAGCTGGACCAAAGTGGCCCAAAAATCAAAATAATCAGGCTTGGATGTTCAAGCTTGTTTGAAGAACCTTAAAACCCATTAGGGTTTCCAGCTTATGGATCCAGCCGCCGCTTGTCCTGGACTGTTGGATCTGCTTCTCATCCAACGGTCCAGATCAAAGACCACTAGGGTTTCTGGTCAAGGTTCCAGCGCCGTCAAGCTACCACTGTTGGATCTGGCATCAAGATCCAACGGCTCACAATGTCCCAAACATCCCGAGCCAGCTGCAGTCTCACGTGAAGCCAACCCTGCTGCCAGATCACGCACGCCCAACCGGACAATAGCTCGCCTCCCCACAGCTGCCGCCCGTGATCTGCTCTCGCTAGTGCCCTGCAAACACACGAAACAAGAAACAGAGCAAGAGGCACGGAGAAATCGAGGAGAGAAAACCAACAACAAAAACAGATATAGAGAGGGACCAAGAAGAAAAAAAAAAGGAAAGGACAGGGAAGGAAACCATTAGCAGTAACTAAAAACCCGATTCGAGTGAAAATCATCACCAACCATAAATTTCAGAGAAAGAAGCAAAGTAACGAGGACCTTCTGGAGTTGAAGAGGAGAACCATCACCGTCGTTTGAAAAACCGAATCCGTTGAGTCACCAAGGGTAAGCCGTCATTTCCTCTTCTGTTATGTTCTTTGATTTCATCTGGGTTTGAGCGAGGAAGGAGGGATTTGATTTAGAGAAAGCGAGGGTTCATCGGGTCTTTTGGGTTACTCGTCGGAGTTTTAGGGAGAAGGAAGGTCACGGTGGTCGTGGGTTTGGTTTGTTAGGGCTCAGGGGTTCTGTCAAAGGCTTTTGGATTTGGGGGTTGCAGTTTAGTTGTTGAAAGGGTTGAAGAGAGAGGAGGGGTTCGTTCGGGTTCTTCGCCGAGATAGCTTCGAGGTGGCAGCCACGGTGGCTGCCACGGTCGGGGTTTGCTGGGTTTGAGGGAGAGTCGTAGAGAGAGGTCAGAGGAGAACGACTGGGGGATTTGTTTGGGCGTTTAGGGTTGAGAGTGAAATGAAGGCTAGGTTAGAATATACCCTCATGTCTCATATGCTACCACGCCAAAACGGCGTCGCATCATGTAGGTTCAAAACGGCGGCATTTTGATGTTTAGGGGAAACGGTGCGTTTTAGGGTTAGATGGTGTAGTATCTGTTTGGGTCCTCCCAATTTCAACCCGTTCTGTTACAATCCCTAACCGAGCTTTGTTGCAATTTTAATTTCGGCTCTTAATTTATAGCGCATCTTATTTTAGTCCAGTTACCTGTGTTGGCCATTTTTGTGCAAATTTGACATTGGCTATGTAATTTCGGAAATGTGCATTGTGATCCTGTATGGCACTTTTGTAATATTATGCTTGCAGTGCATGGAAATGAAATTTTTATGAAATAAGCCTACTGTTTAGTTTCTTTATATTTTAACCCTTGTTTAACTTTTGATTAGTATGTTTAGTTTTGATTTTATTCATATTTAGTCACTTTTTAAAATATGTATATATCTATATATATTTTAATTTTGTAGTTTTGCATGTCATGTTTTTATTATTACATTTAAGTCATGTTTGTACATTATACGTTAATATGTGTGGTTTATTTTTTTTTGAAATTAAAATATATGTATATATTTTTTCTTTTGTATTTCAAATTACATGATATTTTAATCATAATATTTATTACTCTTTGCATGACATTCAATCAGCATAATTTGCATGATAGCCTCACGTGAATAACTCGATCTAATCACATAATCAGAATTAAGTGTAATGCCCTTTTAATCTAAAATTATCAGAATGGCTTTTCTGAACTTACACGAAAGTTGTTTTGATGATTTTAAATTAAAATGGTATCCCATCAGTAACGCCTAATTAAATTTGGATATATCATTGTAAAATTTGGGAGCGAAAGAAAAGGAAATATTCGACTATTTAAACTTTTCGAGAAAAGGTCGTTAGAACTGAACTAAAGATCTGGTCTCGATATTTTTAAATAATCAAATATTCTTTATCTTTCTAATGACTTGGTAATTTTGAATTAAATCTATTTTGTTGCTTTGAATGTTGCAAATTTGCATGTTTGTTGTTTAAAGGGATCATTAATCAAATTAAATTTGAACTTGCGAAATTCGTTGCAAAGAAATTAATTAATCAACTAGGTACCAATTTAGGGCGTTGTGGGGGTACTAATCCTTCCCCACGCGTAACCGACTCCCGAACTTGGATTTTGGTAACGTAGACCGTAAATTTGTCGTTTTAATTAAAATTAAATTTTATTTAAAATGACAATGTTTTTGGGTGCCCAATCACACCCTAATCAAAGATTGGTGGCGACTCCTCGAACCTTATATTTTTATCGTAAGGGAATTTCCAATTTTTCGAAACGAGAGGTTTTCTAAAATCGCACTATTTTTAATTAAAAATTCAATTGAAAAGATAATAATTAAAAATGACGCGGTTTCCAAAATCTCTCCCCCACCAAGTTAAAAATCGTTTCGACAAATATATTTACTAGAACATTATAATATAATAAAATTAAAATCAGATCATTTTATTCTTGTACTAAATTAAAATTAGTTATTTTACTTGTATTTTTAGTTTTGTCAAATTTATCTTCAAGTTTGTTTAATTATACTAATTTCACAAGACCCGAGTCTGAGATCTTGATGGCCTTAGGATGAATATGAAAACTAAGCCTCTAATAAACATTATTGAAAAAAGTTAAATTGTAAGAGTAAGAAAAATAAATTAATGAGTTAATTCTATCATATGTCCCCAAACTATAATCCTTATTTTAATTTGGTCCTTAAACTTTTCATGATTCCAATTTGATCACCAAATATTACTTTCATTCTAAGTTAGTCCTTAAACTTTTGAACACTCTTTCTAAATTAGTCCCCAAACTTTTGAATATTCCAACTTCATCCCCAACTTCATCCAAATATGTAATTGGTTTCAATCATAGTTCAACCTAAAATTTGTGTTTTCCCCAAACATATAAGGCTTAATGTAAAAATAAGTGCCCAAACTATACCCAAAGTTTCATATAACTTTGTGCACTTATTTTTGCATTAAGCCAACATATAACAATATAACTTGGCCTAACGATTTTATTAAATAGGGATGTGATTAGTATATATGTATAGAGAGTGAGAGCAAAGTACACAAATGATCCCCTAACTATAGGATACTACTTTGTTGAGTCTTTTGACTATTAAAAGTTACAAAATGATCCCTCACCTATAGGGAGTTGCTTTATTGAGTCCATCGACTATTAAAAGTTATAAAATGGTCACATGAGTATTCATTATGTTCCAAACCAGTCCTTTTTTGTTAAAAAATTAACGACAATTTAAGTTGAACGTTAATATGATGATTGGGATATGATAAAATATGATATCATAATTTCAAACAACTATCATATCTCAGTCAATATGTTAACGACCAATTCAGACGTTTGTTAATTTTTCAATGGAAAAGGACGAGCTTGGAGCATAATGAATAGTCAGATGACTATTTTGTAACTTTTAATAGTCAATGGATTCAACAAAGCAACTCCTTATAGTTGAGGGATCATGTTATAATTTTTAATAGTCAGAGGGCTCAACAAAGTTATATCCTATAGTCAAAGGATCATTTGTGTACTTCACCCATATATATAGTAAATACAAATTTGAACTTATAACAAGAACATGTAACTAAGAATTAATAAAATTTGAGTCAACTCAAAAAAGAAATATGTTTTTAAATGTTCAAATTACTTAAATCGAATTGTTTAGAATTTAAATAAAATTATTAGTAATTTGGTGTAAAAGAATTGAAGGAGAATTTGAGTTTTGTTGTTACTGTAATAATTAAAGATTGATTTTACTAAAAAATATGTTAAAAAAATTGTAATATATTTTGGTTAACCATAAACAATAGAAAACTTTTCCGATGAAAGTGTTCATTTATTTTAAAATTTCATTAATATTTTATATTTATAATGTATCATTTTCTAATTTCTTATATTCATAATTTTTACTTAAATTTTTAAAATTATTGTAGTGACTTTATTTTTAATATTTTATTTATTTTTAATTAAATTTATTGATATTTAAAAAAATTGAAGTATATTTTGAATTTTTTTCGTGAGAGTTACCACTTTGCTTATTTATTTAGTTGATTTTTATAGAGTTACAACAGATGTATTAAATTAAATTATACAATTGTTATATATTTAACTAATATTTAGGTTAAAATAATATTTTATTTTTAAAATTAAATAAATAAATATTCCTAAAATAATTAAATCAATCTCACTCTTAAACGTGGATGGAAGTTTGATGAAACTATAAATAGCATAATAATTTAGTATATTGGTGGTCATTTTTTTAAAGTTCACAATTAAAATAAAAAATATTTAAATAAAACAAAATAAATAAACAAGATATTTGATGAATTTTCTAATTCTCTTGTAAAATTAAAATAAATTTATCATTAATGTATAATCTTATAATTGTTAGTGATAAAAACGAAGAGAGAAAATAACATGAAAAAAAATCAATACAGCTTTGTTATCAATTTTGTGATAGTCAATGACTAAAATAAAGAAAATGTTAATAATGATTTTATCAAAAAGAATAATTTGATGATTAAAATAAAATATAATATATTAACAACTAATAATATAATTTATAATAATTTTATAAACAAAGTAACAAATGATTTAAAATCTAAATTATTTAAATTTATATATAAAACATTACAGATTCATAAATGTTTAAATCCATTATTCAAATTGTCATCCAATGTTGAATTGGAGTGCTGAAATATTTAAAACTCGAGTCTTGATGAATTATGTCAAAACTTAATTATTTTTTGGGGTAAACTACATATTTGGTAATTCATCTTGTCGCGGCTGTCTTTCGGTTGGTCATCGAACTTGGGCTTCAATGTGAATTATTGGGTTAGAGTCACCACCGACCATTTTAAAACGAATTTAGGTGGGTCGGACACCATCTTACCTGATCTACATTGTACCAGAAACGTGTCAGGTTCGAGAGTTGGTTACGGTCAATGAAGGATTAGCACCCTTGGACCGCCCTTTCGGTACCAATTATTTTTTCGGTTGTCTTTAATTGCGAAAATTAAAAATTAAAATTAAAATTTAAAATGTTTGATTCGAATTACTTACCTTTGATTGACTTAAACGAAGACCCTTAAAAAGATAGACATGTTAAAAAAAGTGATGATAAAAAGTAATAATAAAATTAACTAAAACAATAAATCAAAGGAGGAAAAGAAATAAAAAATGAGAAAAAAGAAAAAAATGAATAAAAGAAAAAATATTAAATAAATAAAAAATAAAATAAAATAAAATAACAAAATAAATTTAAGGGAAATGAGAGAAAGAAATAATAAAAAATGTTAAAAATAAAAAATAATTAAAACTAAAATAAAATCAAATCAAAATTTATAGAGTCAAATCGAAATAAACCAAAATTAAGGGATTAAATTAAAATAAAAAAGTTGAAAAACGAAGAGTAAAAAGTTAGGAGTAAAAAATAATTAATCCTAAATTCCGAATAATGACTAAAATATGAACAAATTAAAATTAGAAATCCAAATCAAAGCTATTGAGAATTTTTCCAGTGACCAAAATATAAATTCTATAACTTACAGGGACCTATAACACATTTTACCCATGCGCGAAAATGCGTAGAAAGTCCCCTAGCAAAACGACGTAGTTTTGCCTTTAGTATATAAACCCCAAAATAGGGTTTACTTCTTCACACTTCCTCATTTCCCTTCTTTCTCATCGAAAATAAAGAGAGAGAAAGTTAAGAATTCTCTCAACCCCTTCGCCGGAAGGAGACTGGCCCCCTGGCCATTCGCCGTCGACCTCCACTCCGGTCGCCGCCTGTAGAGGCCGGAAAGAACCTAAACCCACCAAAATGCTTCTCTCAAGCCCGTCAACCTAAACCCGAGCACCGATCACACAAAAACACCTTCAAATGGCGTAGATCTAGGCTTTAAACCTTCAACCTTTACATTTCTTCGCTAAAAACCACTCGTTTCCCCGGCGTTTTATGTTTGGCTTTTGCTTGTCGATTTTGTTGTTGTTTCGTGGATTCTGTTTTTCGATTATTGTCGTGAATGTTGTATTTTTTTTGTTTTGACTTTACTATTTTATTTTGGGGTTGTTGACTATTCGATCGTTGATGGTTCTCGTTGATACTTCCGTTGATGTGTATGATGTTTTGTTTACTGTTTTCTGGTGATGGTTTGGGTTTTGGTGATGTTGGCTCGTTTTTTGCTTGATGGACTCCTTGGTTTATTGTTGGTTCTCGGTTTTTTGGTTGTGGTGCCTCGTGGGTTCTGTGTTCCTGATCGATAGTGGTACCCCCTTGATCGTGTCTCACCGGGGCCTTTTATAGCCCCGGTGTGGTTGTTGATGGCCCCGAAATGAGGGGGCTGTTCCGATTTCCCCGTACATGCCGTTTGTGATACTGACCATCCCGGGATGGGTCAGTCCCGGGATAAACGGTCGGCCGTTTCAGCGTTGGTGATGCGTGACCGTCCATTGCTCTCTCATGCGACGCAGTGCTTTGTGTGAAACCCTAACTATGTTGGGTTAGTTCAAGCCCGTTCTGTAGATTGCATGGACTACATTTTTTCACCTAGACAAACACCAAATAAAAATAAGAAATAAATAATAATAATAATAAATAAAAATAGATAAAAATAAATGGATAATAATAAATAAAAAAATATTTTCAAAAACATAAAATATATAAATTTCAAAAATGTTTTAAAAATTATATATTATATATGTTTTCAATTTTTTTTAAAAATAAACTATATTATATATTTATTTTCAAAATTGTTTTAAAAACTATATAATATATAAGTTTTCAAAATGATTTTAAAATTTTATATATTATATATAAATGTTTTCAAAAATGTTTTTAAAAACTATATAATATATATACGTTTTCAAAATGTTTTGAAAACTATATATTATATATACTTTAAAAATGTTTTAAAAACTATACAATATATAAATGTTTTCAAAAATGTTTTAAAAACTATATAATATATAAATGTTTTCAAAAATGTTTTTCAAAACCATATATATATATATATATATATATATATATATTAAAAATGTTTTCAAAAACTATATAATATATACTTATTTTCGAAAATCGTTTTTCAAAAATTATACATTATATTTTGTCAAAAACATTTTCAAAAACTATATTATTATATACATATATATAATAAAATAAAAAAATATATAAAAACAAAATAACTCCGAGCGAAAATAAGTGTCTACAGCTGCCCCTCTTTGTCCTTTTTCATGGAATGAAAAATAGGACAAAGACGAAAGGACTCAAATTTTCGCTCGGTGGAGTTGAAAATTGACTTGAATTAGGAATAACTCCCTGTCGAATTTGAGTTGCGGCTAGCTCCCCCGTCGCGAGGTCGAGTCCACCTTGAAATGATATGGAATTGAAACAGTAGTTCAGAATTTGAATCAGAATGTGGCTTCTCGTTGCCAAATTGTAGTCAGCCTCGGTCTTCTTCTCGATTTAAAGACCTTGGTCTAAAAATTCAACTGGAAAGTAGTTCCTTGACTCCATCATGCGGTTGACAGGCCCTCGAGCTGAATGAAATCGAACTCAAAAGGTCTTTGTTGACAGATAGCTTTTCCTGACTTAAGCTATGCCACCGGAAAACAGTTTCTTGTCACTAAGGCACGGTTAACCCAAGTCTTCTTTTTGAATTGAAAACCTCGATTGCAACTGGATAGTAGTGTAATTGAGGTGTCATCGAGTTGAATGGAATCGAACTCAACCAATTTATTGACAGATAGCCCTTCTTGCCTTGAGCTGTTATATAAATTTGGCTTGCCACTGAGCTGAGTGTAATCGAACTCGAAGTTCTTCAGTTGGCAGATAACCCTTTTCGACTTAAGCTATGTTGCAAATGATGTGCCTTGGAGCTGAGCGTAGTCGAACTCGAAGGTCTTTTGGTGGCAGATAACCCTTCTAGCCTTGAGTTATGATATAAATGATGTGCCCTTGAAGCTGAGTGTAATTGAACTTGAGGGTCTTTGGAAGATAGTCCTTATCGACTTCAGCTATGCTGTAAATGATATGCCTTGGAGCTGAGCGTAGTCGAACTCGAAGGTCTTTGGTTGGCAGATAACCCTTCTCGACTTAAGTTATGCTGCAAATGATATGCCTTGGAGCTGAGCGTAGTCGAACTCTATGGTATTTGGTGACAAATAACTCTTCTAGCCTTGAGTTATGCTGTAAATGATGTGCCCTCGAAGCTGAGTGTAATTGAACTCGAGGGTCTTTGGCAGATAACCCTTGTCAACTTAAGTTATGCTGCAAATGATGTGCCTTGGAGCTTAGCGTAGTCAAACTCGAAGGTCTTTGGTCGGCAGATAACCCTTCTCGACTTAAGTTATGTTGCAAATGATATGCCTTGGAGTTGAGCGTAGTCGAACTCGAAAGTCTTTTGGTGACAAATAACCCTTCTAGCCATGAGTTATGCTGTAAATGATGTGCCCTCGAAGCTGAGTGTAATCGAACTCGAGGGTCTTTGGAAGATAGCCCTTCTCGACTTAAGCTATGCTGCAAATGATCTGCCTTGGAGCTGAGCGTAGTCGAACTCGAAGGACTTTGGTTGGCAGATAACCCTTCTTGACTCAAGTTATGCTGCAAATGATATGTCTTGGAGCTGAGCGTAGTCGAACTTGAAGGTATTTGTCGACAAATAACCCTTCTTGCTTGGAGCTATGCTGTAAATTTGACTTGCCTTCGAGCTGAGTGCAATCAAACTCGAAGGTCTTCGTTGACAGATAACCCTTCTCGCCTTGAGTTATGCTGTAAATTGGATGTGCCTTTGAGCTGAGTGTAATCGAACTTGAAGGTCTTTTGTTGGCAGATAACCCTTTTTGCCTTGAGCTATGCTGCAAATGATGTGCCTTGTAGCTGAGCGTAGTCGAACTCGAAGGTCTTTTGTGACAGATAACCCTTATAGCCTTGAGTTATGCTGTAAATGATGTGCCTTGGAGCTAAGTGTAGCCAAACTTGAAGGTCTTTGGTTGGCAAATAACCCTTCTCGACTTAGGTTATGCTGCAAATAATATGCCTTGGAGCTGAACGTAGTTGAACTCGAAGGTCTTTTGGTGACAGATAACCTTTCTAGCCTTGAGTTATGTTGTAAATGATGTGCCCTCGAAGCTAAGTGTAATCTAACTCGAGGGTCTTTGGCAGATAGCCCTTCTTGACTTAAGCTATGTTGCAAATGGTGTGCCTTGGAGCTGAGCGTAATCGAATTCGAAGGTCTTTTGGTGACAGATAACCCTTCTAGCATTGAGTTATGTTGTAAATGATGTACCCTCGAAGCTAAGTGTAATCAAACTCGATGGTCTTTGGCAGATAACCCTTTTCGACTTAAGCTATGCTGTAAATGATGTGCCTTGGAGCTGAGCGTAGTCGAACTCGAAGGTCTTTTGGTGACAGATAACCCTTCTAGCCTTGAGTTATGTTGAAAATGATGTGTCATTGAAGCTGAGTGTAATCGAACTCAAGGGTCTTTGGCAGATAGCCCTTCTCAACTTAAGCTATGCTACAAATGATGTGCCTTGAAGCTGAGCGTAGTCAAACTCGAAGGTCTTTAAGTGACAAATAACCCTTCTAGCCTTGAGTTATACTGTAAATGATGTGCCCTTGAAGCTGAGTGTAATCGAACTCGAGGGTCTTTGGCAGATAGCCCTTCTCGACTTAAGCTATGCTGCAAATGATGTGCCTTAGAGCTGAGCGTAGTCGAACTCGAAGGTCTTTGGTTGGCAGATAACCCTTCTCGACTTAAGTTATTGTAACACCCATAACCCGTATAATTATACCTATACAGATTATAGATGTCACCCGAATTTCTAAACCCATTTTACATTTCGAAAACGATTTAAAATTTATTTTCTTAAAATGGTAAATGATATTATAAAATATCATATCATATGAATTGTGTTTCTTTATAATAATTTAATTTAAAAGATTTTTTTTAAATAGTGAACAATACCCGTGAACAGTGAACAGTGGGGGAATTAGTTCCTTGTATGGGGGAATCGGTACCCCTTATGTAATCTGGAAATTTTGCTTAAAACGTGGTTATTGTTCATACTACAATATCTGCTACAGTAACTTCCGAAAATACATATAAATTCATAAAAATTAACCTTTCATCAATATAAAAATTTCCAAAATTTATTCAACAAATAAATTGAACATTTTCAAATTACATGCCACAATCTAAAATTAAATTCCATCGTAAGATGTCTTACTGATATTGAAATATACCTCTCGATGCTTGATGTCACTTTGAACTCTTTAATCCTCTATTGGATTTGTACCTACGCGTGAAAATCATCACACGCTAAGTATAAACTTAGTGAGGCAAGTAAAATAATATATAGTGCAATACATTTCATGCATGAATTTCAATGACAAATTCAAAATGCCATAAAATCATGTTATTTTCATATCCAATATTTTACCATGATCAAAATAATATAAAATCTCTTACCATTTGTCCCATAAGCTCGTAAGCTTATTTTACCAATATACTTACCATTTAATACCATAAGCTCGTAAGCTTATTTTACCAATATACTTACCATTTGTTCCATAACCTCGTAAGCTTATTTTACCAATACACTTGCAATTATTCCATAACCATATACCATAAACAATAGACAATAGCTCAATATACAACCCTGAGGACCCTGGGTACACGAGTCAAATACTTGCACCGTAGTGCAATCCCGAATATGACACATAAGGTCGTGTCCACCATCTGTACTAGGCATCCTTAAGTACAGTTCCCGAATATGACACATAAAGTTGTGCCCACCATATACACTAGTATCCTTTAGTGTATTCCCGAATATGCAGCCTAGACTCTATGGCATGCCAACTATACCATGTCCCTCAATGACTTACTTGGGCGTACAGTCTATTTTATTTGATCCATCCATGGAAAAGTATATTATCAATATTTAACAATGGGACAGTTCATACCCAAAATAACATTCATGATAAAAATCATATATGTTCATGATAACATCATATGCAAAAATCAGTGATCAATGTATTTTATTTTCAATCTTTAACATATTTAGAATATATCAAACATATGATAAATGACATAAATATCATGTCAACATAAACAAGGTCGACTTATCGCAAGTCTTCCTGATGATGTATAAAACATCCATGTATAATGTCATGAATGTATTGCACTCACCTTGACACTTTATAATTTTTCCAAATAGTTGTGCCTCACTATGTTCCACAATAAACCCTTTTTATACTTGACTTGCTTCAATCGCAAATCAATCATAATCTGTATAAATCAAAAATTCATAATGATACATATGTTAGTATTGTACTAACATAAACATATCCCGAAAATAACTCCATAATATATTTGGAACTCATATTCTACCAAATACTCAGTACTTAACAATTCCTTTTAACATTGGAACCAACTTTTCCAATTTACACAACAACCCATCAATTTTCCAGAATTCAGACAACTCGCACAACCTTTAAAGAATCAATATTCTGTATTGATATACACACTGGAATTCAATTCCGATTCTTCCGTTGAAAACTACACTCGAATACAAATCTATCCATATAAAGAAATCCTTCTAATTCATTCTATACAATTTATGTGAATTTTCAAAGTTGACCAACATAATCTATTTTGCAGAATCTGCTGTCCGATTTTTCTGACCTTTCCTTGGTTAAAAATTCATATCTTTTTGTACACACCTTGAAATTGATCCCCGTTTATTTTTAAAAAAACTAGATCGATATATGAACACAATATATAATAATAACCTCACAATATATAAAAATAACCTCCAAATTATTTTTATATAATTTCTTGTGAATTTTCGAACCTACTGCCAGATTCAAAATCCAAACTATTTTCTTTAACTTCATTCTTAGGTTCTTCATCAGTTCTTACAATCAATTCTTTAAAATCACTTAACTCTTCAAAACCCATAAAACACAAGAATCAAAATCCCCTTCATCAACTCAAGATGAACTTGAACATGAAACCCTAGTAATATTCATGTCAAAATGTAGAGAACTGAACGTAGAACATTTTTCCTAATCACACCGAGTCTAATTCTCAAGAAATAACTTCAAAATTAAAACTAAAGATGTTTACCTTTCTTGCTTGAAAGTGCCGACACTTGGATGAAGAAGAAGCTAAAATTTTCCCCCATTATTCTTATTCTAATGTTAATTATATCTAGCACATGCTTAATATAATATCATAATGGAATTTTTTTATTCCATTCCATAAGAATTTCCATTTTTCCCTTAATGAATTTCCATATTCACCATAAAACCAAGCCAACTGATCATTATCATAATACAAAGTCAAATATGAATTAATTTGACTTTGACCTGCGAAAATGCCATGAAATTTTCAAAACTTGCGTTTTAGTCACTAAATTCCACTGTTTTGGTTAAATCTGAAAAATTGCACAATTCCAAACCAAATTTCTTTGATCCAAAATATTAAAATAATATTTCCAACCATTTTATAACATCCTTCAAATTTTTGTAAAATTCCAATTCGATCGGAATTACAGATTCCTTATCAGACTTTAACCCTTTCTAATATTTCTTTACTAAAATTCCAAATCCATAAATATGATTTCTATAAAACCCCACTCTCAATAGTAAACCATATATTTATGGAATAAAATTCTTTTTAGGAAATTATCACTTAATTCCTTAAACTTTTTCCCAATTATTCTACTTTAACCATCAAACTTTCAAAATTTTTATTTTGGTCACTGTCTAAATTTTTGGGGTATTACAGTTATGCTGCAAAATATATGCCTTGGAGCTGAGCGTAGTCGAACTCGAAGGTCTTTTGGTGACAGATAACTCTTATAGCCTTGAGTTATGTTGTAAATAGTTTCTTAAAAAAATGGCTTCCCTTCACGGGTCTAAGCCGGTCATAATTCTCTAGGTGGTTCCCCTAAGCATGTCTGAACCAAGTAATGTGATTTTTGGATGACTCCTCTTCACAGGAAAGTCCACTGATAAATTCTGTCAGTCGAATATCTTTCGTCGTGGAATTGAAATCTGGCTTGAAAATGTCAATCGGGAATTAGCCACTCGTCGTTGAGTTAATCTGAACCTAGACACTTTCTGAACTGGTTCTCAAACTCATCTGAAGTTGATTATCGATCTTTCAATTTGTCGAATTGGTTGAGGTGTAACTTCTTGCTGCTGAATTAAGTAACTACCATCAATCTTTAAAGGTGCTTTCGAATCGAGTATCCTTCGCCTTGAAGTCGAAAGTTGACTCTAAAAGCTATAAAAAAAATCATGTATGCGAAAAATAATAATAAATGTGATGCTCTTAAGTATGCCTAAGACGCATGCAACATGAATGGGTTATATTTTATCTCTTGGATTGGAGTCCCGTGTTTTACCTACCAATCTGGTCCATGGAATCGATCGTGCCCCATTCTCTTTTCAAGCTTTGGCTTTACAGACCTTTCATATATGAGACTACTCTATTTGAAAATGTTTTTCTTATTTTTCCTATTTTAGGAGGGAAAATGATAAAAATATTGTAAAATATTGCTCCTTAATTGAATCAAATTGTAAATATGAGTTCAAAGTATATCAAAGGAATCAATAGCTCTTTTAATGCTTTCAGAGTTATAGCTCTTTGATAAATGTTCAAATGGATGAGTTAACTTTAGGTGGGCCTCCTATTTAGCCATAACAAATGTCATTTGTTTGGTCATTGATTGGCTTGGTATTTTAATTGGATGCAGACAAAATGACGCAACTAGCATAATCAATTACTATACCTTTTATTTTAGTCCTCTGAAATCTTTCATTTGTTCAAGCTTTGTAGGCTCTTCAAACAAAGACAGTGCAGAAATATCGGTCTAAAAATGAAATTCCTGAGTGCTCGTGTGAAGTTGACTATAACATGTGTTCCTTAACTCCCTTAGTCCATTTTTACCAAAATTTTTTGCTTAGATAAATTTGATTTAATTTGTTGTTATCTGGATAGTTGAATCCATAAAGCCAGGGCATTTAACCAATTGCTTTAGAGGGAAAACTTAACATTATAATCACTTTTATCAAGTTAAATGAAGGGTTCATCACATCATAGAGTCTTCGGCCTGACAAAAGCAGTAGAGTAGACACCGAATTGCCAAGCGTCCGAGCTATGTCATGGTTTGAACACAATCTATTCATAAAGTCAGGGCTCTCAAGTTTCCTCTACAACCAATTGCCTTAGTGGAATAGCTCAGCTTTAAGGATTTAAGATTGTCAAGAAGAACCTGTTATAGTCTAGGTGTTTGTTGAAGGTCAAAAATTTCATCTTTAGAGTTTAATTTCCAAGCAACTGACCTAAACCAGATTTGCTTACTTGACTATTCCATTTGTGAAGATCATTATCATCACTGAACATCTTAAATAAGAAGTACAACAATTTTCATATGCAAAAGAGACCCCATGTTGTCCGCACCTATGCACATCTAAATGCCAAGCCTTCTGAAGGAAGAAGGCTATGTAAATGGTGTTTGAGTTTTTCGAGGTAAAGTCCTAGTTTTATCAGTTTTTGATCAGGTTAATTTATCAAAGATCTATAATTCTGAATCATTTACAGATTTTTTTAATTCAGTTGATATTAAAATAATTGCAAGTTTACAAATGTAATTCATTGTTCAATATCTTTAAAGCAATATAAATTTATTTAAAAGTTTTTACAAAAAACTTGAGAAAAAAATGAAAAACCAAATTCAAACAGAATGTCTCAAATGATGAAATGATCTTCCTCACTTGGATGTCCCCAAGTTGTTGAAGTCGATCCAGTTTTGGTTACGCATCTCCTGTACGACTCTCTTGAATACATAACAGTTCTCGATAGTGTGCCCTGGGACATCGTCGTGATATTCACAATGAGCATTCTCATCATACCACTTGGGGTAAGTGGGCTTTATGGGTTCCACCGGATATGGTGACACTACGTGGGTGTCATGAAGTTACTGCTAAACCTCCTTATAGGTAATGGGAATAGGGTCGAAATGTTCTCTTTCCTTCCGGGGTTCTCTAAAATCTTGTTTAGAAGTACCAGTCGGTATAGCTGCATTTGATTTCGGCTTGGAGATTGTAACACCTTTATTAGTATGGTAGGTGTTAACATTGTTAATATCCCCATCCATTTTCTTTACAGGAGGTTTCTTACTAGCCTCTCCATCATTTATCTTACCTTGTTTTATGGCCGACTCAACCATTTCTCCGGCCATAATTGTAATACCCTCAACTCATACCCGACCCGGATACGAGTCTAGGATGTCACATTGACTAAACAAAACAATATTCTTAAAAAATCGATAAAACATTTGAACTTATATTATTAAAATACAATAATATACATATGTTAATATAAGTTTATCAAAATACTCAGAGCATACACCACTTGACACTTTGATTACATGCCAACATTCATTTACATAACAAAAGGACCTACTGGTCAAGTTGCCTTTGATCTGATAGTTGCAGGAGTAATGTTATCCAGCTGATTAACATGTCTCGTCTACTTTCTTGGATCCTACGTGTGAAACACTTACACGCTAAGTCATCGACTTAGTGAGGAAATATAATAATAATGATAACAAAGAAATGTAATGGAAATGCCATAATTAAATAGAATGAGACGAAATCAAATGCTTAACTATGCAGTTTATATCACCATGTTCTTTACATGTAAGCATAATATATTAACATTCATGAATTCATATTAATAAGATTATTGGCCCATGATACCATACTGAGAACCTAAGGTATGTGAGTACTATGAGGTTGTGCACTATGTTATCACCACAACTCGTATAAATGCACCGAAGTGCCACGTAGAATTGCACTGAAGTGCCGCGTAGAATTGCACCGTAGTGCCATATAAGATTGTCCCTAAGGACCACGTAGAAAATTTCCTTAAGAATCATATACATATGCCAAGGTTCAAGTATGTGTCTTAAAAGACCTCACACACATGTTCCAAAGAATACATATATATCCCGAAGGACCGCATAGACCCTCTACTTTTGGCATGCCAACTATACCTATAGTTCTCATCTACATAATATGGGCTTTCACCATTCCCATAATTTATATTGTATAGACATATAATTTCCATACCTTTATCACATAAACATATCATGTTCCATCACTTTATCACATAGCTTATATAACATTTCCTGCATATTCATGTCACTTAATGCATATAATATGAATTCATGTCATGTATCATAATATGAAATGTGATCATGTTTCAAAATATTGAATCTAGACTTATCACAAGTATAGAACTGAATAGAATACTATATTCATGCTATGCATATGCACTCACCTATATTTCCTTGTTTTTTCCTCGATCGATCTTATGAGGTAATTGTTCTGGAACTTGTTTAGGCTCGGTATCTACAGAGTAATTCATTGATGCTAATCAGTATACTAATTAATGTATTCTAAACTATCATTTCTTGGGCTAAAAAAAAAGCCATTTTCATCTTTTAATGAATGTATGCATCGATGCACCACACCATGCATCGATGCATAAATCCTATTAGAATTTTATATTTAAGGGGGTGTATCGATGCACTCCTTATGCATCGATGCACTGATGGCATTGGATGTTATATTTTAAAAGAGTGCATCGATGCACTTCATGTGCATCGATACACCTTGAACAATTTATGGGATTTATCCTTGATGCATCGGTGCACATTGAATGTGCATCGATGCACATAGCCCATAAATGTCATTTTAAGCACGAAAATCTCTTTATAATCTTCTCTACACTTTATATTTCACCTCTTTTTATATCCCTAACTTGCATACACTTACTTAAACTAATTATTATCCATTCAACACCTTTAAAACTTAGAAATCCAATTCTCCATATAAAATTTAAGAATTTCACTCAATTTCCAACATGTTCTAAATCGAATTCTGACACTTCATATCCTTTAATTAGCTTGATGACAAGTCAAATCCCACTTCTAATTCTTATTATGAACTCTAATCCAAGATTTTACTTTTCTACTTCCTTTCTTTAATCCTTCCTAACCCTATCATCTTATGGTTTTAAGATAACCTAAGCTTTCCTTAAGCTTAGTTATCATCTAATGATCAATAAGCAACTTTAAATTCATAAAGAATTTGATTAACAAGAAAACTCACATTTAGCTTTGTCTTCACGATGAAGAAGAAAGAAAGAAGAAGAGAAATCTGGAAACTTTTGTCTTCTCTACTAACTTTCACGTGGTTTATTAAATAACCTTAAGTAATATTTATTTATTTATTTTTCTAAAAGACTCATTTGCCCTCTTACTTTCCCTTCTTTGCTTATCCATCCTACATGAAACATTCCCATTAAATCTTCCAACTATTCAATTTATCTACTTTGGTCACTAAATTTTAAAATTCCACAATTTGATCACTAACCCGGTATGGAGGATGTTACAATAACCAAGCCTGAAAAGCTTCCTGATGTGATCGCAACCAGGTGTCCGAAGTATGGAGTCTTCAGGGTCTGTACAAAAAGTTTTCATATTTCTTTCTCATCTAAGGGCGGATGAACGTGTACATCCAAATCCCTCCATTTTTGTATGTATTGCTTGAAACTCTCATTATGCTTCTTTTCCATGCTTTGTAGCATAACTCGATCTGACCTTATGTCATTGACATGCTTGTATTGTTCTAGAAATGACTTGGTCAGGTCCCTCCAGGTCTTGATATTTGATCGGCTTAGCTGGTTGTACCACCGGATGGCTGAACCCGACAGATTCTCCTGGAAGCAGTGGATCAGGAGTTGGTCGTTTCCTCCATATCCTATCATTTTTCGGCAGAACATGGTGATGTGAACGAATGGGCAACTATTCCTGTCAAACTTCTCAAATTCTGGGGTCTTGAATTTCGGAGGAAGAACCAAGTCCGGGACTAGACTGAGCTCCACGACATCGACTCCAGGGTAGTCATGGTATCATTTAACTATCTTCATTTGCTCCTCCAATTGCTTGATTTTCTCCTCCATCTTCTTTGATTTGTCCTCTTCGTCTAAATCCAGTATATGGTAATAACCCGGATTGTTCTCAATGTTAAATCCAGAGGACGAGGGCTTCACTTTTGTGGTAGATGAGTCCCCTCGAAGTTCCGATAAGATTTAAGGTGAGACAACCACTTGTGGGGTAGGTGGTATAGTTACCCCTTCCGGCGAACCTGCCTCATGCGGACTGGTCTGTTGTAGGCCAACTAACTTGGAAACGATCAGATCAACCAAAGAATCTTGGTTCTTCATGATTGTATCCAGAGTACTCAGACTACTCTGGTTTATCTTATCTTCAAGTTCTTTCTGCAATTTTTCCATGTTCTCCTTGATTTTCTCGATTCTTACTTCCATCTTCTTCTTATTTTTCAAGCGGGTGTTATGCGGATGAGGTGTGTCTACTTGAGGTGGTGTATCTAGTATGTGTTCCTTTCGATAAGACATGCTTCTGTTAGTTAATGCGAATGTAAAGAAAAATAAAAAAAAATGCAAAATATGTCTAAATGCATGATGCATGAAATGTTCGAGGCATTGAACCAAAAATTTGTTTGTTATTATAAATAATCCTTATTGGGGACAAAAGTGTTACGTCTAAAGAGACAAAAAACATTTTGATAGTATAAATCCCGAACATCCTTTGACAAGTTGGTTCGTCTTTCGTCTGTCGAACCGTTCCGACTCATTTGGCTAGACTGTGCAAGTGACGAGCTGTTTGCCTCGAAAAAGTCTCAAAGGATTGCATCTCCGGCTTCCACTCTTTACTGAGTCTGTTCCCTAACGGTAACACCATTGAAGCCCTTCATCGATGGAAAATATCCGAAGCTTTCTTCTTGAATTCGTCAGCAATGGCATCCAGCTCAACTAGGTTCTCTCTATCTTGTTCTCGTAGTTTTTGAAAGAAGCGTCCTGGTCAGTAACAATTTCCTCATCTTGTCCCTGCAACCTTTGCCTTTGAGTCTTTTTTTATCACAACTGGACTTCTGAGCTTTTTATCTCTTTGTATTATAACCCCTTTGTCCATTAATGCAAATTATTCATGTTTAACAAACATGTTTTTGGTGGATCAACACCTCTTTTAAATGATGCAAGTGATGAAAATAAAATAAAAGAAAACAAAAATGAAAAGAGTTGGTGATGTGAAAATAATCAAAAACAATCATGAAAATAAAAGTCATATCCCACATGATATCTACCCCACATGCTTATTATTCCTACCCGGACATGATCTCTATCCCGCATGCTAATTTCAAACAAATCCTAATCGCATATTTGTCTAGTTCGCATGCTTTGAACAGAAAGTAAATAAGGAAATAAAGCAGCCTAGGGTTTGGAATGTGGTTTTAGGGTGGGCTCTAATTCCCTGTACTCTCCCGGTTTAGGTTCTAAAGAGGGTACTCGAGTTCTCCTTGCTGGTGCCCCCTTGGGCTTGCCAGAACCTTAGTCTTAAGCCCATTACAAGCTTATGTGGACTAAGTTAAACTCGAGAGGAAACATTTCCTTATGTCTGCACGGTGAATAAATTCACACAAAGACATAAGATTTATGAATCCTGAAGGTTACTTGCTAAGCTCGCACGGTGAATAAATTCACATGAAGGCGTCACTTGAACCCCCACTTAAATAGGGTTCGGAGCCCGGTATAGAGCTTGAGATGAAAACTTTTGAAAATATGAAATCATTGAAAAAACGTCAGTACAACTATTTATTTGAAAAAAACGGAAGTAAATAATTAGAATCGAATAAATAAATTTAAATTTAAATTTACTATTTTCGCTTAAAAAGACAACCAAAAATTAATTATGGTCTGACTCACTTACCTGTACCCAGCAGAGTCGCCAAACTGTCGCGACTGTCTTTCGGTTGGTCCCCGAAATTGGGCTTCGACGTGAATTATTGGGTTAGAGTCACCACCAACCATTTTAAAATGAATTTAGGTGGGTCAGAAACCATCTTACCTTATCTGCGTTGTACCATAAACGTGTCAGGTTCGAGAGTCGGTTACGGTCAGTGAAGGATTAACACCCTTGAACCGCCCTTTCGGTACCAATTAATTTTTCGGTTGTCTTTAATTATGAAAATTAAAATTAAAATTTAAAATGTTCGATTCGAATTACTTACCTTTGATTGACTTAAACGAAGACCCTTAAAAAGATCGACATGTTAAAAAAAGTGATGATAAAAAGTAATAATAAAATTAACTAAAACAATAAATCAAAGGAGGAAAAGAAAATAAAAAATGAGAATAAAAGAAAAAATATTAAATAAATAAAAAATAAAATAATATAATATAAATAACAAAATAAATTTAAGGGAAATGAGAGAAAGAAATAATAATAAAAAATGTTAAAAATAAAAAATAATTAAAACTAAAATCAAATCAAATAAAAATTTATAGAGTCAAATCGAAATAAACCAAAATTAAGGGATTAAATTAATATAAAAAGTTGAAAAACGAAGAGTAAAAAGTTAGGAGTAAAAAATAATTAATCCTAAATTGTGAATAATGAATAAAATATGAACAAAATAAAATTAGAAATCTAAATCAAAGCTATTGAGAATTATTCTAGTGACTAAAATACAAATGCTATAACTTATAGGGACCTATAACACGGTTTACCCATGCGCGAAAAAGCGCAGAAAGTCCCTTAGCAAAACGGCGTAGTTTTGCCTTTAGTATATAAACCCCAAAATAGAGTTTGCTTCTTCACACTTCCTCATTTCCCTTCCTTCTCGTCGAAAATAAAGAGAGAGAAAGTTGAGAATTCTCTTAACCCCCTTCGCCGGAGGGAGACTGGCCACCTGGCCATCTGCTGTCGACCGCCACTCTGGTGGCGGCCGGAAAGAACCCAAACCCACCAAAATGCTTCTCTCAAGCCCATCAACCTAACCCCAAGCACCGATCACACAAAAACACCTTAAAATGGCGTAGATCTAGGCTTTAAACCTTCGACTTTTACATTTCTTTGCTAAAAACCGCTCGTTTCCCCGACGTTTTGTGTTTGACTTTTGCTTGTCAGTTTTGTTATTGTTTCGTGGATTCTGTTTTTTGATTCTTGTCGTGAATGTTGTATTTTTTGTTTTGACTTCACTGTTTTATTTTGGGGTTGTTGACTATTCGATCATTGATGGTTCTCGTTGATACCTCCGTTGATGTGTATGATGTTTTGTTTACTATTTTCTGGTGATGGTCTGGGTTTTGGTGATGTTGGCTCGTTGTTTGCTTGATGAAATCCTTGGTTTACTGTTGGTTCTGGGTTTTTTAGTTGTGGTGCCTCGTGGGTTTTGTGTTCCCGATCGATGGTGGTACCCCCTTGATCGTGTCTCACTGGGGGCTTTTATAGCCCTGTGGTTGTTGTTGGCACCGAAATGACGGGGCTGTTCAGATTTCCCCGTGCATGTCGTTTGTGATACCGACTATCCCTGGATGGGTCAGTCCCGGGATAAACGGTCGGCCGTTTCGTTGTTGGTGACGCGTGATTGTCTATTGCTCTCCCATGCGGCGCAGTGCTGTATGTGAAACCCTAACTCTACTGGGCTGGTTCAGGCCCGTTCTGTGGACTGCTTGGACTGTATTTTTAGACCTGGACAAACACCAAATAATAAATAATAAATAAAAAATAAATGAAAATAATAATAAATAAAAGAATAAATGTTTTAAAAATATATATTATATATGTTTTCAAAAAAAATTAAAAACTATATAATATATTTATTTTCATAAATGTTTTAAAAACTATATATTATATAAGTTTTCAAAATGACTTTAAAAATTATATATTATATATTAATGTTTTAAAAACTATATAATATATATATGTTTTCAAAATGTTTTGAAAACTATATATTATATATACTTTAAAAATGTTTTAAAAACTATACAATATATAAATATTTTCAAAAATGTTTTAAAAACTATATAATATATAAATGTTTTCAAAAATGTTTTTCAAAACTATATATTATGTATATATATATTAAAAATGTTTTAAAAAACTATATAATATATACTTATTTTCGAAAATCGTTTTCCAAAAATTATACATTATACTTTGTCAAAAACATTTTCAAAAACTATATTACTACATACATATATATATATATATATAATAAAAATATATATATATATATATATATATAATAAAATAAAATAATTTCGGGCGAAAATGAGTGTCTGCACATCTATTACTTTTATTTTGTTTTGACCACCCAATTATTTTTTTAAATCATACCTAACAATATTTTTTAGTTTCATTTTAATCATATATCGTTAGAAAATTAGTAGAACTGCTTGTATGATATTACTTAATTTTTTAACGACAGATAATCAAAACAAATTTAAACTAAATGTTATATATGATTTTGAATAAAAATAATTGGGTGACCAAAATAAAACAAAAGTGATAATTAGGGTGCCAAAATATAATATGCTCTTTTTTTAACAAATAATATGATTTTAAAATAATATAAAATTAAAACTTTCTTAATTTACTGAAAATATAAATTCTCTATAAATACGATGCTTAAATTTAGTACTTAAAAAGATCAATATTCTTTTATTGCAGAGTTTAGTTGAGTTTTGTTGATGAGTGATGGCAAGGACTTAGTTGTCATTTGGAGGGCGTCAATGACGCTTTTGTTGACTCTTGCACTGCAGACTGTGTGGGAGGTTTTTTAAAGGTACACCGAGACACACGTCAACTGAACTGATCCATTATATTTTTTATTAATAAACCAAAATAGGCACAGATCCCTATAACCCTTACCCTACAATTCTGTGCACTTTGTTTGTGTTTTGGGGTTATTTTCAAACTTTCCCACCCCCATTTTTCCCACTCCGCTCCAACTGTAGCTGTGTCCCACGCCAAGCCAAGCCAACCTCTCCTTTACAAAATACGATTATGGGTGAATATTCTACGGAATTGAGTATTTTTTTAAAAATTAATAGAGTTAAAGGTTTTTAATTTAAGATTTAAATTTTATTTAAACTTTTTCTTTAATCAAAACGAGTTTATAAAATTCACCTTAAATTTATAAAGTTTAAGCTGAATTTATTCAATTTTTTAAGTTTCTATTCAAAATTAATTGTAAATGTTTATAATTTTATTATGTGTATTGATTCTAATTTAATAATTTCTCTAATTATATAAGATATGCATATATGTTTCTTCATATATTTTTTTTCATATGATAATGTTATTTAATAAATCAAATGTCATTTAAAATTATAAAACATGTTTATAATTTATTTTTATTTTAAAGAAACTATTTTAGAGGAAAATAGTAACGATAGTATAAAAGAGTCTAGAAATGATGAGAAGAAAGAATTTGTAAAAGGAAAAAAAAATTGAAGTATAAAAATTAAATTGAATAAAATGCAAAGTTAATGGATTAAATTATAAAAGAGTAAATTTGTTGTTAAAATAGAAATTGAAGTTGCATAGATATTCTATAGTGTTAGATGAGCATGAGATTCAAATTTGGTTAAAATAAACTTAAAAGGGTCGAAGTATCAAGGATGAATATTTTAGTAAGTTCAATAATTTTAAATTAATCAAGTTAAAAAATTGTATTTTAACATTTAAACTTTATTTTTTTTTTCAAGTTGAATCAAATCGAGTAAATTTTTTAATCAAATAAAATTTTACGGAGCGTATTACAATCTTTTGCTCCCTTTCATCTGTTTCGCATTCTTATATTACAGTTTGTATTATATGAAAGTTTTGGATGTAACCTTTGCACTCCAATTTATTTATTTTTAGTTTATATGTTTTGTTAAAATTCAAAGTTTCGATAATAAACAAAATAATAATTATCAAATTTATTAGATTAAATTATATTATGTTTTATTGAAGTATATGTACGTCGAAGATTTATTTTATATGTTTCGTTAACAATAATTTCCTTATTTTTTTCAAATTTGAGTAAAGCTCATGGGCTGTAACAGCCCAAACCTAGTTAACAAGCTATCGGATTATGAGAGAAAAAGTGTCCCACCAATAAGGCAAAGACTTTTGTTATGAAAATACCAATTTTGATTAAATTTGAATTATATGATCTTCAACCATTTTAGAATGTATGTATAATTTTAATTTTTATAATTTAATCTTCTATTTTTTGTTTTATTCAACTTAATCATCTGATTATAACTTTTTGTAATGTTTTTTCTTCGCATCGTTTTCTTGACTCTATAATCAACGATTTATTCTTAAAGTCTCGTATGTTAAAAATAATATTATAATTTTAGATGTTATTTGATTTATTAAATAACATTACAAATTTTACTCGCATGTGTGAAAAATAATATGAAAAAAATATATATGTACATCATATATGATTGAAGAGTCTCTTAAATTGGAACCAATCAACACCATAATATTATAAATAATAGTAATCAAATTTAAAATTGAACATAAATAAAATTTAAATGATAAAATAATATTGGTCAATTCAAATAAATCAAATTTATTAACTCAATTCATTCGAATACTCACTTTTAATTCAATACTATCTATGAGAATTTCAAATTATGAGGCAACCAATATATTTCTCTTTCAGATTTTTCTTTAGGTATACAAACAAAATTCTACATTAACACCAACGAATATGAAACTTAGACAATTCATTGCCACAAAATTAATAGTTTGTTAATCTCTTCGAGAAATGCAAAGATAGGAGTTTATTATTGTGAATCCATTAATTGGCCTAAGTGATAAAATAAATTATTGTCTTTTTAAGAGGTTTTATGTTTGAGTAGATACGTCTATAGAATGTATGTGCATTGTCAATTGGTCAAGAAATTTCTAAATGAATAATTTATTAATCTCTTCTGAAAATGCAAAGAGTTTATTAGTGTGAACCCATCAAGTGGGAATTTATTATCGCGAACCAATCAAGCAACTGTGTCTTTAAAGTATGTGTTCATCATGCCATTATTAGTCGGTTAAGAAAATTCTGAATAAATATTACATTGTAATTATTACATACAATTAAAAAATAGTTTATTATTATTATTATTAATTTATATTTTTTGGTGTAACATCGTATCGATCACATTACCGCGCAATTATATTCACATGAACTTAAAACTTACGTAAGACCTTACGCCCTCCCATAATTACAATAAACAAAACCCTAACTTTTATTTTCTTATTGGCAAGAAAAACTATTTTCATTCTAATTTATCAAAAAAAAAAGTCATCAATTCAAAGTCAACCCCTAAGTGTTTTTTCTTCCATTGTCATTCCCAAATTCACGTGTGGGAGAGAAAAGCTAACGTCACTGCCCAGCCGAGAAACTTCTTTGTTGCATAGGATAAACTTTCTTGGAAACCAAACGGAAATTGCTTTCCCTCCAAGTCATCTATTATATATGTACACAAAGCAAAATACATCAGCAGTCGAAGAAAAAAAAAAGAATTGATTAATATTAAAATGGGGTTCTCTGAATCAAGGCATGGATGCAAGAAGCACCCAGATCTCCAAGGAAAACAAGGGGTTTGCCCATCATGTCTAAGGGAAAGATTATCTCTTCTTTGTTAATCATCTTCTTCATACAAAGAATCTAATCCAAGAGTCGTTCCTTCACTACTATTTTCTCCAGCTGACCAAAACCCTTGGCCTTCCTCATCTTTCAGGGTAAGTGCTGCTGCGTCAAATGGTTTTAATAAGAGTAAGTCCCTTGCTTTCGTAGAAAAAGACTTCGATGGAGAAGAGTTTGGCAATGGTAAGAAGAAGGAGAAGAAGAAAGGGTTTCGGTCAAAGTTGCTTGGCTTCAAGGAGAAGAAGGAGGATTTTCTTACGCATTCATCCAGTATGAGGTTTATTATTGGAAGAGTGAATTGATTGGTTTCTTTTCTTTTCTCTTTTCATTTTTTTCGTTGTTACAAAATCGCGGGATTGGGAATTGAATGGTCATCAAAGCCTTCATTTTAATTGTCCCATGTGCGTACCTAGGATTTCATGTTACGGGGATAAATTTATTTAATTTTTTTAGAGACAACTGAATTCCCTAAGTCCGTCCCTATATTGTGGTGTTCTATGACTGTTCATTCCTTTTCTTGATTAGTTTTAATTTCTTAAAGAAACACATACAATTTGGTTTAGGCCTTTGAATAATCTTTGTCTAATGCCGAGTTCTTTCCATGCATATCATGGAGGTTGACTTCTCAACATTATTTACATCACATTTTTATTAAATTATTATTTATAGCTTTTAAAAGTATTATTTTTAATATTGTTTAAGGTTTTTATACTTTAAAAAATGATTTACGTTATAAATTTATTTAAGCATTGTTGTACATCTTCAAGTTTTATCATGAAATTATACTTCTCCTATTATTCCTTCATTTATGAGCGTTGAGCTTTTTGGGAGCTTCACATCCTTCGGACAACTAGAGTCTCTCAATATGACCTTTAATAAACTTACATGATTTTTTAGAGTCAAGCTTAATATTTGATAATCATATCTACTTAGTCTGCCAATATACAAATGACCATCATAATCTTATCCCTGATACTAACACCAAGGGTCAATATAAAAGCAGTCATACAAGGCTGATGAAGGGGACTTTTCTATCTTTAGGACTTCATCTTCTACCTTATTTCTACTCGATATTTAAAAGAACATATGCTTATAATATTTTGCAATACCACCATGAATCATCAGTTGTGGCTTTTCGCCTAAACCAAAAGAGACAAACTATCAAGAATCGACATAACTCATTTGTTCTCATCAATAATTGGTGCAATGAGCATGAAGAATTTCTCGACCGAAAAGAATCAGTTGACATGCACCTCTCATCTCTTTCTAAAACATCGTCTATAAACCACACCATGTCATCTACTAAGAAATTTGCTGATGTTGCTCTCAAGCTTGAGGTAGGTGATAGGTACAAACAAGGTATCGATGATGATATTTTTGGGAAAGATTTTAGTTAGATCCGGGATTGATTTCTGACCATAAACCTGGATTTGTCAAGGTAAGTTTGTAGATCAAAACTCTGGTATGATACCATGTAGAATATAAGTACAATAAAAAAATCTCTCTTAGTATATATTAGTGATGCAACCTCCAATATACGTAAACATCAGACTTTTACTTATCCGCTTTAGTACTGGAATTTTTCGAAGGCAAGTCCTCGATCACCTCTCCAAGAATATTTTCTTATTGTCTTTATGGGAATCTTATATCCTTTATCATGTTTCCAAGACATTGAGATATCTTTATTATGCTGTCATTGTGAGGATGTTTTCTCTCTAACTGAAATATTTCACTTCATTAACTGGTCACATGAGTTAAAATGCCTTTGTTGTTTACTAATAATAATATGCCTCTACCTTGAAATCGTTGAGATGTCTCCACCCCAAGCTTTCGGCTTATAAAATTCACTTAAGGGATTAGAGTATTGAGAAATCAACAACTTTGTAAACTTCCAGAAAGTATATTCAAGCATACATTTACAAGAGTTTGCATGCTGCTTTATACAACTTACAATGCTAAGTTAACTGCTGCTAAGTACACTAACAATATCAAGTAACAAACTAACAACCTCAACTGCTAACTAACATCAAGAACTACTCTAGTTGCAACCACCCGAGCACTACTCCTAGCTGAACCTCAACTATACTTAACATTCTCCCTGTTTTTTTCTCCCCCAAAAAATGTGCAACACCCCAATCCGTACCCGATCCGGATAAGAGTTCGAGATGTCATATTGACTTTTAAAAAAAATATCCTTGCAAAATAACATAACATTTGGAATTATATTAAGAAAATACAATCATATACTGTTAAATTATGTTTCATTATAAAAATTTAAGTCAAAGACGTTTTTATGAACAATAATATACAGTATGAACAGTATTATATTGTATGAACAATAATGTGAATAATAATGAACATTACCGTGAACAGTAATATAAATAGTACCGAATGTTAAAATTTTCCAGAATTAAACAATGATACAGATACCCTGCTACAGTGTACCGATACCCTTGCTACAGTAACTTTCGGCAAAATATATAAAACTCACAAAATACTTAAACTTCCATAGCTATACATTTACCATTTACATAAATACGTTTAAAACATTACAAAACTCGATCAGAGCATATCGGATTCAAATCTTTTATATTACATGCCAACTAAATTCTATGTAACAAAATACATGTAATTCAACTACATTTCTGATCTGATCTACGGTAAGGAGAACTGACATGTCTTATTCTTCTTTATTTCTCTTTTTCGCTTTCCAAACCTACGTGTGAAACAATCACACGCTAAGTCGATGACTTAGTGAGGCATGAAAACATGTAACATTACTCTACTCATATTAATACATAAATAATTGATACTATCATATCATATAAAAACATATACCCTATCATAGAACCACTGCATACATGCACATATATCATTATTTACCTTCTTAGCATTATCCTTAATCCCTTAGTCATATGCTCTTGTATCTAACACTCTTAACCAAACAATACACACATCATCATATAATTTCTGTAACATTTTATGTCACCAAAAGCATATACATCACATATATTATATTTGTGTTATCTCTTTAATTAGCTCATGGTACACTTGTGAGAACTAAAGATATGTGAGTACATAGAGGTTGTGCACACTTATGTTGTCACCACAGCTCGTATAATAATCTTTTCATATGTCCCGGAGAACATAGGTAAACTGTCCATATGTCCCGAAGAACATAGGCAATCTTGTTCATATGTTCTAAAAGACATAGGTAATATTGTCCATATGTCCCGAAAGGCATAGGTAATACTGCCCATATGTCCCGAAAGACATAGGTAATATTGTCCATATGTCCCGAAAGACATAGGTAATACTGTCCATATATCCCGAAAGACATAGGTAATACTATCCATATGTCCCGAAAGACATAGATAAACCCTCGACTCTTGGCATGCCAACTATACCACTAGCTCATATCACATAACATGGGCACTATCATTGTAGTTCATATCATTGCTCTTATAATCATATATTTCTTCTTTTCTGTCACATATCACATGTGCATATAATCACGTAGTTTACTTTCATGACACTTTTCATATGATTTCATATTCATATGTCACATAGCTCATATCACTTTGCATGGTTTCACATAAATATATATCATATCTCATTCACATATTTTTCCCATATAACTTATCTTACATATTCATATAATCGCTTATGTCTATGTCTCCTAACTTAAATATTGTTCTCATAGAATTTCATAACCTTTCTCGTGTACTCACTAATACTATATAGTATAAATTGTACTGAGTCAACTTATATTCACTTGCTCATTTCATTCCTTATGCCTTTATCACATAATTTATTTCATATTCTTTTACCATCATATAGATCATTTGTATTGTTTCATATAACTTATCACACTAACATATATTTATACAAATCATATAACATACATAATAACATGTTAACACGTATACCCATTCATACAAATAAATCATGTATCATTTATCTAATCATGTAAACACATATAACTTATGTATGTATTGTAAATCAAATATCATTTTAGGAGTCACTTCTTACCATAGTAACTCCGTCACTGGCTCATCGCAAGCCAATGTTTATTCGATAATATAAGTACAAATTAAATTTGCACTCACCTTAGCCTTGCTTGCTTTGACTTGATCCTAATTCTTTGATTGTTCTGGAACGAGATTACGTTCTACATCTACATAACAATACATATATCCATATCAATATCCCAATTGATATACTCTAATCTTTCCTTTCTTGAACTAATGAAAGTGTTACTTTCATTTCTTGACTAAACGAAAAGCTTAATTTCATTTTCTTTTAGGGTGGTATCGGTACCTCCCCCCTAGGGTATCGGTACCTCTATTGAAATCTGTAAATTTCGTTTAAGAGTGTATCGATACTTATTGAATGGGTACCGATACCCTTTGCCCAGAAAATCACTTTTTAAGTTCGAAAATATCAACTCTTCACTCAATTCTTCTATTTTAAGCCCCTATCATGCCATTAAACTCGACTACCATTACTTAAACCAACTTATATATATATAAACCATCTTTATCTTCCATATCTCATCATGATTCTTAAAATTAAGAATCTTACTAAACTTTCAACTTTGTTATTAATCATTTTTAACTTCATAAATCTCTTATTCTTAGTGATGACAAGTCAAATTTCTTCTCAAAATTCACTTATTAACTATTTTCCAGAAATTCATCTAAAAACTCATTTTCTTTAATCTCTTCTATACATTTCAACTTGTTGTTTTAGAACAAATTAAGTTTTCCTTAAGCTTAATTATCATCTAATGATCATAACCCAACCTTAAATTTAACTAGAAATTAACTAAATAGAAACCTCACCTTTGAGCTTAGAGATACGGGATGAGAGGAAGAAGAAGAAAGAATAAGAGAGTTTTCAGATAACTCCCCCACCCCCACGTGATTCATATTTATCAAAGAAAGAAAAATATCTTTCTTGTCAAATGACATTTTGCCCTTTAATTCCTTTGATAATTACTAATAGATTTCAGGAAATATTTCCAAATAAATCATTAAACTATTCAAATATTTTACTTTTATCACCAAATTCTCAAATTTTACAATTTGGTCACTAACCCGGTATTGAGGATGTTACAAAACGACTAAACATTAAGCTTTGCACGAAACAATTCAAACTGTGTTGTTGACAAAGGCTTGGTCAAGCCATCAGCTACTTGATGACTAGCAGGAACATAGTTCACTAACACATGCTTGGCTCAAGCTCCACATGCTTTGTTTTAGCATGATACACTGAATTTGTAGTTATGGCAACTGTACTATTATTGTCACACCAAACCACAAGAGTCTTCAACTGTTGCACTCCCATATCTACAAGCAATACACTCACCCATGTTGTTTCAGTAGTAGCATCAGCAACATTTCTATATTCAGCCTCCATGGTGATCGAGAAACCGACTTTTACTTTTTCGAACTCCACATAACCAGATTATCACCAACAAAAATACAATTGCATGTGATGGACTTTCGATCATCTGTATTGCCACCCCAGTTAACATCAACAAATGCTACAAAATGAAGTCCTGTCACTGCCGGTGCTACAACCAGACCATGGTTTCATAACCCTAAACCCCAAAACAAACTTACATTAACTAAGAATCAATGTCTCACCACATCATTTAACCTCAATGCCAAGAAAGAAGTTAAATTCTCCATGATCCTTCAGAGAAAATTCATCACTCAACAGTTTCACAACTTCTTCAACATGTGCATTTACTGGTCTGATACCCACAACAGCACCACCAGCTTGTAATTTGCTAACATCTGCAACAAGCTCAAGAGACCTTGATTTAGAATTTGCAATACTAAATGTGACAGGAGAGGCAGCATCACTCATGAATGGAAAAACTAACTCATCAAAGATTACATGCCTAGATATATAAATTCTTTCATCAGTAGCTAGGCACATATAACTCTTATGATGTGGACTGTACCTAAAAATGTGCACGACTGAGACCTGAAATCCAGCTTGTGCCTCTAAAACACTCTCAAATGTGGATATTACTTACATCCAAACAACCTCATCAATTCATACTCAGGCTTCTTTCCCCACAGCTTCTCAAGAGGAGACATATCATCTAACACTTTTGTTGGCAAGCGATTGATGATGTATACGGCAGTGACAACAACATAATACCAACAACATAGAGGCATTGCAGCTTGGGCCAGAAGCACCAAAGCCAACTCAACAATGTGTCTGTGTTTCTTCTCAACTACCCCATTTTGTTCAGAAGTATGTGGACAGGCTACCCGATGAATGATACCATCTTTAGCTAAAACAAAATAAAGACTCCAATACTCACCACCCCAATCACTTTGAACAACTTTGACAGGCACACCAAACTGAGTCAACTCCATTTTCTGAAATTATTTAAAAACAACCACAACGTGTGACCTATCTGTTAGGAAGTATACCCAAGAATGCCTTGAATATGCATCTACAAATGACAAATAGTAACGATAACTATTGGACATTACATGGGTCGGTCCCTAAATATCAATGAACACAAACTGAAACGGTGCAGTATAAACAATAGTATAATCAACAAAAGACAATTTATGTATTTTACCAATGCAACAAGCTTCACACATGTTATTCATATCCTTAGAAAGCATTACATCAAGTGTTTTACAAACATGAGCAACAGTGATATACGTTGTATGTCCTAATCGACAATGCCAAAGTCTGAAACTATTTGAAGCAACAGTTGAATGAGTAGCATCATTTCGACAAGCACCTGGAATTTGATCTCCTAAGAAAAATACAAACCGCCCTCAACACGACCACGCAGTAAAATGTCCTTAGTAGTAACATCACGAACACAACATCCTTGAGCATGAAACTCAAAGTACACTCCATTGTCCCTAGCAAACTTGGACACCGAGAGAAGATTCTATGTTATTCTAGGCACATGAAGTAGATCATTTAGCAATAACGACCTAGTTGATGTTTCTAAGGTAGCATCACCAATCATATTAACATGTAAAGAAAGACCATCACCAACTATAAACTTATCTGGGCCACCACGCTCTACCCGATGAGTATTACCTGACTTTGGTATCACATGATGAGTGTCACCCGAATCCACCACCCATTCATCTTGAACAGGTCCAGAGGACAAATGTTCACGAGAAGTACCTTCTGTCCCCGACTAAGATCGTTAATTACTCGAACAACATTCACAGACAACATTATCATAAGATACATTATTAGCTCTGGCTGAGTCACTCGTATACTGAGATTGACTGGTACTAGAAGATACAATCTGAAAATTCTCATCTTACTAATACTAGCATAGGTCAACAAAATGATGTAGCTATCCACACTGCTGGCATTGAACTCGCGACCTTCCACGTCCACGACCACTCTTGCCATTAGATCTCCCACCAGAAAGGTGGGCTGATGAGATCGATGATAATGTGAGTATGAGTGCGAGCCATCCTTAATAGGCTCGAAGCCACGAGCAACATTCTCACTTGCCAAGACTACCTCTTCTTGAGCAGCAAACCCTGCTAACTGTGTTTCAGCATCAATGAGAATTGTACAAACTTTTTTCTAAAGACAAAGGCTCTCTACTGGTAGTGATCACTGCCATGAAGGGTTGATACTCCCGAGATAACCCTTTTAGAATACTTGCTACCTGACCAACTGTGGGAACAACACTGCCACAAGATGCCAAAACATCACATGTTTCTTTGATTCGAGACAAATACACCCGCATACTATCTTCACCTTTCTTGAAAGACTGTAGCTTGCAATGCAAATTCATAACTGTTGTCGATGATCTGGTGGCAAAGAATTGTAACACAGTATTCCAGACTGCAGAAGCAGTCTCTGCTCCAATAAACTGAGAAAGCAAATGATTGCTAATAGTTGACAACAAGCAAGACACAACGCACTATCTTGGGCCACAAAGTCCTCATAATCTTCATTCGGAATAATTGCACCATTTTTATCAGCAATCAACTCAGGTGGAGGCTTCATCGCACCAATAAGCAGTCGTTTAAGACGATGACTATGAACGGTAAGTAGTACTTACTGTTTCTACAGTAAAAAATTCATTTCATCGAGCACCACATTAATCTTTTTGTTTGAAAACATCTTGATTCTGCTGGAGGAGTAAAACACTTCACCAAACAACATGATCAAGCAGCAAAAGCACAAGAAAGGTCACCAAGATCTTTGGCGATTGATACCATGTTAAGAAATCAACAACTTTGTAAACTTCTAGAAAGTATATTCAAGCATACATTTAAAAGAGTTTGCATGTTGCTTTACACAGCTTACAATGCTAAGCTAATTGCTGCTAACTACGCTAACAATATCAAGTAACAAACTAACAACCTCAATTGCTAACTAACATCAAGAACTACTCCAGTTGCAACCACCCGAGCACTGCACCTAGCTGAACCAGCTATACTTAACATAGAGAATCTCCGCTCTAACAATAAGGGTTCCTTTATTGTGCTTTAACAAATGTCTTTCGCTAGCGAAAGAAATTCTACCTCATTGATTCGAATAAGGCGAGATATATTTTACCTTATTACTTCTAATAAGGCGAAGATACATCAATCACACTTGCAGAACATTTTGAAAGCGTTGAAATGTTTTATAAATATGCTTAAATATTAATAAGATATTTGAATATGCAAAAAAAATATTTCAAGAATACTTCACGGATAAATATTTTGTTTAATAAATATAAAAATACTAAAAAAATTATATATAAAGTTAATAAAATATCTAAACATTAAATATATTATTATAATTAAAGACGATCACATTATTATTTTTTTATTAAAATTTAGTGGTACATCAACAAAAATAATTTATTTTGCACACATAATCTTCTATAAATCCCAAAATTTAACTAATCGTCACTACACTCCTGCAATATATTTCCTATTCTGTTGGTCATTATACGATAAGATCTTCAATGCACCAGTAACTGCTATATCAAATTTCGTTATTAGATTACATGTAATCTGATTCTTCATAACAAATTTTACTCAAGATTACACAAATCAAACAATTTTAGTGATTAAAAAAATAATTATCATTTATAAAAATCTAAACATATCTGCAAAAAAAATTGAACCAAAAAATAATTCATCTTTTCTAAAATTTAGAATATAGCAAAAATATCTAAAAATCCAATCATTTAAATCCATTCTCAAATTATTGAAAATCTTTTAAACATGTATTACCTATAAAACCACTCTCAAATTATTAAAATCATTTAAACATATATTATCACTTACTATCACCCCATGTTAACCAAAATAAATACTCAGGACTGTAGATTAAATAAGTTAAAGAGCCTTGCTCAGACTTCGGAGCTTATACCTGGGAGTCTTAATCCCATTCTTCTCTAATTTTCTGCACTCGTTTGATTGGAAGACAATAATGGAAGAGCTTAGTTTGTGCTCTTTCATATGGTCGTAATGGGTTTGTGGATATTTGACTAACGTAATATATGCATCCAACAGCAACACGAACACAATAGTACATCTCACGAGATTAGAAATGGACACGGCGAATACTGCGCTTCGCCCACCTACTACAATCTAACTGGACCACCATTAACATCATACACAAGGTGAACAGAAACTGAAATCACCAACGGAAGAAATCATAAAAACATAAGCTGGTTTTGATTGGCAAACAATATATAAATGTTCAAAGCCACAACATATGGATGAGCATATCATGTTCAACCAGAACACATTTAAACAAAAATATACCAGTCACGAGAAATTGTTGATTACAAGACGATCGCCGACAAATCACATTGAATCCAACTACCACCAACCTAATCTTTTAATTTTGGCCTACAAAGAGATTTAAAAACCCAAACAAGCTAAAAGATAGACAATTAAGCACGTTCACCCCTGATCCTGCGAGCCAACTGGATATCCTTGGGCATGATTGTAACGCGCTTGGCGTGGATTGCACACAAATTGGTGTCTTCGAAAAGACCCACCAGGTACGCTTCTGCAGCTTCCTGGAGAGCCAGGACAGCATGGCTCTGGAAACGCAAATCAGTCTGCAAAATAATGCCCGAATATTGTTCAATAGATTGAAACTAGGATCATCGTCAAGGAATTGATCAAAAAATTGACCATTATGTACCTTGAAATCCTGGGCAATTTCACGAACAAGCCTCTGGAAAGGCAATTTCCTGATAAGAAGCTCAGTACTCTTCTGGTACTTACGAATTTCACTGTATAGGTGAAACAGAACAGGTCAATAACCATATAATGAAACATCTCAGCTTAGAGAATAATCAAAATGTTAACAAAATATGAAAGAATACCGAAGTGCAACAGTTCCAGGACGGTATCTATGAGGCTTCTTTACACCACCGGTGGTGGGGGCCGATTTTCGGGCAGCCTAAAATACAGCAGAGATAGATCATAAGCTAATGAACAGAACCAAAAAAACTAATATTAGGTCATGAATGTGTCATAATATGTTACCTTGGTGGCAAGTTGCTTCCTAGGAGCCTTTCCTCCAGTTGACTTACGGGCAGTTTGCTTGGTACGGGCCATCTATGCATAGATACGAAATACTTTCAGACGACATACGAAAAATACATTTTTCTCATCGACCAAACACAAACACGAAGATAACAGATCAGAGTTGATACCGAGACTAACAGGAAAAAAAATCAAAATCCCTAATTTCTCAGCAAGAAATTCAAAACCCTAATATAATGAAATCGGAATTAAAAGAGCAAATAATCGAAAGTCAAACTCCTAGGCTATATATGAACCCTAGAAATTCAACCTACTTACAAATTCAAAGTAACCTAACTTACAAATTTACCATGAAAAACAAACGTCAAAGAGAAGAATCGAAAATTACAAAATTTGAAAAAGAAAATAATTGAGAGAGGCAGACAGAAGAACGCACCTTGAGATTTGAGATAAGAACTTTTATTCTCTGCTTTGTTCAAAGGTAAGAAAGGAGCATCGGTTAATAGGTATTTATAGAAGGGTGGGGGGCTTTGTTAATTAATGTAGATCGGACGGATAAGATATAGTATCCGTGTGTTTGTTGGGTACGAAATCCGACGGTCAAAACGGTCACGAGTTGTGTTTTCTGTGAGGAAAATGACGGTTTGGATTATATTATAGGGGGAAGACACGGATCGTGATTGTTTGAGTATTTGATTCTGATTGGTGGTTGAGGAAAACGCATTTTAGGTCTATTGCTTTTTTGTTTCGAAAGTTGCTGGATTCTCTGGATTCACCACATAAGGCACGACTCTAACTAAATAAATTTAATTCTTTACTTCGATAATAACACATAATTATTTGATTGAAAGAATTTTTTAATGATAAATTATTGAATTATAAATACAATAAATATTAATATTAATTTGAAATATAAAATTTTTAAATTTAAATTTAAAAATAATTATTAAATTTGCTTCGAAACTTACCTCGATCATTCTTCTCCTTTTTCTAACGGTAACTATTGTATAAGTGTAAAGCTTGGCTTAATGGTAAGGGTGCGTCCATTTCATCATTAGGACCAAGGTTTGATTAAATCTCTCCCACACTTTATTATGTATTTGGTTTTTCTTCTAATTATATAATGGCGTATATTATCATTTGATTAAAAGAATAAACTGAATAAATTAAATTATAATTATAATTAAATTAGTAGAATATATAAATATTAAGAATTAAATATGAATAATCATTTTTAGTGTGTTTTTAATAATTTCAAGTGATTTGACTCATGTAAAGTTTTTCCCCCTTTTTATAAAATTTTTATATTTTGAAGGATAATTTCAAACAAATAATACTTAAACCCTATTAAAACAATATTATATTATCATTAAAATTAGAATTTCAAGTGATTTGACTCATGTAAAGTTTTTACCCCTTTTTGTAAAATTTTTATATTTTGAAGGATAATTTCGAACCAATAATACTTAAAACACTATTAAAATAACATTATATTATCATTCAAGTTACTAAAAACACACTAAAAATGATTACTAATTCATTTTTATATGGAATTTCAAACAAATAATACTTGAACACTGTTAAAATAATCTTCTCTGTTCGCCATGTCTACGACTGCAACGATAGGATCCGAGAACTTTCAAGGGCCGGTGACATTACAGCTGCCCGCCAACTGTTCGATAATATGCCTTCTCACGATGTTGTCTCATGGAACTCTATCATTACAGCCTACTGGAAGAATGGGTATCTCCAAGAAGCAAAGAAACTCTTTTATTCAAAGCCTAACAGAAATATACTCTCCTGGAACTCCATGATCACAGGTTGTGTTGAAAATGGATGCTTAGATGAAGCCTTCCAGTATTTTAAAGCAATGCCTCAGAGAAATACGGAGTCTTACAATGCCATGATATCGGGGTTTGTGAGATGGGAGAGGATAAAGGATGCTGGAATGCTTTTCCGAGAAATGCCTAGAAAGAATGTGATATCTTATACAGCAATAATTTATGGGTATATGAAGGTTGGGGAATTTGAGAAGGCGAGAGCTTTGTTTGATGAGATGCCGTTTAAGAATGATGTTTCTTGGATGGTGATGATTAGTGGGTATGCTGATAATGGCTGGTTTGATGAAGCCAGGGAGTTGTATCAACGGATGCCGAATAAGAATGTCGTTGCTATGACAGCTATGATAACGGGGTATTTTAACGACGGGCGGGTGGAGGATGCAAGGACCTTGTTTGATGGAATTCGGTGCAAAGACCTAGCGTGTTGGAATGCAATGATAACAGGTAAGGATACTTCCTTTTATTTACTATAGAGTGCCTAATGTTTGTATGTTTTATATTAGTTAGTGAAAAAGTAAAATAAACTTGCACTAGTTGTACTTTGATCTGAATCTGAAGATATAGATTAAAAAGGCTTTATAAACTTCTCATTCAAAAATGTTGTAGTTGACTTAGGGAATATTGTTTTAGATATGAAAAGGATAAAGTTTGTTTCTTGTTTAGAAAGAAGACTTTGTTCCTGGAAATGAAAGGTAGAATCTATCTGATTATACTATGCCTTTCGCATGGTACAGGTTATGCAGAAAACGGGATTGGAGAGGAAGCACTGAAGTTGTATTTGGAAATGGTTAAGCTGGCTATCCGACCGGATATTTTCACCCTTGTTTCTGTTACCACTGCTTTTTCTGGCCTTGCATCTGTTAAGGAAGGCAGACAAATGCACGCGTTTGTTATAAAATATGGGTTTGAATTTGATCTTTCTTTGTGTCATTCCTTGATTATAATGTATAGTAAATGTGGTAGCATTCTTGATGCTGAGCAAGCTTTTAGACAAATGAATGGAACATGCCTTGTTTCACGGAATACAATAATTTCTGCGTTTGCACAGCATGGTCTCTACGAAAAAGCTGTTGATTTCTTCAACCAGATGGAAGTGGTTGGTGTTGAACCAGATGGGGTAACTTTTCTTAGTTTATTATCTGCTTGTGGTCATGCAGGGAAAGTAAATAAAAGTATGGACTTTTTTGACCTAATGGTAAGAAAATATGGGATTCATCCAAGACCTGAGCACTATTCTTGCTTGGTTGATATACTGAGTCGAGCAGGTCAGCTGGAAAAGGCATCCAAGATAATACGAGAGATGCCTTTTGAAGCTGATGGTGGAGTCTGGGTTGCTCTTCTAGGTGCCTGCAGTTTTTATTTGAATATAGAATTAGGGGAATTAGCAGCTAAGAAACTTGGGAATCCACATCATTCAGGTACTTGTGTTGTTTTGTCCAATATATATGCTTGGGCTGGCATGTGGGATGAAGTCACAAGAATGAGGCTACAGAAGAAAGAACAAGGAGTGAAGAAGCAATGTGCATATAGTTGGATGGAGATTGGTAATAAGGTGCACCACCACTTCCTTGGAGGGGATCTCTCGCACCCTGACACGAGTCATTTAGAGATTAAGAGTATCAGTTTACAAATGAAAGCACTGGTTAATATTGCAGAAATTGATTTGTTGTGGAGTGGTTTCGGTTGATATATATCTCAATAGGAGTTGTGATCCCTGATAGAATTTCAGGAGAAAAGGGGAAGCCACAATTGTCGGTGCAGTGTTACCTAATTCGCCTCTCAGTCTCTCACCCCACGAATCTTGTTTGAATTTGTTACTTCTAATTTGAGATTCGTATGCGCGTCAAATCGTTAAGGAACACATGCTGGAACGATCAAATTGGCGTACCGAAAGCCCAGCAAAGCAAAAAACAAAGCAAAGGAAGATAGCGGGAAGATTTTGGTGGAAGGAAGGGTAATGAAAATGGTGTAAGGGCCTATCTGGCCAATCGTCGGTGATGGAATCGACGGATCTCTTTTGATCTGCATTTTGATAAAGAAAAGGAAAATAAGGGGAAGAGGGAAAGTATGTGAAGAGAGAGAGAAATAAAGCTTAGAAGAACGGTCACTAAACCCAAGTGGAGAAGAAAACGGTCACGGAGAAGAACAACAATTGTTTTAGTTTATGTTTTTACATTATTGTACTTTCATTGTTTAAGATGTTTAGTTTAATTATAAATTTAATATTATAACTAAAGAATTATTTGTTGTCGATTACTAATTAGGTGTCCATATAGACTAATATTCTTGACCATTATATGTAAATATCATTTATGAATGTTCAATTTATGTTGATTTAAATCACATTATGTGTGAACATCGTTTAAAATTATACTAATATGATTTAAAATACATAATAATTTTGTCAAAAAATACAATATAATTACTAATTCATTCGTTCATGCATATAAAAATGTATTGAATTTATTTATAATTTCATTTCCTCCTTATACTGATTAATTACGAGTTTAGTCATACATCACCAATGCTGGTTTTACAAAAACAAAGATCAAAGCAAGAGGTTACTATAAACATGCAACATCCTTCCACCCTGTGAATGGTATGATGGCATTGTTCCACCCTGTAATATTACTAATAGGGAATGGAATTTATGGTGAAATTCATGCTAAAACATACTGCGACAGAATTCCACCATAGTCATTTCTGGTGCCTGTGAGTGACTGTTTGCAGGGATGGATCTTTTTGGTAAGGATTAGTAAGCACCATTGTTCATTGATGTTGACCATCTCAGCCGGCTAATCTAATAAAAAAGAAAAAAGATAGCATTGGTTTTAATGGAATATCCAACAACCTCGGATTTTCCCACAAAACACGTTTTTAGTCCACCAATTATGAGTTAGATATGGTCTCCGTAATTTTCTCCAATAGGATTTTTCTCTTGTAGAATAATTTCACCATTTTTAAGCATCATGGGTTGTTAAACTTGCTTGTTTTGAAGCTTTTGTTGTTTTAGTATAAGGAAAATGGAGTCGGTATTATAGCAATCACCAAATCTTTAGCATTGTTTATCAATATAATCCCTTCATTGATTTTATCCCCCAAGAAAGGAGCTTTTTCCCCTCCAACATAATCATTCCCATAGAACATTACCATCTCAATCAAAGGTGTATGTCTGAAAATTTTGTTTCTGTTGTTCAAGTTTTTTCAATGATCATCTATGTCTGAAACTTTTTTTGTTTGTTTTTGTTTTTAATGATCAGAGAAAGAAATGGAGGGGCCATGCTTTGCCAATAAAGAGGCTGAGGAGTGCTGTACTACAATGGTGTCCGGAAAAGTTGCAGACATTCATACAGAACTGAATAACAAGGAGAGGTACATTGAATCCTTGAAAACCGAACTTGGAAAAGCTAAGGAATTGGAGGCGGTTTTGGCTGAGAAAGAAGCTTCATTTCGTAAATTGAAAAAGGAGTTGATTCAGTTGCAATCCTTCGAATCTGAAGCAATAGATTTGTTGTCTCAAGGGAAGAAGAGAATCCATGAATTGGAGGAAGAAATCGAGAAGAGGAAAGAATCCGAGAAGAAGATATACGATTCCTTCGTTGCTCAATCAGAAGAGTATAAGCAAACCCAGATTTCCCTCGAGAAATCCAAGCAAGAAATCAAGTTCCTCCTGGAAAACCTGGAGAAATCCGAAGGTTCATCCGAGGTTGCATCACAGAGTTCCATGGGGGATGACCATTTGGAGAGACTCGAATCCGAGCTTCAATTAACAAAAGATAACTTACGTTGTGCATCGGAGAAAGAGAGAGTTTGTTCATTGAAGGCAAAGAGGTTAGCTGAGGAAGTAGACTCGTTAAAGAGTCAACTCAAATCCACCATTGACGCCGAAGAAAACAACAAAAAGGCCATGGATGATTTAGCCATGGCGTTGAAGGAAGTGAATGCCGAAGCGAAGCAAACCAACGAGAAACTCCTTTTAACAAACCTCGAGCTCGAGAAAACAAAAGGGGAAGTCCAAAACTTGAAGCTTCAGCTGAGGAGCATGGAGGAAAAGTACATCGAATCAAAGAAAGAAACCGAGGTATTCAAAAACATTTCGGAGAGATTACGGGTTGAAGCCGAAGAAACCCAGTTGGCATGGAGTGAAAAAGAGAAAGGATTCGTCGAATGCATCAAAAAGGTTGAAGATGAAAGGAATGCAGCACAAGAAGAGAGCAAAGCATTGCTTGAATCACTCAGAGAAGCTGAAAACATGAACATAAAGGCCAGGGAAGAGAATCAGAAACTGAGGGATATAATGAAACAGGCCATAAATGAAGCAAATGTAGCCAAAGAAGCAGCCACCATTGCCAAGGAAGAGAATTCCCAGCTCAAAGACACCGTTGCCAAGAAAGACGAAGCTTTGAGTATCCTATCGCAGGAGAACGAAAACCTTAAGATCAACGAAGCAACAACAGTCGACAACATCAGGGATTTAAAGCTGTTGTTGTGTGATGCAAACAGTGAAGCTGATGATCAAGAGCGAGGTAAGAAACAAAAAGCAGCACCTTTTCCAGCAGATAAGGATCATAAAGATGATAAAGAACAACAGGGAAAGAAACCAAAACATAATAGATCAAAAAGCGCTTGTTTGAACTTATCATTCCCGAATTACAAAAACAAGGATGCAGATGATGATTCAAAGCTCCCAAACAGAGGAAGTTATGTTTATGGAGATTCTGACTCGGATTTCTCTGATGATCCACTTAAAGGCTCCATTTTTTATACTACGGTTAAATCCCCAAAGACTCCTTCAACATGGAGCTCAACCCATCAAAGGAAAAAGTCTTCTTTGACAGATGATGAAGCGATGAATGGTGAGGAGTTTGAGCACATGGATACAAGCAATTTCGATGAAGAAATTGATAGGAGCTCTAGGAAGAAGAAAGCTTTGTTGAGAAGGTTTGGTGATCTTATAAAGAGAAAAAGTTTCAAAAAACTAGAACAAGGTTCAGATTAAAATGCTGTTGTATACGAATGTGATTTTCGGTTTGTTTGTACACTTGATTGTGTGGTTTCTTTTTTTGAAAAAGTATTTCCTGTATGCTATATGTTTCAATAAATGAGAGTTTCCGTTTCTGAAGTTTGATCATTGCAAACCATTCATGGAGCTACAGCTTTCAAGCAACAACAAAACATGCACATCAATAAAATGCTCATTATTGGTAAACATCAAAATTAGTCATTATAAATATTATAATCAATGTTTTCAAAACTTTCCTTGTCATTGCACGCACCAAACAACCTTACTAATTAAAGGGATAGTTATTATTTTTAGAGGTCTCAGGTTCGAACATGACGTTTGCAGAGGTGTATGAACGTTTATTGTTAAATGATTGAGAGTATTTCGAACAAATATTACCTTATAACAAAGAGAAAGATCGAAATAGATCTCGAATGATATAGATGAAATGATAGGTAGTGACATATAATAATATTTTGAGAACTTTCTTTATCACTAAATCATGTTAAAATTCATAAACATGTTTAATGTTGTAAAAAACTATATTTTATTCTTTTTATTCAAATAAATAATTCATTTTTCAAAAATTAAATATAAAATTTATAATTTTATTCCTACAAAATATAAGTATTATTTATTAATTTTATGTTTAAAATATAAAAATTAAATAATATAATTTATTGTATCATTAAAACTTTTAATTAAGACCAAATTGATAGAATGTATAAGTATTGACGATTAAATGTATAATTATATTAATTTTATTAATTATCACGTTAACACTTCTGTTAAATATGTTAACTAGGGGTGTTCAAAATAATCCGTCACCGTTAATCGTAACCATTAACTGATGTAACTGCAACATTTTATAGGTTAATTAACCGAATCATTAAGGTTTAACGGTTTTAGTTAATCGAATCGCTAAAAAATATCGGTTAACAATTACGATTAATGATTTTTGATAAACGGTTAACCATCGGTTAACCATTAATAAATTATAATTAATTATATTTTTTAGATAATAAAATTAGAAATAAAATCAAAATGATCCCTCTTATCTTTTAGTTATCATGTTTATCTTATATAGGAGCACATTAAATCAAACATATATGAAAGAAATACATAATTTTAAAATATGAAATATAAATATACTCGTAAGATTTCAAAATGTAAAAAAATGTATATACCTCATAATATATATATTTCTATAAAATAAAATACATTTACACATAAATAAGATTTTTATAAATATATATGTTTCTATCGTCGTAAATTTTATGAAATTTTAAAAATTTTAAGTTGTGTTATGTTTGAAAAATATTTTAATAGGTTAACCATACGTTACCCTATAACCAAAACGTTAATAACTGTTAACTGTTAGTGCTAAACTATTTCTTAATAGTTAGATTATAGTTAACAAAATTTAATAACCGTTATAGCGGTTAATCGACCGTTTAAATTTAATGGTACGATTAGACGACCATGAATACCCCTAATGTTAACAACAAGCGGCTTGATTGAATACAATTAAATAGTTAGATTATCTGATTGATAAAATTGGAAGATCAATGATTAAACTGAAAGGATACAATAGTTAAGTGGTCATTAATTGAATTTATCCTATAAATAACCTTTAGTAAAAGTCATTGAGTGGGTCCAAACAAATCCATTAAACAAGATAACCCAAAGCCCAAACTATAAAATCTAGACCCATCAAAATTTCCACGTGTACGAATCTAATTTATATCAGATAAAAGTTATGGTCTTCCCTAATAACACTGTATTATTCCCTTCCTATATATTGACATCAACTTTAGCAGAAACCCTAACTTTAGAAGGCAGCTAGCAAGAGAAGAGTGGAGGCATTTCTCTCTCAGAGCTGTAACCAGGAAGAACCATCAAACCAAAATGAAGGTTTTTTTTTCATAAGAAAACCATAAATAAATATTAATCCTTTTTGGGTTTTGTTTATTCTTTTTCATTTGTGTTGATTCTTTTTTGTTGTTTTTTGTATCAGTTCAACATTGCAAATCCAACTACTGGTTGCCAGAAAAAGCTGGAAATTGATGATGACCAGAAACTGTATTTTCCTTCCTTTCTATCTCTATTTTTTAAACAAATTGTTGAGCTTAAATTTACTTAGTTGATTCAAGTTCAATATTAGTATCAAATTCAGTTCTTGTTATCTTAACCATGAAAGTAGCCTAGGAAAAAAACCTGTCTTTTTCCCCTTCACAGAGCCAATCTATGTTGGGTTTTTTTTGTATTTATGTTATTTAGGTGGTATTAGATCTTGCAGCGTATATACAGAATGTGAAAAGTATATTAGGCTTGAAGCAAATTAAAAATGTATATATTATTTGCTGATGAAATTTGGGTATTGGTTATTCTAAGGTTTGATTTTATGCAACCATGAAAAATGAAATTTAAAATTTTAATGATGATCTCTTTTGTCTATAACTTTGATTTTGAGTTGTAGATTTAGGCCTTTTTCAAACTCAAACAATGTTGACTCTGTTTTATATTGTTGATTCCTCATAGATAGTCATTTATGTGGTTTGTGAAATGCAAATTTTGTTTATATTTCCTAAAGCATGCAAAAAATAAAATAAAATCAGCTAATGAATCTGAATCATAAATCTTTAAACATAAACTTATTATGTATTTGGTTCTTAAATCTCTTTCCCCCCCATCTAGACATGAAGTTCTGACTTGTAATATAGTATTATGGTGGATTAACTTGCTAGATATAGTTAACTTGTATTTAATGAGGGTAAAATAACATAGGCAGCAAGACCTTATAAGATGATAGCTCAATTTGTGTGCTGCGATTGTGATGGTAGTTGCAAGCGTAAATGTATGTTCTTCTTGCAATTCAAGTTGTAACTGTTTATTAAGAAAATGCTCTCATCTTGACATCTGAAATTGCAGTCGAGCCTTTTTTGATAAGAGGATCTCGCAGGAAGTCAGTGGGGATGCGCTGGGTGAGGTACGTTTCCAAGTTACTTCTAACTTTTTCCTTCTCTGCCTCAAATTTCTGCTGCTGCGTGTAGGCTTCGTAACTGTGAATTGCTTGCTACTTAAAATATCATTTTACAGGAATTTAAGGGCTATGTATTCAAGATCATGGGAGGCTGTGACAAGCAAGGTTTTCCAATGAAGCAGGGTGTTCTCACTCCTGGCCGTGTTCGCCTTTTGCTCCACAGAGGTCTGTTGACTGCTAAACTTCTTTCCTTTTTGTTTATTTGTAGAAATCTTTCTTGTATGGAGTTTTGGTTTATTGAATGTGTTTTTCTAATTTCTTTTGAATAGGTACCCCCTGCTTCCGTGGGTATGGTAGGAGGAATGGAGAGCGTAGGAGAAAGTCCGTTCGGGGATGCATTGTTAGTCAGGACCTTTCAGTTCTGAACTTGGTTATTGTGAAGAAGGGTGAAAACGATCTTCCTGGATTGACCGACACTGAGAAGCCAAGAATGAGGGGTCCGAAGAGAGCTTCAAAAATCAGGAAGTTGTTCAACCTATCCAAGGAGGATGATGTTCGGAAGTATGTTAATACTTATCGCCGAACCTTTACAACCAAAACTGGTGAGTAAAAAGTGATTGTTTGAGCATAAATTTTTCCGGAGGAGTTTTTCATTTGAATATATTGTTTGACGGAAGCTGCCCGTGAACTGGATATAACAATCACTTTCTTGGAATGCAGGTAAGAAAGTCAGCAAGGCCCCCAAAATCCAGAGGTTGGTGACTCCTTTGACCTTGCAGAGGAAGCGTGCCAGAATTGCAGAGAAGAAGAAGAGAGTTGCAAAGGCCAAGGCGGAAGCTGCTGAGTACCAGAAACTCCTTGCCCAGAGGTTGAAGGAGCAGCGTGAGCGCAGGAGTGAGAGCTTGGCCAAGAAGAGATCCAGGCTCTCTGCTGCATCGAAGCCTTCCATCGCAGCTTAACTGTGTGTCACAAAGTTTGGCATTTTGGTCAGTAGTTAAATGCGGATTCTAAAATAGTATTATATGTTGTGATTTTGATTATTCAATTTCCAAGTGTAACTTTGGGGGGGGGGGGTGAACAATATGCTTTGGAGTTTTAGTGACTATGTTTTGGGTCTTTACCTATTATTCTGGTTACGCTTGCATCGTGATACTTGTCGAATGCCACCTCTTTACAGTTTGCGCTGATTCCAACCATTTAACGCCCTCACAATTCTGTGGATATTTGTCGAATGCCAGTTAGGTCACAGCAGCTAGAAGTATTAAAATCCTTCAATTTCTTGCTACTCATTTCGGGTCGGGTTTCTAATTCATATATTTGAGTCGGGTGAAATTTTATTTTGGTCGGGTCGGGTTTTTAAGTGTGATATTCGGGTCGAGTTTGGGTTTAGGGTTAAAAATAATTGACCCAAAAATATATATAATTTTATTTTTTATAGTTAGGAATAATTACAATAATACCCTCTATATATAATTTTTTTCAATTAAGTCATTGTTTTTATTAAATAAAAATAATTTTTTTATTATTTCGGGTCGAGTCGGGTCAGATTTCTAATTCATATATTTTGGTCGGGTCGGGTGAAATTTTATTTTTTTCGAGTCGGGTCGAGTTTTTTAAGTGTGATATTCGGGTCGGGTCGAGTCGGGTTCGGGTTTAGGGTGAAAAAAATCGGACCCGACCCGAAAAAAATATATAATTTTACTTTATATATTTATGAATAATTATAATAATACCTCTCTATATATAATTTTTTTCAATTAAGTCAATATTTTTATTGAATAAAAATAATTTTATTATTATTTCGTGTCGGGTCGGGTTTCTAATTCATATATTGAATAAAAATAGTTTTTGGTATATTTTTTGGTAACTAATTAACATACTCCGATTGGAATGTATCGAAATATTACTTTATCTTTTGGTAATTTATTAACATATTTTGATTGCGATGATTTTAACCTATGATGTTTATTAGCATGATTTTTATAATTTATTAAAATGAATAATCAATCAATAAAATGAAAATTTAATATTTTTAAATTTTTTATAATATATTACTACATGTAAGTTATAAAACAAACTAAAATAAAGCAAAAAAACAAGAAGGACAATTATGTCATTTTACATTACTGAAATCAAATTCATCTGACATGTCTGCGAACCAAACAGAATATGGAATTAGATTTCAATTCCATTTCCTGCCAACCAAACAGAATATAGAATTGAATTCCAATTCCTGACAGATTTCAATTCCTTCACAAATTTTAATTCTCTCATAAACATTCCAGCGGACCAAACGCCACTTAATAGATTTGGGGTGGAGTTTTATTGGAAGAGTTGGCGAATTTGATGAGATAATACGGTGAGAACTGAAAGAAAAATAGCGCGAATGAAATGTTGGACAAATTATTTTCTCAATAGGTGAAATGAATATGTTTGGAGAAATTATTTTTTCAAAATATGAAATGAATAGTTGATAGGGAAAGATAGGGAAAGATGCCCGGATCACTTAGGGTGCGTTTAGTTCACGGAATGTAAGATTACCAGTGAGAATAAAAGATTACCAGGGAATATGATTACTGTGAATGTTACATTACTGTGTTTGGTTGGTTTGGCAGGAATGTAAGATTACAGTGTTTGGTTGAAGGAATAAAAGATTATTGGAATGCATATTTTATCAAATTGTCTTTGTTCTATATTTTTTAACAAGTGAAATTCTAAATATTTAAATAAAAATTATTTATATAAAAATTTTATCTGTTGATAATATATTACTTGAGTATTTAAATATATCATGTATTATTTTTATTTTAATTAATATTAAATTTTATATAATTTATGTAAAAATATATTAAAATTTTACATCAACATTTAACTATATGTGTCGGTCTGTTTAATTCGTAGTATTCAAAAGACAGGCTTTATTTTTGGAAGTCTGTCAAAAGATGATATATTGCTACTGTTGAAGAAATTATCTTTCAAATGAAGTACTTTCAAATTCGTCAATCTTAGTTATGACACATTATTACCTAGTACAGTTGTTTAAATTTATTGTTTCACGTTACATCTAATTATAAGCCAGTATTAAACAAAAATATTTCATATTTGAAAATTTATGGATCAATTAAATTTTTATTTGAAAAAAATACAATTAATTAATCATTTTAATTGTTATTATATAACCTAAAGGCCCTGTTTGATTGGTTAAAAATATTATTTTACTTAAAAATTATTTAGAGCTAATAATTTACCTTTTCTTTCTCAAGTTGTGAATTATCCTTATTATATAACCTAAAATACTTACTTTGATTGGTATGATTGCTATTATAATAATAATAAAAACATATTTATAAACATAATTACTAAAAATAATTGTGCTCCAGTAATCTCTTTCTCAACAATAAACTAAGGACTAATCAGAACTAATTTATTATCTTTGACAACAATCAAATTAAATCACCAATATAATAAGTGACAAAACTTATTATTTCACAATGAATCATGTTAAAGAACTAAAAGGACCATTCAAAGAACTGAAATAGGCACTCCAAACAGTCATACTGGTAAGAGTTGCAAGTCTGGCATCTGTGATTTGACGAGAATCCAGGTTGAGTGATTTCAGAGACGAGAGTCCAGACAATTTTCTTAAACCACCATCTGTAACTCCAGTAAATAAAAGGTTTATGCTCTCCAGATTAACCAAACCTACAAGTAAACCAAAAGGAATAGGATGATCATATATAAGAATCAATTGTTTGAGAAGATATCAGTTTTATATGCTTATTCAATTATTAAAGATCCTCAGATTACTAAATGAACAATGCTGTTATGCGGACTCATATGAGAATATCAGATCCAGGTATATGTCTAACATAGGTGCCTTTAATTGTTTTAAAAAAATTTCCATGTAGAATCATCTGAGTTTTGAGAAGGCTTCCAAAGAAGGATAGCAAATCAGGGTAGCGATAACAGAGAATCAAATCAAGAAAATAATTATATGCAACAAAAGAGTTAAAGAAGCACTTTACCACCAAAACTAGAAACAAAAAGTAACAGCTACTGCAAAATATAGAGAATGTCATACTATGAGAAAGGAGGATATCTAACCAGAAAGATAGTGAAGGCCATTGCTTCCAACTTTAGTATCAGACAACTCCAAACATTTCAATCGTTGAAGACCTAAATAAATGAAAGCGGTTGTTTTTAGCCGTTGTCGTCTATTTTTTTATAAGATAGCCGAGAATTATTATGAGCTGAGGTAATAGGATGGTTTAATGAAGATGCCAATCCTCCCACAGCAGAAGAAAAATAACGTAGGTAGAAACATTTAAATTAAATTAATTATTTCTATTTCAAAATGAACAAATATATAAACAAAGAAAGATGGTAGCAGTTAGACCAACAACCTGATAAATGAACCAGCCCATCATCACCAATTCTACATGAATCCAAGTTCAAGCTCTCTAAATTTGTCAAACCTGGATCTTAGCAAAAAAAATCAAATTATGGATGGCAACCACCACTAAAATCCTGGAACAAATTTCACAAAGAAAACCATATCACGAGATCCTATTATATGTTTTGCAAAGAATAATCACTCATTATTTAGATAAATAATTTTTATTCTATTATATCCACTTCATTATCAGTCCTCCAAAATAAGGAACACACATATATGAAGGAAAGATATTATATAGATCAATATTCTACCAAACAACACAAGGGAAGAGGAAGAACACCTTTCAGATGTATCAAACTCGAATCACTGATGTCATTGAAACCCAAGTTTAATATCTTCAGATTACCTAGCTCTGTCAAAACAAAAAAATGCAATAAGCCAAACGTCATCTAAGAATTTTTACATATGCGTAATGGGGAAAGTATGGAACCAACTTACTAGAAAACCTCTCACATCCATCATCAAAGAAATTGCACCTGCTAAGATTCAAATATAACAGAGATGCAAGAACTGTGCAAAGTAAAAAGGCCAAGTCAATATCATGTTTAATGTAGAAGACAAAGTAATCAAAAGAAGACGCAAGTAGAGTTTCTAAGGTCAATCAATCATTTTGAATATTTTCTCAGAATGACATGATGTATGTTGAAAGAAGGAAGACCATCAGGAGATTACAAAAACTAGTTTCTAAATGAAAATGCACAAGTTTCTGTCATCAGCAGGAAAATATTAAAATTGGAAAAGAAAAGCACAAAGATGATTTAATTGAAACATCAACTTTTAATGCAAAAGCAAAATTGCAGTCAGCAGCTCCTGATGCAATCAGTTTAAGAGGAAAACGATTACAATATGCATGCCAAGAATATATACCAGAAAGAGAATCCAGGCATGAAGCAGTAACCGGGCAGCCCTCCAAGTTCAAAATAGAAAGCTTTTGCAGGCCTGAAACAGATTTGAAAGTATAAAGAATTTCAAGGAATAGAAGTTTAATAATCAGTAACAACCAATTCCATAATTCTTATAACTTGACAATAAGTAGAAAATGGTCGAGTGTTAACTATTAAATTGAACAGGCATATAATATACACAGGTTAATGACACCACCACCAAAATTATGGTGAAGAACATTGAAAGTATAAAATGTTAGCACAAATACAATTGTCATAGAACAAAATTTCAATGTATCACATATTACATAAAAATAAACAAGATTAAATATAAAATAAATCAATGATTCCCAAAGTAATAATAGGAAGTTTTTTTAAGAAAAAAAGGAAAGACGTTTATTCTGTATCATTCAACCTACATACTTATAAGGTTTAAAAATTTTGACTAAGGGGTCAAGGTTTGTTGGCACGATGTATATTCTTAGTTGAATGATAATTTCACCATAACATTCCACACTATGCAGTACAATAATAAAATCCTCTCGCAGGCACAATAATCCAACAACAACAAACTAGTAGTCTTAGATGAAAAATTCTTTTTCATACTAAGTCATGATAGCAACTTATTTATTTTTTATGGAAATGATAACAAGTGAGATAGAAAGTACTGGCAAGGTACCTTTTAAACAGGTGATGCCGAAATCTGTGACCTTACTACAGGATATCTGTAAGCTTTTCAAGTTTGTAAGCCCTAAAACATGACAAGAGAAATCTTATGCGTTAGCACAAAAAGGAAAAGCAAAAATAGAGGTGAAGGACAATCAAAAGAGAGAAAATACTTTCAAAAAGTGTATAATTCTTTGAGTGCCTATTGAAAGTTGAAATGCAATGATCTTATCAAATAAAGATGTGCCTTAATAAATATGTACAAGTCTGAACAGTTGGATCCTATTAAAAAGGTAACAGAGTTGGAATTGTTGGGAAACATATATAGCCAATTAGAGGTCAAGACTCAAGAGAACGGAAGAATTCTATTGCCAGAGATGGCATCAGTTTCATAAACGAAGAAGAAAAAGTTCACATCTATGAAAACATACCTGGTTTTTCAATGAAAGATGGATAACTCCTTAGATTTTGAATGGGTTTAACTGCTGGAACTCAAGTGAGCTCAAATCTGGGTGAATTGAAAAATAGTGCAACTCAATTAGTCCCACGAACCTATAAAAATTAGAAAAATAATGGGCAGATCAGTGTAGTAGTACAGAAAATACAGAAACATGAGTGAAAAACCCATAAAAATTGAACAATGAAACAAATTGAAATATCAACGCCAATAATCAAATAAAAATGTTGAAAATATCAACGCCAGAAGCAAATACCTAAAAGGGAGAGGGAGACTAATACGCTAGAAGAAAATCTGAACGCCAAATCAAAGAAGAAACATAATTTTTTTCCAGCCAGAATCAAGCGGGGAGAAGGGTATTTTAGACATGAGAACCGGGAATAAGCAAATACCTAAGAGAGACTGGGGATTGATATTCCCGGGAAAACGGGGAAAAAATACCACTGTTGGTATTTCTTCTTTACTTGCACTTGGGAATGAAGCTCATCCAAACATGGGTATCATTACCCGGAAAAAAATATACCTCCCAGGAAAGAAATATGACGTGAACCAAACGGAGCCTTAATGTCTTCCTTGAACTGTATGGCGTCTTACTTAAATTGTTTGTAGTGTGAATGTTCGGTAATCCGAGCGTCTTTCTTCATATGTTCATTCCACCTTGGTTTAGAAAATAATTTTTCTTACACCTCATATCAATCATATTTTTTATCATATTATCTAATAAAATTGTTAAGAAAAAACAGGAATTTGGATTATGAGAAAAGTAAATATATAAGCTAAGGAACTATAAATTTCTAAATTTTGGAGGCTGGTTTCATACATGACAGGACTAAAATCTAAATCTTATAAAATTAGCATGAATTAAAAGACATTAGTGATTAAGAGGATGATTGTTATCTTTAAAAGTTTTACGTTCGAGCATGCCGTTTTGTAAAATTGACATGAACCAAGGGATCTTAGTGATTAAGAGATGATTGTTATCTCTAGAGATATCGAGTTCGAGCACATCTTATTAAGAGTGTTTAAACGTTTATTGTTAAATGATTTAGAATATTTCTAATAAGCATATAATATAATCATCTTAAACTAGTTAAAAAAAATCCCGCAAGACTGCCTTTTGCCGTTTCCGGCAGTTACAGAATACGCTATGTTGTGAAATAAACAAGCTGAAAGCCCATGTTATTGTAACAAAATAACTGAGAACAAAAACTCAAAAGAAGTGCATAACTATAAACAATTCCCATCCTCAATCTCTTCTCTCAAAACCTCGGCGGCAGCCACCATCTTAAAGGAGAAGAAGAAGCATAGACAATGGGATGTCGAAGAGGATCCCGTAATCAAAGGACATGTATTAAACAAAACAGAGAAAATGTTTGGAAACGTCCAAAAACAGACTATAAACAACCCCAACTCCAATAAACCACCTTGGCAGCCTTTTGCCACTCAAAATCCTTCCTTTGATGAATATTACAAAGTAAATTATATTTTTTTGCATGCTTTTCTTATTTCATCTATATTTGAAACATGCAAACCTTGTATGTAAGTGCTTTTTTGGCAGGAACAAGTTGTTGTTTCTCCTGAATCGATTAATATATACACAACTGTAGAAATGTATAAACGACGATTTTCAAAATTACACCAATGCCTCAATCATAATTTACATGATCATTTAACACACGACTTACCTCTCAAATGTTTGGTTTTTCCTTTCTGCATGCGAGAAAAATTCGATTGCCAAGCAAGGTTATAAGGGTACCAAGCCAACGGTTTATAGGCTCCAAATCATACCCTTCAATAGCCTGCAGAAAAGAGTGAGCAACAGAAAAAAGACGGTTACTTACAAGTTATAACACCATTAGACTAAGATATTCTAAACACAAAGCAAACTCAGCCACGTGCTTCAGCTTGAAGAGATTTCATGAAGTCATTCTCTAACAGTGAACGAATGTCCTGAAAAAATTGGCTACTGCAAAAGATTAATAAAGATATAACTAAGAAAAGAAATTATTTTTACAAAACCAAAACTCCCAAAACTTTCAAAAGTAAAAAAAAACGTGAAATTGATTCTGAAAACAGCAGGTAATGGCTTTCTAAGCACTTTCATGAAAGCATCCCATTCATCAGGACTAATCATACCACTTTATTTAAAGACTAAATGCTTATCTTATCCTGTTTGTATTTGCTGTATTTATCTGATGAGTGCATTCTTATTTTATGTCGATCCATGTTTAGGGTCAATGTACTGTAGCTTCAAGTGGAGGACCCGTGTGATGGATTTGCAACACTTCAATGTTCTCTGCATTTTACTTGCATAACCAATTATGTGATATAATGGCCTAGTATGCTTTTAAATGGTTTCCATGTTCATCTTATGCGTATCTTATTATCATTTAGCCATTTTTTGATTCATGATTTGGTTAAATAACTTTCAGGTTTCCTGAGTTTTTTAAACTTGAAACTGGGAACATCAGTAGACAGGAGGCTGTGAGCATAGTTAATATTTCCAGCTATTCCTTTATGCAGTGTGCGCAGTGCCTGATTCAGAAACAACAAGAGAGTTGGAGCAGAGCATTACCCAACTTCTCTTTGACCGTGTATTATGTGGAGAGCCCTGCAGTGGGGATGGCACTCTTCGCAAGGCTCCTGATATCTGGCGTAAATGGTCTGTGTTCTCTTGCTCTTCCCTTCTATTCTTTCCATCCCTTCGTCTGTTAAAATCCATTTCATAAGATCTTATTTATGTGCATTTGTACAGGAATGGAGGCATGACCAATGGACTTCACTGATTACAGATTCAGATTGCCATGCGATGTATAAATTATAGAGGACCTTTTGATTTGAAAATAGTGGATGTTCTGCTATCTAATTTGTTGCATTATGGCAGGTCTATCTCTGTTGAAAGTTGGTGAAGAATGGTCTACTCAACCTGCTCTATGAATTGGTTGCTGAGGTAATTTCTGTTACCGAGAGACAACTACGAACTAATACCAATAATATGATACTTGCATGAATACGTTGCCTTTCAACGTTCCATTTTCTTCCTTTCATTTGATGTCCATGTTCTCCATTTCCACGATGTTTTCCATTTCCATCAGGTACGTGATAAGGGAGTCTGGTTAGAATCATACAAGGATGCTCGCAAGTTGCCAAGAAATGGGATGGTTCCTAGCATGTTCTCTTCTGGCAAAAACCGTACTGATCTAACTAACAAGAAGAGTCGGAATGGTGAAAATGTATATATAGAAGATGTAGTTCAGCTTGATGATCCCATTTCTTCTACCGATGATTCGGAGTAAAAAGTTTCTGATCTCCCACTAGAACGCTGCATGAGGATAGTGCCTCGTGATCAGAATACAGGAGCCATTTGCTGGTAAATCAAAACTATCCTGTCCGTTTTATAATTTTGAATTGTTTACAGTGTGGCATGTGGTTTATATTTCATTTCTAAGACGCTTCATCTATACCTATATTCATATGTTCTATTTGCTGCTGATTCGATTGTGAAACCTATTGATTTTAATTCCCTAGCCCTACTCTCAGTCTTTCGTTTTGCTTGCCTCATCGAGCATTTACAAATTGGTTTCATAATGCTTGTTGCAGCAATTCAGGACAAGTCTGGTAGTTCACAAAGGAAACTATCAACTAGAAATGAACTGCATGAAAATTTCTCAGACCAAGTTACTGAAGAAATACATGGATTACAAGTTGGTTCCGCGGATCTGATAGATGAAAATATCTTGGAAGCCGAAAATATCTCAGAAATAGCTTTTCAGGCTGATGAAAGGATCTCTGATGTTGATGAAAAGATGTCAGATGTGGCTTTAGAGGTGTATTTGATTGTAAACATAGGAGCGCCAATCATTGAGAGAAGGTTCATTGGCTCCTTGCTCATTAGGATATCATCAGAAGGGTTGCCTGTGATTCTCCCTTACATTACCAAACAAATACTATACGCTTCCCCAGAAGGTTTCGAGCACCTTTTGCAATATAAATCAATCAAACTTGCAGACTTCGTCGAGGCCGACCTTGGTCAAAAGGCAGTGAACCTGATGTTGGGCTGCTGCGTGATTGTTTTGAGAGAAGGTGAGTAACTTCTTTTGATCTTGCCATTCCTGCCAAAGCCATTAGTTTCTATGATTCCCCTACTAATCTTTTCTTATCAGCTAGCAAATCTTTGTCGGATGCATTGATAGTAGCCATTGGCTGCTGGAAGGGTAAGGCGAGCTTCAGTGTGATGGTTACAGCAATCGACTGTTAGGAACTGCTGGAAAGGCTTGTGGTACGCAGGGAGACTGAAAATAATGGAACGTTGGCACAAGTAAACCACAATGAGCCAGGTGATAAACAAGAGATGAGCGGTGAAAATAGAACCTCACTGGAGGAACACAATGTTGAAGCGAAGAAAATGCAGGATATCAGGAACACCAAACATTGAAGGCCGGACCTATTGTCACCATATGTATAATGTTATCTAACTTGTGCAATTTTGGCAAGCCATTTGCCTATTTCAACTCTATGATGTTATTAGTGGGGATTCTTGATGTTATATGAAAACAAATGATGAGAACTAAATTGAAGCTAAAATTCAAGATAAATGGATAAATATGTAACTACATTGAAGCAATCAGCAACTCAACTGTAAAATTTTGGTTTCATATAAATCCCCAACCCAAAACATGCAAGTAATCAGCTTCCCTTGCAAGCAGAACTATATATCAATGTAAATCCCCATCCCTTACAAACATATATTCCTGTAACTATGATCTTCCCTGCTGGTGATGCAGGATTGCCGTTCCCCTGATTCTCACCGGCAACTAGTCTCTTATTGATCTTGGTAAGCACAATGAAGAACGCGGTTTCAACCTTTTTTTTTTTTGCTGCAAGAGCTGAGCGGAGGTCTACAAGGAAAATAATCCCTTCCTTTTGAGCAAATTCTGTGGCATCCTCTGATTGAACTTCCCGCCGCTTTTCAAGGTCACTTTTGCTCCATATAAAAAAGAATAGCAATGTTCTTGTCAGCTTGGCCATGCAACTCTTCCAGCCAGATTTGGATGTGAACAAAGGTCTGACGTTTCGTAATATCATAAACCAGCATTGCTCCAAGAGCAACCCTGTAGTATATACACTTAAGTTGTAACAGTTCTTTATCTGTTCAATATAACATAAGAAAAGAAGCAATCACTAACTGTTATTGGCATACATCACTTCATTCTTTAGGTGAGATTATTAGCATGTAGGCTCATTACTGTACTGTTTGTACTGTGTTTCCACAGTATTAGTTTTAACTGTTTTCTGATTATTTTTTTATTTGCTTCTTATGCAACACTTGATCACATTTAACTTTCGAGTTCAGCACAAATTAAACGACTTTAGTAGTTAATAGAAGGAAGACACAAGCAATTGATACTATTCGAAAGAAAGGATGGATGACTGATTTCAAATGGATTCCACGAGATACACACTGGCCAGCCGATACTCTAGCGAAACTCTTCTCGGACTTTTACGATGACAATTTTACATGATCCCCCAGACGAAGTGCTGCCGCATCTTGATAGGGACAAATATGGGTCCCAGCCTTTGTACGTCTAATTTTCATTAGGCTTTCTTCAATATGATTCAAAAAAGAATAAAAGAAAACGTAAACTATAAAGTCCATTAGGATTAAAGGAGGCCCAACCCAAGAAATCTTAGAAGCATGAAGCGACATCGTTTAAATACCACGGAAAGGCCTAATACTCTTGCAAATTGCAAGCATAAATAACTGTGGGAGAAGGGTCTCCTTTGATCTTCCCTCATCGGACGGCTATGAAAGCATGATCTAATCGAAGTTATCCAGTGGAGAACGTACTATTAGACTTGGGAGACTCTTTCTAGAAGAATCAACGAACACAGAGAGAGAGAGAGAGAGAGATTCAAAAAATGGATGAAGAGGAGCATGAGGTATATGGAGGTGAAATCCCCGACGTTGGAGAGATGGAGGGCGAATTGGACCCTCAAATCGCCGACATCGACATTTCCGCCGCCGATGAAAACGCTGTCAAGGTAATTATTTTGAAAACAAATTTTTAACCCCAACCGAAGACTCCTTTTTTGTTACTATAGTTGTTTGATTGTTGCAGGAATTGGATGAAATGAAGAAACGATTGAAGGAGATGGAAGATGAAGCGGCGGCTCTCCGTGAAATGCAGGCCAAGGTCGAGAAGGAAATGGGTGCTGTTCAAGGTTTTTAGCATTTTTTCCTTTTTCGTTTTTTTATTTGGCGACATTTATATGATCTGAATTTTAGTCTAAAATTATGATGTTAGGGCTTAAGTTTTTGGTTCTCTGGTTTTTTATTATTTAATTTGATAAACCTATCAACTCTGAAACTTCAAAGTTAATTTGTAAATGGATTTCGAATATTTTTTCATTTTTAAAAAAAAGTGATTCTATTGTATTAGTAGTTTATAGATTTTACTGGAGAATTCTTACAGGGAGTTATATCCTGGATGTTTGTTAATTCTATTTATATTTTCACGGTGCTGATCTGTGTTTTATATTTTTTAACCACATTTTTAGTCTCAACATAAGCATTTGTTCTAAAATAAAGATCACTCTTGATCACAGATCCTGCTAGTGCATCAGCTAATCAGGCGAACAAAGAGGAAACAGATTCACGTTCTGTTTTTGTTGGCAATGTGAGATAAATAATGTCTTTCTTTGTTTACTTCAAGACTCATAGCATGTTGTCCTTGTAGATATAACATCTATGTGGTTAACCTTCTTGCATTACTAACTGCTTGGATGTTTCTCAAGAAGAGAAAAGAGGGTGGGTTTTCTGATTTATGGATCGTTTTAGCATGTGGGTTAACATTTTAACATCTATTAATATCTGGTGACTTTGGGTTCGATGTGGGTACCTCTCCACATAGAATTATGGTTTGACCTTAACACCTTACTATGATTGCAGGGTTGTTAATTTTCTTCGATTTGCCTTTGTGTTACTGCTGGAATAATTACAATGTTTTCAACTTTCAAGGGTTGGCCAAAAGCTATTTTGCCTTTACATAGTATTGTACTTAAAGATGGTAGAAATGATTATCTGTATGCTAAATTTCAAAAAAAAAAAAAAAAAACCAAGAGGGGGAAAAGTGAGAAAATGAGGGGGGGGGAAATTCCTCAAATATTTAATGGCGAAAAAGAAGAAAAACTAAAGTGATGGAAGAACATGAAGAAGGTCCAAAAAGAAAACATTTGGAATGGGTAAAAAGTAGAGATTAAAGAAAAAGAAAATGAAAAAAGAAAGAGGAAGATTTGAAAGAAAAATTCATATGAAAAAAAGGGAAAAAAGAGAAAAAAAATCTATATGATGGAAATTTTGATTAGTTTAATATGATGCATGTGGAAAATTTATATTTGAAAAATCAGGGAGATAAAAGCATTATGATACCAGTCCCTGAAAAGTGTAACTGGGCTTGTTTGGAGTGGATGGATGGAGGTAGCATGTTACTTAACATGCTTCAACTTCTTGCAAGAGATTTCGTTTGCTTCTTTTGTAGAGCTAAGCCAAGTCAACATATGCTCTCTAAGATGCAAAAACATCGTTGCTGGTGGTTATTGGAGTATGAACCTCAGAAATTTGTGGTCATTTGGCTGATGCGGTGAGAGGCATTTGTTTGCTTCTTTGTAGCCTTAAGCTCTTGTAGTCTGTTGTTTGTGGAAATAACATTGTTCTTATTTCTCTCATTTTTAGTTGTTTCTGTCAAATTTGTCCTGCTTTTGAGAAAATGCACCCTGCTAAAACACTTCTTTTAAGAACTGGATGGATGAATTATCTTCCTGGATATCCTTTAAGAATTTGCTCTTGAATTTTTTTCTTCAGCTGGGGGATCATATCACTAGAACTTGTATTCTATGGTTAGAGAAAATTCTCTCCCGGAAATTTATTTTTTTGATAAATATGTCTGGTTTCCATCAATCTGTGGGTTCTCTCCATAGTATTTTGGTTATATCCTCATTACCATGTTTCCTTAAACGTCTCTTATTTGGAGTTACCCATTTTATTTTGAAGTACACAACAGTCTTGATGTTTTTACTGCTTCAACTTTAGTGAATATTGATACGAAATTGTATGTTGTGGATAAATACAGGGTTAGATGCTAGAAAATTAGCATATGTAGTAGGTACTGCATATTATGTATAGAATTATAGTCAACATGACAAGATAGGAAATATTTGAGTTGCTGTTGCTCTCTTGATATTTCACGGGAAATTTTTTGAGCAGCAATTGGAAATTGCCGAATTTGGTTACATTGTGGTGTTTATTAGACCTCTCAAATTAGAATTTTGTTGAAACATAAAATCATGTTTGATTTAACATTTCAAGGAGTTTTAGTAATAGGAGTTGAATGGTGGCACTGCTGAGAAAGATAATTTTGAGTGCCAGAAGATTGATCGACTTTGATAATTGAATGACATTGCCTAGACCTTGAAGCAAACATGTGAACAGCCTGTTTATTTGGTGTTTGCTAACAGAAAAAAGTTGTGTCTCTAAACCTTATCCCCCCACCCCTAATGGAACCTATCATGTTTTCTTTCTCTGCAGCCCCAGAAGGTTTAAGGTGAAAGTATCATGATAACCAAACAAATAATGGAGCTTTTCTTTGGTACTGCTGCCCGACTATCGTTTCTCTTTGAGAACCTTCAGTTGAATTTTATTCTGCAGGTTGATTATGCATGCACACCTGAAGAAGTGCAGCAACATTTCCAATCTTGTGGCACTGTAAATAGAGTTACAATTCTGGCAGACAAGTATGGTCAACCAAAAGGATTTGCTTATGTAGAGTTCCTGGAAGCAGAAGCTGTTCAAGAGGCTCTTGTGCTGAACGAATCTGAATTACATGGCCGCCAGTTGAAGGTATTATGTTTTCTTTAATAGTAAGAAGCTTGGTCTTCTGTTTCTTCAAAATGGAGCCAGGGCCCAGGTGGTCCTTTTAATAAGGGCTTTGTGGTTTCTTTAGCTACTAATGATGCCTTTCTAAAAACATATTTTTGGGTATTCCTTGTGATATTCAGGTTTTGCCAAAAAGGACTAATGTTCCAGGGATGAAGCAGTACCGTCCAAGGCGATTCAATCCTTATATGGGCTACCGGTCCAGGAGGCCCTATGTACCGCCTTATTTTTATTCTCCTTATGGATATGGGTGTGCTTCTTCTCGTGCATAGATTCTCTTCCTCCTGTTCACAAATTAAATCTTATTTTCTTTTTCTTCTTACTTCAAGAACCCATGGCAGGAAGATTCCTCGATTCAGGAGGCCAATGCGGTATATGCCCTACTACTAGAACACCGAGCTGGTGATGACATGCTTACTGTGTCTGGGTGATTTGATTGAGGAAGTATAAATCTTATTCCAGGCATTCTGCGCAGAGTATATGCAATTTGAACCATGTGCTATGTATGTGCTGTATGACATGTCCAAAGTATGGGAATTAGTTATAGTTTAATAATTTGGACAATATGAATTATGAATGGTGCTGTGCAATTTTCTCATCTTAGTTATGTTTCAAATTACTTGAAATCGTTGTCAATACTGTGATGTGGTTGAATTAATAGCCGATTGTTATTTATAGGGTTGAGCAGTAATTTGACATCACTCACTTTGGGTGCTTCGGTTCTATTTTCCATTTCATTGTTGCCTATTTGTTTAAGCTTTAAACCAAGGGAAGTTTAAGCAGGTTTCGTGCACCACCAACTCTTCCGTCTCGGTAAATTTAATATTTCATTTTTAGTATGGACATTTGGATATCGTCTTCTTCTTTTGTCTATGTATATAATTAAATTATCAGAGAGAAATGAACCATCTGTGTTGACTTAGTATCAAACTATCAAAATAAAGTTCATATTAAGTTAGAAAATAAATAAAAATCATTTATAAAACAAAAATAAACATCTTTGGACAATATTTTCCCTTATATCAAAATGAAAATAGGAACAGAAGAATTGAGGAATAAAATAAAGGTAAACTATTATGATGAATTTTTGTTTTATAAATGTTCAATTTTAGTTATTGAATTTTGAAAGTTAACATTTTGGCCATTTATATTATTGATTTATAAAATTTTAATCACGGGAACGTTAAATGTCACTAGTTTGGTGACGGATGATTTTTTCATTTAACAATTGGTCTTGGATTTTATAACTAGATCTATCAGTGGCTCTTTAAGGGAAGTATGATTTTATATTAGGGGAATAAACTTCTAAAATTTTAGAGGAGATAAATTTATAAAATTTTAAGGACGAAAACATATTATTAATAAAAGTATAAATAAAATATTTAAAATATATGATAATTTAAAATTTATCGGGATGAATATTCCACTTGCTCTCTCTTGGTCCAACCCAACACATCGACTCCCTCAACTCATGGCATATTAGTGTTGCTGAAAATTAGAACTCAACCAAAATAAGATCATGATCTCCCATGCTGGGAAATGGAGGGCATGGAGAAAAGGTAATAATTAATAAAAAGAAAAAGGTCACGTTTTAGTCAATTTAAGAAGAAATTGAGAGGAAAACTGAAGAGAAATTAATTCAAAACTCATGTTATGGTTGCTTCCCAAAACAGAGAAGATGAAATTGTTGAAAAAAGAATCGGTAAATAGCTACATAAGGGCTCCTCCTTCGGTGTGCATTTCGGTGCACAATTTTAAAGTTCAACGATCATCAACGTCGACTACTAATGATGATTAGTGATGGTGATGATTGATTATGAGAATTTTTTTATCAGATTAGAATCAAATTGATATTTTACCAAAAAATTAGAGACTCAATTGATATTTATATAAAATTTAAAGATTAAATTATAATTTATTTAAAATTTAGACGTAAAATTAGAGTTAACTCCTTTAATTAATGTATTACATCATGAAAATTCAATGATCAAAAGTAAGTATTTATGGAATAGAAGTAGCCATTTTGATAATTTACCCATAATATATATATATATATATATTGGATGAAAAATATTATAATAAAAGAAAAATACCTATCGGATATGAGGCTGAAACTTCACCTAGCAAATTCGTTCTGGCGCAGTCTGAGTTAATCTGAACTTTCCCAAGCTAACGTGCGCAGATAAGCCCTACTCGCTCGAAGGCATTGAATTCATCGCCATCTCCCCCTTCTCACCAAGAACAAACGAACATAAAAGGCAATAGAAGAACCCCAACAATGTCTTCCCTTTCAATTCAAATCCATCCAAAACCCTAACACAAACCAGGAACGAACAATGTCAATCGTGTTTCAAAACCTCTTATCCCCTCCGCCTCCTCGTTTAAACACTTATCTCAAAAACCCTTATTCATTCCCTCCAATCACCTCCCGCCATCTAAGCTTCCCCATCTCGGATTCCGGTGTTTTACAATCCCAGATCCGAAACTTTCTCAATTTCAACTCCCGCCGTCCATCTTTCAATTCCTTTCCCAAAGCCTACGATCCAGATTCTTCAATTGCCACCTCACCAGAACAAAACCCCAATTTTAATGCTATCGATTTAGATTCTTGTCTGTCTGCCGCTGAACTTTTCTGCATTTGTTCTTCGGCCGTTGTTTCCGTTGTTTATGCCGTTTCGGACTGGAAAGGTGTCGTTTTGGGTGGGATTTGGAGAAGTATCATCGTATGGAGAGTTTTAGGATTGGTTGGTGGGATTGCCATTGGGGCGTGGATTAGGAGGCGTCAGTGGCGGAGGATTTGTGTAGAAACGGCCAACGCTGGTGGAAAAGGACTGAATTTGGTCGGTAGGGTTGAGAAGTTGGAGGAGGATTTAAAAAGTTCCGTTACGATTATCCGTGTTTTGTCTAGGCAACTTGAGAAGTTGGGAGTTCGATTTCGGGTAACAAGGAAAGCTTTGAAACAACCTATTGAAGAGGTAACAATGTTGTAATTCTTGTTGCTTGGTGTTTTTAGTTAGAGAACTAGAGTTGAGTAATTCTTGCTGCTTAAGTTTTTAATTGGAGAGTAAATGGAGTCGAAGAAATAGCGAATAATAATTAAAAAATTATGCATTTTGAGTTGAATAATTTCTCTGTCTTCGTTAGGCAATGAAGGAACTTCTGAATCAGTCAACTAGGGAGTGTGTTTCTTAGCAGTTAGTCTACGGTTGTAAGAGTTTATAAAAAGGTTTAGTCAGAATGAAAGAAAGGAAAACAAAAAAAGTAAAATATGTACGAATTTTGTCTAAAAAGAAAGAAAGGATACGGTGACACATGTTTACAAGAATTGGGCCAACGACGGCAGTGACACGAGTGTATAGGTGTTGTATTCAATCACTCAATTTAATGCATGTTTAAATGACTATATTTAAACACTTGAAAAATCATGTGAGATTTGAGAATCTCATCACCGAAGTTACTGATTTTGAGCTTTCAGAGACATGTTCTAAACTTGATCAGATCCGTGCCAATACAACAGTTAAAGGAAGTTTTGGATACTCGAATTCTTTGCCAGTTGTTGCCTTTTGAAATACTTGTAACCTAAGTATCCAAAACTTCTTTAATTGTCCTCTGATCAAGTTAAGGACTTATCATTGACTACTCAAAATTAGCAATTTTGGCCATATGATTCTCAAATTTCACATTGTTTATACATTGATATTTTTTTCAAGTGTTTAAATATAGTCTTTTAAATATGCACTCATTGGATGATTGAAGATAAGGCTTATACAGGCGTGTCACCGTCCGACCTAACTCGTGTAACATGTGCCATCCGCATTCCTTCTTTTTGGACAAAATTTATACTTTTTTTTAACATTTTTGGGTTCCTTTTTCCTTCCTTTCATTTTGGCATAATCTTGGAAAGTTTTGATCGACTTCTTGTGACGTAAATAAAAATACTTGTCAAAAGCACATATGACACTGCGTATCTTTGCTCAAAAGGTGTTATTTAAGTAATTATTAATTTTTTATATATTTAGGAAAATAGCAACTGATCCAAAAAGCTTACATTTCAAGTTACCATCGAAGATGTCTAATTGGTGAATGAGAGATTGTTCTCCCTAGGGGGCTTGAGCAGCTGTGTCTGCAGGGTGTGTGTATATTCATTGTCAATTGGCAAAGAAAATTCTAAACAGATATTACCTTGTTATCACCCTAGACTATAAAAAAAATCATTTACTTGCTTCCCAGTAAGATGCTGTTTAGTATTTAATAGCCTGCTTACTATCTCATGAATTTAGGTGTGTAATTGGACTCCTCATTTTCTCAATAGTACCCATAACTGACACCTTTTTCATGCACATCTGTTGCCTATTTGGCCTAGCATCTAACACTTTGACTTGATATAGATGAATAAACGAATGGGAAGGCAAGCTTTTGATAACAAATTGTATTTTGTGATTTGTTCTTATGTTTATAACTTCCTCGTGTCTAAAGACTGCAGCCTTGGCTCAAAAGAATTCTGAGGCTACTAGAGCATTAGCAGCTCAAGAAGATATCCTGGAAAAGGAGCTTAAGGAAATTCAGAAAGTTTTGCTGGCAATGCAGGTAATATTTTACCATTGTTTGATTATTATTATTATTTTTTTTTAAATTTTCTGAACTTGTTGGTAATATGCTCGGTTGGTATAGGAGTTCCATAATGGCACTTCTAGTAAGTTAAATTTGGTTATAATATTAGTTGCATAAGGGTTTTAAAAGAGCAGCTATGTCAAGCTTTTTTCTGTCTATTATTGTGGTTTTGAATGCTTAAAAGTTTATATGGCTTGGATTTAGCTAGCCTTGAGCCTTATTAAAACCGATAAAAAGTAAATGAGCCGTGATACAAAGACAAGATAACTAAATTGCATACTAGTTGATCCTTAGTCATTGTACCAATGGAGAACTTGTCTTCATCGGAACTAACAATCAGTAAGAACAATACAGCTTGTGGCTGTTGGATTCTCAACATGTGAATTAATTGTTAATTCAACACATGGTTTGTCATTGGATTCTCAACATGTGATTGGTGATGTATTCTATAGGAGCAACAGCAAAAACAACTTGAGTTAATCCTTGCAATTGCAAAGTCAGGCAAGTTGTTCGAAGACAAGTGGGGACCTAGTCAAGGGAAAGATACAGTTGAAGCGTGTAAATCAACCGAGACAAAACAAATGGAAGTCCATCAGAGTCAACCTTTAGGTACAGCCAGGGGATCTAGCAATGACAAATCGTAAGAATTCAAAGCGGCCGATGTAATTGGTGTAAGTTCAACAGTGTAATGTCAGTTTGTCTGATCCTTCGGCATACAAGACTCTGTCTGATCCTTCGGCATACAAGACTCCTGGACTGCCATAGAATTCACCTTAGCTGCTTGGGCATAAACATTTTTTTGTTTTCTCAAGAACTTATTGCCAGTTGACGGTTTGACCCTTGCAGCCCTGCTGCAATTGAAGATGGATGAAGAGCTAGAAATGTTTGGTGACATAATAAAATGGTGCACTTTGCTTAGCTTGTATCTGTAATTCTTCTTTTGCATTATATCCCTGATAATCATACAGAAACCTTTTTTTTTGGGTTATTGTTGTATTTTCTCTAATGTTATAATAAGATATTCAAAAATAGTTTTGTTTTGGTACACCTTGCTGGCGTCCCTTTCAATAACAATGGATTATAATGAAAATTACAAGGCAACTATGTTCTTTAGCTCAACAACAATGAAGACAAAGGCTTTGGCTTAATGATGAAGCATTGGAAAAAAGAGCTTTAAAGACGAATCATGGTACTTTTCTTCGAATCCTCAAATTTGACATTTTGACATGATTTTTTTTAATAAACATAAGCATCGACATAAAGTCAAAAAGATTAAAGGGCAAACCTCCTTTCTGTCGCAATCTGATCAATTTCTTTGATATTCCATGGAAATCACCATATACACTAATTTGGGCCATATTTACAAATTCCACTCCTAATTGTATAATCATTGTAGGGACGGTACTGAAGCATGGAAACGCTATGAGATATATACCTCAATAACTAGGGAAATACATTCTGCTACTGATTACAAGTTCTTTTATTACAAAAACTCCTAGGAAAACTTGTTTATACATTACATTAGAAACACACTGTTTGTACATAGCAAAGTGCTCACCGCAGTCAAAGTTGACCGTCCGTGTGGAGCTATCTGATATCTCATCACCGTAATCAATACCGACATCTCCAGCAACAAAATCCCAGGCCAAGTAACCAGAGGAACCTGAATAATTTGAACAATCATCCCAGCCCTTCATCCCAAAATAGTCCACAACGAGAGGTCCGACCACCTTCAGCTGTGAGAATTTCTTGACAAAATTTTCATCTAGCTTTACATTCCAACATCCCCGCACGTCTAATAATTCAAGGTCAGGGCAGCTTTCAAGTATTTTGAGCACACCTTCTGTACTAATAAGCAAGTATGCCACCTCAAGTTGCTTGAGCTTCGGCATTGTAGTAGCAATGGCAAGGGCTTCATCATCTTGAGACAGTTTATCTACTACCTCTAATGGGTGCATTGTTCTCCTCAACCCCATTAGTAACTTACAGTGCTTGCCTATTGCTTCAAGGGCCAGGGATCCAATATTCCTGCAGTAACTAACATCCAAGAAAGTCACCGAGGACAGCCTCCCAGCAACCTGTTCCACTACTGAATCACTTATTTCACTTCTTGACAGCCGTAAAGTCTGAAGAGATTTGGCACTAGAAGCAGTGGGAAGCAAGAGTAAATAACAAAAGCTATATACTAATTAACAACATCCAAGGAAGTCATAAACCATTCATTTATCATAGGATACACTTCAGATTCTTTACCATGATGTTTGGTTATTGTTCCTTACTCCATTAGTAAATATTCAGAATACATAACTTCAACAAATTCAAAGGAAATGAAAATCACAAGAAACTTCATCTATTAATTTTCAGTTTAATATTAGTTTTAGCACCTATAAAGAGATAGCAGATAGCAGATGTAGGGATATAAGGAGAAAATGCAATTGAGAGCCATAGATAGCGACATGTTATGTCCTTACTTATCTGAAATGAACAAAAAGCTCTGGTCATTAGGGAGACCGGTAACACAGAGCTTGCGGAGTGAACCCGAGCTCCAAGTTATCAGCATTTGAAGCATGCGGTCAAGGATCTCCGGCCGACATTGTTGGCTCCATTTTTCGATGTCAATGTCCTGCCAGCAATAAGGTCCACCAACTGCTCTCCGCCATGATTTGCACACCCTTGGGATCACAGTAAGTATCTCCTGGAGTGGAAGATTCTTGAAAATCAACCCAAGCGCATCTGGAAGCAATTCATCCCAGCACCTGAACTCACCATCCTCTTCCATCTGTAAACAAGAACTGAAAATCATAATTCATAACATGTTAAAAAAAAATAGACAGACAAGCTATATAATCTTGTAGTCGGAAGAAAATAAAGATGCGTGTAGTTCATTAGAAGCCAATGAAAGGCCTAAATTATTAGCACAAAAGCAGATGCCAAATAGAAAAAACTGGAACAACAACAATAAATAATCTGGTTTTCTAGTAAAAGAGGCAAGCTTTAAGCAAAAAGATAATTGAAAATGAAGAATATATATTTTACCTTAGCATCACAACTAGAAACCCAAATCCGAACACCTTTTGAAATCTTCTATTCCAAGCACATTGATCAAATAGCTAGGAGAAAATAATCATACCCAGATCAAGAAAGAGCTAAAAGAATCCAATTATGCAACAAAAAAGAAAAAAAAATAACTAAAGAAGAAAAACTTTTACCCAACAAGCCAAAAAGGTCACTAATAGCTAGAAAAAATAGATAAGAGAAAAGCAAGTGGCATCATTTTATCGTTATTAACATCACTAAAGAAGTCAATGCAATAACACTGTTCCACACAAAAAAAAAACTTCTCTTTGAATAATAAAGCAAAACTGACAAGAGAACATGAACATATATGTACTAGTTCTACACTTTATAGTTAGCAAGAAAGAAAGAGAGAACATTTTTACCAGAAGTTCTGTTTATTTTTCGCTGGATCTGCAAAGAACGCGGTTTATCCGCCAGAAAGAAAGCTTAAAAAGAGAGGAAAACTGAAAGAACAGTGAAGAAAGAGAGATTAGAGCTATGAGTGACAGCAGATAACTACAGAAAGAACAGGGAAAATTGATAAACGTGAATGAGAAGTGTTGAGTAAATTATTGAATGAGAAACTGTCGGGAAACAATGGGAATTATATAATATCTATGTCTCCAATTCATTTTTCGAAGATATTTTAATTTTATATCTATTAAATTTTAAGATTAATTATATATTTGATCATTCACTTATTTTAATGTTTATGTTTTAATTATCTAATTGTATTTTGTTTTGTACTAATAAAATATTTAATTTAAGTAATAATAATAATAAACCAAAATATAATAGAAATCTAAAATAACATATCAATTATGGATAATCATTTTATTCAGACTATGAATTTAGATTTCACCTAATTTTGACGAGTTAATTTTTTATTTTAAAAAGTTCGGTTTGAAGAGGGTCGGGTCAAATTTGTTTTAGGGTATAGCCAAGTTAGATTTGAGTTCAATCCTAAATTCGAATCCGACCTAACCCACATAATATTATAATTATCATTTATATATTTAAAGATAAATATAATAATACTTTTTTCTATTTTGTTTTTTAATTAGATCTTTTTTACCTAATAAAAGATAAATTATATATATTTAGATCAAATTAGATTGGATCATATTAAATCAGATGTGAGTTTTTATCTAAAATATTGAATTAGATTTAGAATCCGTAGAGATTTTCTTAAATTTGAACTGAATCATGTACAAATGAAAAATTTCAGATCTAATCAGGTTTAAATAAACTAAAGATCCGACCAAATTTAACTCATTTGTACAATTATCAAAATTCTTTTAACTCCATCGTACAATTAGCAAATCACAATTTGTATAATACAAATAAAAACTTAAATATATTTCTTTCTTTCTTTTAATCTATTTCTCCCTTGTTCGCCGCTGCTGCTTCTCCTCTATTTCCTCTTTTAATCCCTATGTATATCTTCCTCTTAACACGTAAGGAGATTCAATGGTTGGATACTTACCATTCAAAGTGTGGGGAAATTCTTGCTCCTTACATAGGTTGGAATGGCTGAAGACAAGAGTCATAGATGACGAGCTTTTTTTTTTTTTGAATTAATCAGATGAAGAGCTTTTTAACATGTCTTCCGTCAATACATATAACAGACAGAATGTAAGAAGAATAACAAATAAAAAAAAACTACAAGGAAATATATAAGAGTCATCAGTGACCAGCTTCTATGTTGCTTTGGGATACTTACAAAATTTAAAGATTTAAAAACAAGTGTGCGATCAGCATAGAGAGGCGGCGGCCACCACTGAACAAATAATTGATGACCATGGTGGAGAATGAGTGTTGGGGAAGATTTTGATTCGAGATATGAATTTTAACATCTTATATTGGAACAAATTGATATAATTTTTAAATATTTATTTTGAATTATGATTAATTTGATAAAATATATAAGTTTTAAGGACTAAAACTATTATTATATCATGTCATATCACTATACCTAATTTAATTTAATTATCAACTAATTTGATATATATAATTTAATTATGACATTAACTCAATCATAGCTTTAATGATATTTTCGATTTTTCATAATTTTGTATAATCTTTAAATAAAAAAAATTAAAAATTTCTTAGTTGATATTTTGAACACTAGATTAATAATGTCGTATAGATCTTTTATCATTTCATATATAATCATTTATTAAACAATAATATTATTGTTTACTGGCGAGGTTGAGTTTATCTACAACTTTGAGGCACCAAATTCAAATTTCATTTTATGTAAATTACATGCGAGTTCTTTCAAAATTTTATTTTGATTTCATGTTCGAATATACTTCAAACTTCAAATTTTATTGTGTATTATAATGTTTAATTATAGTTATAGAGTAAATTTAGGTAAATAATATTATTTATATAATTAACTAATTAAGGGAATGTCACTCAGGAAATGGCATTCATTTCAGTCACGTAAGCTAAGACGTATTTCATCAATAATATTCTGTTGAAAGCCATACATGTTAGTCCAGGCAAAAGGGGTTGTTAATCATACTCATCTTTTAGTAATATTTCTTCTAAACTCGGATTTCAATTGTTGAGTTAATTTATAAAAAACAATTTTAGAGTTTTAAAGGATTTAAAGTTTTTAAAAAGGGTTTGAGTTGAAGTTTTTATAAATTAGAATATGTTGGGAAATAGATTAGTTCTAGAGTTTGTTGTTTTATATTTAAGGGTTTTAGAGGCTACAATTGTAGGATATTGGTTTGTGTTTGAACATTTCAAATGTAAAGACATTATATATAAAGATATGAAATAAATATATGATTTGATAAAAGTTTATATTAATATGAACAAATGAAGAATCAAAGTTTTATGGTTCTAGGTTGTGAGATATCAATAAAATAGAACATTTTTTTGTTGTCTTGAGTTTCTACAATGATCACATTGTTTTGGTTGTCCAATCTTTTCTCTAATATTCATATCAGAGTGAATTTTAGTAGTCGGATGACATTTTAGATGGAAACATAGTGAAGGATCTGATAGCACCATAAATTCATTGTCAACCTCGTTGTATTTTCGTTAGAGAAAATAACATCAGTGACCAAAAATGCCTTATAATATACGATTTTAACCAGCTTTTTTTGGATTTGCCAAAATGACCAACTAAATCGCAATGCGATCGATAATTCGCAACGCGATCTCTGGTATCGCAAATCAGTTTCCAGATTCGCAACGCGATTCTGACTATCGCATTGCGATTTCCCAAATTCGCGTTGCGATTTTCCTAAATCGCAATGCGAATCTGTAAATCGCAATGCGAATCTGTAAATCGCAACGAGATTCTCACTATCGCAATACTGAATTTCAAATTCGCAACTCGATTTCTGAATTCGCAACAGGTTTTAATTTCGCAACACAAATGTTTTGGGTATATAACTACGCAGCAGCAACAACTCATAACCCATCTCCATCTATCACTCTCTCCGACGACATCCGTTCCTATATCCAACGACATCCTTCCCCATCCGGCAATAGGTTTTAGTTTCGCAGCTTGTTTGTTTAGTAAATTAATTTACAATAATGAAATCATCTAATGTTGATCATGTTTGGATAGATTTGTGTTTTGGAGGGTCATGGGAGAATGTTCATGGTGTTTTACAATATATGCCTTTACCCATGAATCTTCAACTAAAACTGTCATTAAAAAAGTTAACTTATGAAACTCTAATGTTACGTGTTGAATATAAATTGAATTTAGAGCCCCTAAGTGGATTTAGGTTATCTTATCAGAGAAATGGTAAAGTTTATTTGTTAACCGACAATGAAGATGTTGAACGATTCATTGCTTACATTAGTGTTTCAAGTGATGATGTTACATTGTATGTTGTTGAACCTAGAAGTAGTGAAGTTGGGTCAGTAGCGGGTAGTAATCAACTAAGTTTTTCAACCCCAGTTTACGGTGCTCAAAATTTAATGGTTCCACCACAATTTCATCACCAAGCAAATATTGTTTCACCACATTTCCAATACCAAACACAATCTCAAAACCCACAACCTTTCCCTAATACTTTGATCTTGGTCAATACCCAGTTAGACGATGATGAGCCAACAGAAAAAATTGTGAGTACTAGTCAGTATTCGAAATTTGATCTTGGTCAATACCCGGACTTTGATCTTGGTCAATACTTGGATTTTGATGATTTTTCAGAAGAAGAAACAGACCCTGCGTGTAATGATTTTGATATTGGTCAATACTCGAATTTTGATGATGAAACAGCCGTTGCCGAGGAAGATGTTGTTGATGATAATGAGGAGGAAGTTACGACTGTAAATGAACATGTTAAACATCCATTATGTAATTCATATAACACTGAAGAAGAAAAAGAAGAAGAAGAAATCCCCAAAGAAAAGTCCCCGAAGAAAATGCCACGGGAGTATAACTGGAATATGCCAGAATTACTTCAGATACCGGAAGAAGAGTTGGTAAAGATAGCAGTTGATTGTTACACAAAAATTATTCGTATCAAGAAAGATGATTGTTTTGATACAAAGAAAGACTTGAAGATAGCTTTGTATACGAAATGTGTGGAAGATGCCTATCAACTAAAAGTTAACAAATCAAGCAAAGATCGTTTCGAAACAAGGTGTATGATTGACAAAAACTGTATGTGGCGTATGATTGTAAAGTGGATAAAATATTGCGAAATGTTTCAAGTTAGGACTTTTATTGATAAATATACATGTTCAAGAACCCAAGTTTTTCCTCACAATAGACAGGCAAACAAAAAGGTGTTGGGTAGTTTTCTGGCTGAGTTAATGTTTTTGAATGGTAGGGTATATCGGGGACATGAAATTATGACTGACATGAATGCTCGGTTCAAGATTAATATCTCATATTCTCAAGCTTGGAGAGCCAAATGTTATGCCTTGTAATTGTTGAGGGGGTCGCCAGAAGCATCGTTTGCCCAACTGCCGGCTTATTGTCACAATTTAAAGCTAAAAAATCATGGGTCTGTAACTCATATCAAAACAGATAGAGATGGACGCTTTGAGTTGCTGTTTATCGCCATTGGTGCTGCGGTTAGTAAATCAATATAATTTTGTTGACTCATTTTTGTTAGTTACATGCATTTCACATTTAAATGATTATATTTCTTGTGTATATGATTTTGTAGATTCGTTCGTTTATTAATTGCATGCGCCCAGTTATTATAGTTGACGGAGCACATTTAAAAGGTCGATACCTTGGAGTAAACTTATTAGCAGTAGCCATGGATGCTAACAATGGGATACTGCCAATAGCTTACTGGGTTGGCAAATCTGAAACCTCTGATTCATGGACATGGTTTATGGGGCATCTTAGGGATTGCATAGGTCCTATTAGCAATATGACAATCATATCCGATAGGGCAAACTCAATTGACAACGCTGTTAGAAGGTGTTTTCCCAGATGCTTTTCATGGACTTTGTGGTGTTCATTTGTATAGAAATCTAAAATCAAGGTCTGTTGGTATAAAAAATCACAAATGGACATACTGGAAGGCTGTAAAAGCTTATCGGGAAGTGGATTTTAATAAGCATATAAACTGTTTAAGACGTGTTTTGCCTCAGTGTGCTCAAACACTAGAATATGTCGGGTTTGAAAGATGGTCAAGAGTACATCAACTTGGAGCAAGATATGGTTTCATGACGTCTAATAGTGCAGAATCAATCAACGCTCTAAGTTGTCATTCCCGGAAATTACCCATTATTATGTTAATGGAGTTTTTTCGAGCCTCTATTCAACAGTGGTACTACAAGAAAAGAAACCATGCAGGTATTATTTCTTTAAATTCGTAACTTATCATATATTTTACTAAGTATTATTTATTTAAATTTACAGGAACATTGGAACATCGTGTTACACCATGGACAGAAAAAAAAGATAACGAAACGTGTTGTGAAGTCAACGTCATGGAGAGTTGAACCATGTTCAAACACTTTGTTTGAAGTACTGGATAATAACTTAAATGGGCTTATCGATCTAAATGCAAAGACGTGTAGTTGTATGAAATGGAAAACATCTGGTTATCCGTGTGGCCATGTTATAAAAGTTTCTCTTCATCTAAACCAAGATGATTCAAGCTCATACGCTATGGATTGCTACACTACAGAAGTATATCGACAGACTTATGGCGAGATTGTCTACCCTATTCCACATCCTTCTGAGTGGGACATACCAGATGACTTACAAACAGTTTTGCCACCAACCATGGACAGAAGGCTACCTGGGCGACCAAAAAGTCACGATCGTATACCGTCTAAGGGTGAAGAGAAGAAGAGATCGACATGTAGTCGGTGCAAGGAAAGTGGTCATACAAGGTTGACATGTGGATCACCAGTGCCATAACAATCATCTTTTCCTCTACCAAAATATGGATCCTTATCAAAATCCCAATCACAACCGGCTTCACCTTTTGGGACTGTTAACTTAGGTGATTTTTAAATGCAAACGTTGTATTATGTGTATATTATGTGTGAACTTTTAACATTTTCAGTTAGGCATGTATTAGTAACTTGAGTTTGAACATTGCTATGATATGTTCAGTTGTTATCACTTATTAGACATTCATTTGACTATCGCAACGCGGAAATCGCAACGCGAATATGACTATCGCAACACGGAAATGACTATCGCAGTGCGGAATTGACTATCGCAACGCGGAAATGACTATCGCAATGAGAGAATCGCAATGCGAAATGAAAATCGCAACGAGTGAATCGCAATACGAAAATGAAAATCGCAACGCGAAATTAGTTTCGCATTGCGATTCACTTGTTGAGATTTTCATTTCGCATTGCAATTTTCATTTCGCATTGCGATTCTCTCGTTGCGATAGTCATTTCCGCATTGTGATAGTCTATTTTGCATTCAACATAATGCAGATTGAAATCAACAAATCAACTATTACATTTCAATCAATTAAACAAGCACAAATATTATGTACACATCAATTAAACAAATCGAAAATGAAAATCGCAACGCGAAATTAGTTTCGCGTTGCGATTTTCATTTTCGCATTGTGATTCACTCGTTGCGATTTTCATTTCGCATTGCAATTCTCTCGTTGCGATAGTCTGTTTTGCATTCAACATAATGCAGATTGAAATTAACAAATCAACTATTACATTTCAATCAATTAAACAAGCACAAATATTATGTACACATGAATTAAACAAATCAACATTTACAAATCATCTTTTACAAATCAATTAAACAATCAAAAAATAATAATGAAATCAACTTTTGCACCCATACATCCATTTCATGCAGCTTACTTCAGGATTAACCTACAGAAACCAAACATTGAATCAACAACACTTTCTACACATCTAAAACCTACAAACAGCAAATTATTGAATTCTAGCTCCTTAACCAAACATTTTCAAACCAAAAAGAGTAAATATGTTTAACAACACTTGCATTTGACTTACAAATTGTTTATGGACACTTTCATAACGCGGATGCAGGTAGGCAGCGTCTCGCATATATCGCTCTAGCCATAAAATATCGAAACCACAAGCCTACTGCACCTCTATCTCTATCGGTGGGAGGTAGAAAATGTGTACTTCCTGTCGTCAAACGCTCCAAGCACATGCATACAAGAGGACCACAATCCCCTCTGGCTTCCTTCGTTTGTTGTGGCGCGGTCTCGTCTCTGATAGCTGTAACATTGAACTTCTTTGGCTTCTTGTTTTCAGACTTAGTCCAATAATCAATTGCATCCAAGAATTTAGCCAAATGAGAGCTCCATCCCTTAATCATATCTCTCAAATCAGACAATGATATGTAATTTATCATGCTGTCATATACTATTGTCTTTAGGGATGGGAGCTAAAGCTCGACGAGAAGCCAATGAGTACGGTCTAAAACAGGGATAAACACCTGCATCGAAATGTAATAATTCAAATTGCGCACTTATTTATGAACACCCTTAAAATATTTAAACAAATATACTAACCTTATCGACCTCCCACCACGCAGGATAAAGTTTAGCTTGTCCATTAGCCAACACATATGATTCCTGTCGTTGATTCTTCAAGTGAACTACGTTAAAAGACGTCAGCATAATTGTATATCGCGTTTTTTAATATTTTTCTTCAATTTCCTTACAATTAGAAGACGTGTCACTCATGCATCAATATGATGTTTTACAAAAAAGACATATATTAGTGAATTACATAAATTTTTAAAAAAAATAATCAAACTGAAATATAAGAAATATAAGACTTACCCCCCATCGAAATAGACGTTGTCTTCAACCCCTAATAATACACCCCACCAAGACCGTTTAATCAACAAATGCATATCATTGTTGAGTTTGTATATGTCAGCGTAACACCCTTGGCTCCGCTCATGTAGATAAAAATCAACTGCGGTCTTAGCCCAAAGGGTATTATCCAGAATTATTTCCGGTAGTTGTTTCCTCTCCACTTTATCTGCCGGAATGGTACTGGCCGGTAACTTATACGAAAGCCAACAGTCATCCATCATGTCCGGCACGTGAGGGGGCTTCTCAATAATTTGATATATTACGCCGTGTGAATCGGGCTCTAGAATGTTGGGAGGGACCTCTTCAACGATGACAGTGGCCTCTTGAACGGTGGGAGGGGACTCTTGAGGGATGATAAGGGCCTCTTGAACGATAGGGGAGGCCTCTTGAACGATGACAGGTGAGTCGGGCTTTTTCTTACGGATTCTTCGCACTATTGGGGTGAACGAAGACGTAATGGCACGTGCACGCCGTCTGATGCGTGAACTCAGTCTTGCAAGAAAAACCCGACGTAGAGCATCCACCTTAACGGGCCGCTAAAAATAAATTAATACATAAATCAGTAAATAAACAGACATGATATTAAACAGTGAGAACAAAGACAAATATATTTCAAACTTGCACGATATTCACCCAAGTCATTATTATATCATTGTTCACAAAATGCATCAGATAACATTCCAGAAGTAAGCACTTATATAAACATTTAAAAGGACAACATATAGGTTTAGTGCAGGTTCAATGATAACATAAAGAGTAGTAGTTTATTCTTAAAACTTAAATTTTCAACACTGTGAATTTAGTATTTGTCTTTTGGTTGAAGTAATGCAATTCATTCAAGTTTCAATTTGTAGAAGAAGAATAGAATCTGAAACTTAAAATCGCAACGCGAAAATGACTATCGCAATGCGATAGTCATTTTCGCATTGCGATTCTCTCATTGCGATAGTCATTTTCGCGTTGCGATAGTCATTTTCGCATTGCGATAGTAAACTATTCTTCTTCTGCAAATTAAAACTTGAATGGATTGCATTACTTCAACCAAAAGACAACCAAAAACAAATACTAACTTCACAGGGTTAAAGAATAAACAGTTAAATAGTATTGGCAGCAACCGAATGAATTTACTAAGCAATCTAAGTGAAATTACGAGTAAATTTATCATCAAGTTAAATATGAAAAATATTAAACTTACCTCGTTGCGTAGAGTATGAACCTCGTTCTGCAACGATGCTACAATCTCAAGTAGAGCTGCTACCTCACCACGTAAAGTAGACACCTCAACACGCCATGCACCATTGTCATCACGTAAAGTACCGACCTCCTCTCGCAAAGCATTGACCTCATTACGTAACTCCCCTAACTCATCCCGTGGAGGTGGAGGTGGAGGTGGAGAACAGGGAGATAAACGTCGTGGCATCTTGTCCGGTCACCTATCATGAGGTGATGGTGGAGAAGAGGCTCGATGATGTGACAGAATAGGTGATGACTCTCATTGTGGAGGTGTATATTCGGGTCGATCAGGTGATGGCTCTAGGTGAGGTGATGGCTCTCGAAGTGGTGGCTGCTCATCATCCGTGCCATCAAAAAAAAGCTTACTAGCTTGCCACCAATCAGTGGCAAGCTCAGCTTCCGTGGGTGTCAACCTCTGTAATGGAGTGTTGGCCTCCTAACAATATAAAAGCTCAAACAAAGTTAAACGTGTACTAGTAATAACTTGTTTATAAACATATGGTAGTATTTGTGTTAACTTACATTATTTATTGTAGTATACGGTAGTAAATCTTCCCATTGCTGCAAGGACCGTTTTCTCTTCCAGGAAATAGCCCTAGGAATATCATTAGAAGTTTTTAATGCATATGTCCGCATGGCGGGAAAGGCCTCAAATATCCAAATCTACAAACAATATAATAACAAACATTAGTAATTGTTAAAGAATTAATTATAATTTTGGAAACATTATATAAAAATTATTACCTTAAAGGCCCAAATAAAACCTGACAAAGTGTATTTGGAACCATCGCCACGCAAACTTTTCCGATCATTAAAGGCAGACGAAAACTTATTCCATGTAGCTCTCCATAGATACGAACCCCACGAAAACAGGTTCCATGCATTTAGGGCATCTACCAATTTAATTAGATCATTAAGAATAGGTTGTCGGGCCTCTCTGCCTAAAAAGTCGGCTTGCAAAAGTATTAGAAGGCATACTCGGACAACATCGACGTCATCCATCCGAGTAAAACCATCTTTCTTATTCAATAATCTCGTCAAGTCTTCCACGTGTAAATTTGACTTCTCCATTGACTGCTCAGGAAAAACCCGGGAAAACCATGATAGGCGGGTAATATGTCTAGTGTACCGATCTTCATCATCGTGTCCGAAGCGTAGACTGGTGATTAAGCAAAACTCCTCCCGCCCAAAACACGTATAAGCCGGTGGAAAATCAAACCATATCTATTCATCACGACGTTGTATAGTCTCTGGTAGATTGCTAGTCATGGTTTGAAGAAACAGATGGGTCAACATAGCATCTCCACCCGGATGTTGTACTTTCAGCCATGGCCCGAAGCAAGTATCCTCAAATATTTTTCTTTGTGTAGGTGAAAGCTTCGACGTAATTGTTTTGGCCAGGCTTACTTTATTTCTTAAGGTCAATTAAGCCGAATAAAAGTTCTGCAAAAACAATAAACATACCAATTTAGATATACCAAAAACTACACTGTGAAGATATGAACAATAAACATAAAGAGTAGTAGTTTATTATTCAAACTTAAATTTGCAACAATGTGAATTTAGTATTTGTTTTTTGGTTGAAGTAATGCAATTCATTCAAGTTTCAATTTGCAGAAGAAGAATAGTTTCTGAAACTTTAAATCACAATACGAAAATGAAAATCGCAACACGAAAATGTCTATCGCAACGCGAATTTGACTATCGCAACGCGAAATGAAAATTGCATTGCGATTCTCTCGTTGCGATAGTCAAATTCGCATTGCGATAGTCATTTTCGCATTGCGATTCACTCGTTGCAATAGTCATTCTCAGTTTCAAATACTAAAATTGAAATAATCTTGAATGGATTGCATTACTTCAACCAAAAGACAAAACAAAGACAAATACTAACTTCATAGGGTTAAAGACTAAACAGTTTAGCAGTATTGGCAGCAATCGAATGAATATAATAAGCAATCTAAGTGAAATGGTTAATCTATTATAGAAAACACCAGTAAACTTATCATCAATTTCAATATGAAAAACCTAATAATAATGCAAAAATTTTAAAATAAAAATAATTAAAAAAACTAACCCTCGGTGGTTGATTTGGTTGATTTTCCATTTCTGACCGTGAATGATTTCGCCGGAGATGGAGACTGTTATCGTCGTGGGGACTGATTTCGTCGGAGATGGAGACGGATGTCGCCTTAGAGAGTGAGAGATGGAGATGAGACTGAGTTGTGATTTAGGGTTTTAGGTTATGAGTTGCGATTACGGGATATACTGTGGACGGTTCAGTGTTCCGATATATTAATATATTCGTGTTTGGAATTTGAAAAAAAAATACGCGTTAATACGAATGGCGCTATGTAAATCGTATTGCGATAGTCAGATTCGCATTGCGATTTACGTAATCGCATTGCGATTTAGGAAAATCGCAACGCGAATTTGTGAAATCGCAATGCGATAGTCAGAATCGCGTTGCGAATCTAGAAACTGATTTGCGATACCGGAGATCGCGTTGCGAATTATCGATCGCATTGCGATTTAGTTGGTCATTTTGGAAAATCCAAAAAAAGTTGGTTAAAATCGTATATTATAAGGCATTTTTTGTCACTGAGGTTATTTTCTCTTTTCGTTAATAAGCAACCAAAAGGAATTCATAATCATATACCTTAAATATGGTCTCAAGCTTTGTATATGTTATTAATGTATATCAAGTAATCAACATGGACAGACGAATATGTGGTAATGATGTGTGAGCATGAATATTTGAAAGACTCCACAACCACACCAACATTCAAGTAGAATATGAGCTTTGCATTAAACCTTTAAAAGGGTGCGACTGTTTGGTAACTTAAAATATAATATGTGTACACAAATAATACTGAACTAACATTAAATTTGATTTCACAACATATGCATCTATCCTTAAATTTTGGATTGACAATATACCCACCAGTTATCCAAAAAAACTCCCTCTGTGAAGGTCGTAAATAGCTTAGAAAATCAGTAATATGTTGCTTTGACGATGGAAGTTGGCAAATGTTGCGCCCCCTCAAATATAAATTGATCACCTCAATCAAGGTAATGGTTATATTACCATATTGATCCTCATCATATGCATGAACTCATTTGTCTGTAGGGACACAAGCAATGTAGACATATTGCCATTATTTTTTCCTTTTAATTCTTCTAGCATCTTCTCAAGTTGATGTGTCACACCCCAATTTAGGGGCTAAATTTTATTAATTTAAAGTATTAAATTAAAGTAGTAACAAGGGAAAATTGAGGACTAAAATGCTTATTTTTGAAGTATGATGGTTGTTGTGCAAGCTTGATGATAGTTGAGGGACCCAACCCTTAAATTGTCCATCTCTTGTCAGCTAAAAAAACGAATGAATAATGTGGCCGGTGGGTTTTAAACCCAGACTACAGAGAATGGAGAGTCATGCCATAACCACTAAGCTAAGGCACTGTTTGAGCAATAAAATAATAAAAATATCCATACTAGTGGTGGGGATGGGATTGATTTGGTTCAGATCACAAACCCCCCAGTGAAACCCTAAGACCCCGAACTCATTTAACCACCCCCGTTGCTAGCATCATTCGACCACCTTCATCCAGTCGTGGATAACACTGATACCACCAGCAGCTCCAATGATCTCCCGTGACCCAACCTCGTAAGTTGGCTCACCAAAATCGGCCACCATTTTGCCGAATCGAGAGAGAGAGAGTAGCGACTTGACTTGACCCCGCCACTCCTTTCGCAGTTTCATCGTCAATTGGGAGCCGATGAGTGTCACCACCACCTTCAATCGAAGCGCCAGGCCGCCGCGTCCAAAACTCCTCTGCCAATTTGTTGAAAAGAGTCGCCGATTGTCGTAGAGAAGCCGAATAAGCTTCGTCAAAACCCCCAGCGCCATTGCACGATTTTGCTTCGATTTCGGTTACCTCGATCATATTCTTGCCTCACCGCCTGCACCATTGGACTCACCATCGTCGTTCGCCCAAAACCCAACCGGCGGGTTACCTTGTCGTCACCGATTTAATCCGTTCACCGTTGGTGAGCTTTCTGAATCCATTTTAGTCTATTTAATCGAGTTATTGGTTAATTGTTGGGTTAAATTTTGGTTGGAAATGGTGTGTAGCTGCTCGTGGAGTAATCAACTGACTGCCTCGAGCACGTCGTCACCGTCATGTGCCACTGTACGCGCGTGAGACTTGTTCATCAACTCTGGTTTCCTCTAGAAACAGTTCAGGTAGACTGAACTGGCCCAACTCGATCTGAACTGGGTATGTTTGATCCAAACCGAGTTAACCCAGACTAAGTCAATTCGTCCGAGTCAACCCGTTGACTTTGACAAAAAATCAATTTTTTTCGAAAAGTCATATTTTATGTTTTTCGACGTCCTGAGTCCTAATCCGAAGTACGTTTCCCCAAATTACAACCCGATAAGCTATTTTTCAACATTTTACCTTCTGATTCGATCCGTTTTTCGTAATTAAGCTTCATTTCTGATGTAATTTATGTTTATATTATATGAGATATTATTGGACGTTGGATTCAAGTTCGAGAGTGATCTAATGAAGTTTTAATGTTCGATCAGTGGAGCATAGAAATCGAGGTAATACATTATTACCTTATGTATGCTTTATGGAACATGCTAGTATTGGTTAATGCATAGATGAACAAGTTTGGTTACCTATGTGCAATAATATATTTCTAAACTCGTTCCAAATGTGATGAAAAGTAATTAAACGAAATAAGACTCATATTACACGTATATGACACTAGAAGACTGATAAGAAATAATTTCAGGATCAGTGATTAATCGATAAAGCAATCAACCTCAATCTTTAAATTATAATTATTTTCGTTAAAATGTTTAATACTAAAATCACATGGTTAAGTAATTATAAAATTACCTCTATGAGGTAAAAATGGACTGAATTGACCCTGATAGTGAAAGCACCCTAAAAATTCATATATAATCAGACAAACTACTGATTTACCTATTAAATTTATGATATGTTCGAAAAATCGCTTGATAATTAGATACGAACATCTGAGAAGGTACAATAACTAGAATTATTGATTTATTAGCAAATAGATAAAGACTAAACATCGGGAGCATTATTTATGTTTGAATTGTTCAGAAAATTGAATCAAATAGAAAGACTAGATTAGAAGAAATGACCAAAATGCCCTTGAAGTATAAAATGACCCAAAGTACCTCTAAGCTCTCGAAGGACTAAATACCCTCAAGCTTTAAAATGAATAAATCAACCTCGAATACCAAAATGACTATATTATATGACCAAGTAGAACTGAATGGAACTGTATGCATCCGAATTATGGAAACGATCGAATTACTCTAAGAACTCCGAAGTGACCAGGATAAACTTGATTACTAAATGACCGAAGTACCCTCAATGGCCTAAAATTAAGTGAATTGCTTGGATAATTCTGGAAGCACTAATGAACTTATACGTTGCACTGTCCATAAGGGTTTTGAACCACGAATCAAGCACATCAACATTTCTTGATACCGTTGCAATATTGAAATCAAATAAATACCATTAGAATACATGTTTGTCTCTCTGAGATCCATTCAACAATGACTCTGAAGATGATCAGTTCGACTAATGATGTCAGTATTAAAGTGTGAATATTCTTGAAGTGCGCCGTTTTGACTGGTTGACAAGTATCATAGTGTTGGGATTTGTCCAGTTCGATTTTACTCGATATCCTGGTATATCAACATGAATCTTAAATACCATGAATCATTTCACTCTTATTATATTAAATTACTAAGAATTCTCCAAGAACCAAATGTCTAAAAATGCCCCTGATTTCTTGAATAATGGAATCACTCCTGTCATATCTGAAATCTTAAGTAACTTTGATGCAAAAGATTCTGAATACCTTCCCGATTACTTAGTGCCTCTAAAAAATATCTGAATACTATATGATCTTGATAAATCACTTCTCGAATGACTGATAAATCCGTTAGCTATCAAACCTTTTTTTATAGTGATCTTAATTTTGAAATCCTATTAAATTATAAAAGTTTCATGGTTTCCTACCTGACAAATACCAAGTACCTATGAAGAATAACTGGATCCTCTAGTGTTCCCTATGTGACATGTAATTATTTTACCTATTTTAAAGCATGATTTTTCGAAATTACGGATTTACTAATGTTTTGATTTGATTTATTGATAATAAACTATGACTACATGATATGTGTTCTCTGATTACCTATTTTCACTGGAAAATATAATCGTTCCTGATTTATAGATCATGGGATCTACTGATTACAATTTTAACTATTTTATTGGGATATTATTTGGGTAGGCTGGAGTATGGAGGTTTAGCTCTGATCAAGTTAATAATTCTTTACGGACCTAAGGTGACCTTAGGTAAGCTTTAAGGCTTCAAGACACTCCATTGGGTAAATCATGTAATTGCATATGGTGTATGGGAGAAAGGGAAATTGTGTGATTTAAATAACTTCATTGTCACTCTTACGATATTTTACTGGATCATGATTTTGATATTAAAGTTACTGCTCAATCTGATTTTTATTGGATATTGTATGTGTAGGATTCTGGAGTATGGAGGTTCAACTATGATCAAGCTGGCAATTCCTTACGGACCTAAGGAGACCCTTGGGTAGGCCCATAGACCCCAAGTTATTCCCTTAGGGTGGCTCATTTGTTGTGTGCTTAGGGTAAGTCCTTAAGGATGCAGTTCTGGGGAAACTACTTAAAGGTGTTTGATTAGAGGGTATTACTATAGTTTTAAAATATGTTAAACTACTAACGTTTTTGAAGGACCTATATACGCTACTTTATTTTGTTGGAACACACTAAATATTCTATTCTGATCTCCTAAAATTTGTCCTCTGAATGTTTCCTCTAAACTAAAATCTTCATGTCTTTTACTTGAACAAATATCAGTGGAACCTCAGCTCATATAGAAAACCTGTAGATGTCTGAATCTATAAGGAAATTTTTATGCATGTCTATTATCTGCATGTTCTTTAGCATCACTTGGTAGTTTTGTATTACTGAGCTTCCCAAAGCTCATTCATTTACTCTTTATTTCAGGTTGAAAGAATTGATCCAGTAGAACTATCGATATATGTAATGGGAGTTCCTTTGGCTTGGGATGAAGAGTACGATACAAGGGTAATTAGGGGGCATGCAGGTTACATTTTTTTATAATAAGTATGAAACTTGTATGATTTTAATTATATTTGTAATATATGAATGGTTTTTTCTGAACTTGTATTTTAATTATAAATTATTTTATGATTTTACGCGTTTTAACAAAAAAATTAAATATTTTCAGGATTTTTACTGTGGGTAACTCTATTGGCCCTAATGTGACATCTTGGATCAGATCGGATTGGGTCACCTACGTAGGTCCATGGGTGTTACATTTAGTTGTATCAGAGCCAGGTTGAGTTGAGTTTTCTGGGTAGATCGACCAATCAACTGTCATAGGATGTCTGGTCTATACATGCCCCTAGATTATGATTGTAATCTCTGAACCGAAACTTTGATGTTAAGAAATCATTCTATAAAAAGTATACCAATGTATCTAATATGTTATGACTCAATCTGTGCAAAAAAAGAATAATGTTAGCATTCGTCCCAATCTTAAAAGTTACCCCGCGAGTAACGTAAGAGATTATTCGTTCGAGAATTTGACTAGACTTCTATCGTGAATTTGATTTTTGTACTCCCCAACCGTTCTATGATGATAAAATCGTAGCCAAACTTTAAAAGTCATGTTTTGATATTAAGAATTGCTACCCAAGTGGATTGAAGAACATGATTTTGGTACAAGCTTTGATAAGATGTTCTCCCCCTAAAGTTCTCCACTGATGTACTGAATTGAAGAATTTGTGGAATCGTTATTGTTCCAATTTTATGAGTTTGAAACCCAATAAGTGACTAGCCTTTTACCTCAATGATTTGATCAGTATACGATTAAAAGAAAGGGGATGTGTTCATGGTAAAAGTGTAAATTTCGAGACGATTTCGTTACGTCTGAAAGAAAATAGTTATGTCTGCATGCTGCACTAAAGTTAAGCAAGTATTATTCTGATTAAGGATTGGCATTTAAGGTATGTTTGGTTTTGCAAGGAGAATTTTGTTCAAGTTTTAGAATTTTGATAAGGAAGAGCTTTGTTGATAACGCTTATAAAATTAGTTAAAGTCTTGTAGAGGAATCATAATCCTATAAAAGCTACAGGGATATAATGAAGAATTGAGGAAAACTTCATTTCTACATTTATGTGACTTGGGTGAATTTTGAGGACGAAATTATTTTAAGAGGAGGAAAATTGTCACACCCTAATTTAGGGGCTGAAATTTTATTAATTTAAATTATTAAATTAAAGTTGTAACAAGGGAAAAGTTGAGGACTAAAATGCTTGATTTTTGAAGTATGATAGCTGTTGTGCAAGCTTGACGATAGTTGAGGGACCCAACCCTTAAATTATCCATCTCTTGTCAGATAAAAAAGAATAAATAATGTGGTCGGTGGGTTTCGAACCCATACCACAAAGAATGGAGAGTCATACCCTAGCCACTAAGCTAGGACACAGTTTGGGTAATAAAATAATAAAAATATCTTTAGTAGTGGTGGGGATGAGATTAATTTGGTTCAGATCACAAACCTCATGGCGAAACCCTAAGGCCCCAAACTCATTCAACCATCCCCATTGCTAGCTCCGTTCGACCACTTCCAGCCAGTCGTGGATAACACCGACACCACAAGCAGCTCCAACGACCTCCCATGACCCAACCTCAACATTTGGCTCACCAAAATTGACTATCATTTTATCGAATCGAGAGAGAGAGTAGCTACTCGACTTGCCCCCGCTACTCCTTTCGTTGTTTCATCGTCAATCGACATTCGGTGAGTGTCACAGTTACCTTCAATCAGAACGGCAACCTACCGCATCCAAAACTCCTATATCAATTTATCAAAAGGAGCAGTTGTTTGTCATGGAGAAGCCGAAGAAGCTTCGTCAAAACCCTCATCGCCACCGCACAGTTTTGCTTCGATTCCAGTCTTCTCGGCCATCTTCTCGCCTCACCGCCTGTAACGTTGGACTCACCATCGTCGTCCACCCAAAACCCAACCGGTGGGTTACCTTGTCATTATCGTTTCGTCTGTCCACCATCGGTGAGCTTTTTGAACCTAATTTAGTCTATTTAATCGAGTTATTTGTTGATTGTTGGGTTAAATTTTGGTTGGAAATAGTGTGTAGCTGCTTGTGAAGTAATTGATTGACATCCCCGAGCTCGTCGTCATCATCACACACCACCACGCGTCGTTGTACGTGCGTGGTACTCATCTCCCAACTCTGGTTTCTTCTAGAAACGGTCCATGTGGACTGAACCGACCCAATCTAGTCTAATCCAAGTCTCTTTAACCCGAATAAATTACATGTGTGTAATAATATATTTCTAAACTCGTTCTAAATGTGATGAAAATTAATTAAACTGAATAAAACTCAGATTACACATATAAGACACTAGAAGACTGATAAAAAATAATTTCAGGTTCAGTGATTAATCAATAAAGCAATTAACCTCAGAATCTTTAAATAATAATTATTTTAGTTAAAATGTTTAATATCGAAGTCATATGATTAAGAAATTACAAAATTACCCCTATAAGGTAAAAATGGACCGGATTGACCCTGATAGTGAAAGTACCTGAAAATTCGTATATAAACTGATAAACTACTGATTCACCTATTAAATTTCTGATCTGTTTAAAAAAATAGTTGATAATCAGATCTTAATATCCGACAAGGTACAATAACTAGAATTATTGATTTAATAGCAAATAGCTAAAGACTAAAACATCAGGAGCATTATTTATGTTTGAATTGTTCAGAAAATTGAATCAAATGAAAAGACTGGATTGAAAGAAATGACCAAAATGCCCCTGAAGTGTAAAATGACCCAAAATACCTCCAAGCCCTGGAATGACTAAATACCCTCAAGCTTTAAAATGAATAAATCAACCTCGAATACCAAAATTACTATATTATATGACCAAGTTGAACTGAATGGAAGTACTGTATGTATCTGAATTATGGAAATGATTGAATGATGAACTTATACGTTGTACCGTCCATAAGGGTTTTGAACCACAAATCAAGCATGCCAACATTTCTTGATATCGTTGCAATACTGAAATAAAATAAATACCATTGGAATACCTATTTGTCTCCATAAGATCCATTCAACGATGATTATGAAGTTGATCAATTCGACTAATGATGTTAGTATTAAAGTGTGAATATCCTTGAAGTGCATCGATTTGACTGGTTAACAGTTATCATAGTGCTGGGATTTGTTCAGTTCGAGTTGACTCGATATCCTGGTAAATCAACATGAATCTTAAATACCATGAATCATTTCACTCTTATTAGATTAAATTACTAAGAATTCTCCATGAACCAAATGTCCAAAAATGCCCCTGATTTTCTGAATAATGGAATCACTCTTGTCATATCTGAAATCTCAAGAAACTCTTATGCAAAAGATTTTGAATACCTTCCCGATTACTTAGTACCTCCAAAATATATATGAATACTATATGATCTTGATAAATCACTTCCCGAATGACTAATGAATCTGTTAGCTATCAAACTCTCTTTTTATAGGGATCTTGATTATGAAATCCTTTTAAATTACAAAAGTTTCATGGTTTCCTACCTTATAAATACCAAGAACCTCAGAAGAATAACTGGATCCTCTAGTGTGTTCCTTGTTTGACATGTAATTGTTTTACCTGTTTTAAAGCATGATTTTTTGAAATTACAGATTTAATGATGTTTTGATTTACTGATAATAAACTATGGCTATATGATACATGTTCTCTGATTAACTGTTTTCATTGGAAAATATAATCATTCCTGATTTATGGATCACGAGATCTACTGGTTACTACTTGAACTATTTTATTGGGACATTATCTGGGTAGGTTGGGGTATGGAGGTTCAGCTCTGATCAAACTGATAATTCCTTACGGACCTAAGGTGACCTTGGGTAAGCTTTAAGGCCCCAAGGCACTCCCCTGGGTAAATCATGGGACTGCATACGGTGTATGGGGGAAAGAGCAATTGTGCGATATAAATAACTTCATTTTCACTCTTACGATATTTTATTGGATCATGATTTTGATATTAATGTTACTACTCAATCTGATTTCTACTGGATACTGTATGGGTAGATTCTGGAGTATGGAGGTTCAGTTTTAATCAAGCTGATAATTCCTTACGGACCTAAGGAGACCCTTGGGTAGGTCCATAGGCCCCAAGGTATTCCCTTAGGGTGGCTCATTTGTTGTGTGCTTAGGGTAAGTCCTTATGGATACAGTTTTGGGGAAACTACTTAAAGGTGTTCGGTTGGAGGGTATTACTGTGGTTTTAAAATATGTTTTAAACTACTAACGTTTTTGAAGGATATATATACATTACTTTGTTTTTTTGGAACACATTAAACATCCAATTTCGTTCTCCTAAACTTGGTCCTCTGAATGTTTCCTCTGAACTGAAATCTTCATGTCTTTTACTCGAACAAATATCAGTGGAACCTCAGCTCATCTCGAAAAACTGTAGACGTCTGAATCTATAAGGAATTTTTTATGCATGACTATTATTTGCTTTTCCTTCAACATCACTTGGTAGTTGTGTATTACTTAGCTTCTCAAAGCTCATTCTTTTACTTTCCATTTCAAGTTGAAAGAATTGATCAAGTACAACTATCGACATTTGTAATGGTAGTTCCTTTGGCTTGGGATGAAGAGTACTGTACAAGGGTAATTGGGGGGCATGTAGGTCACGTTTGTTTTTTTATACTAAGTATGAAACTTGTATGATTTTAATTATGTTTGTAATATAAAAATGGTTTTTTTATGAACTTGTATTTTAATTATAAATTGTTTTATGATTTTACGCGTTATAACAGAAATTTTAAATTTTTATGAGATTTTTACCATGGGTCGATCCGGTGGCTCGAATGTGACACATCGGATCGGATCGGGTCACCCGCATCGGTCCGTGGGTGTTACATGATGTGGAAGCAGTTTATACTTGATAATTTAAGATCAATTATTTATAGAGAAATAATAGATACAATGATAATTTATATTGAAAATAATAAAAGATCAAGTTGACGTTGATATTCCTTTTTATACTTATCATGATAATTTGTTGTGTTACGTTGTACACGATAACGATGAAAAATATGTAAAAGTTGTTAAGATCGACCCAAATATTTATAGTTGCTTTAATCCAGGTTCCTCTATCAGTAATTATGCATGTCATCTCCTCTAGCAATATACGTGCGTAAGTTGCTACGAAAAAATTGTCGCGAGTCAACATCCTCATTTTCAACTATGACAAAGGCTATTAAAAGATTTTTTCAGTTGTTGAGTATATTTTCCTTACATCAATATGTCATTGATTTGAAACAATGGCTTATAGTATTGAAAAACATCAATATACCAAGGAAATATTCATTTTTTTTTTGTAAAATTGGCGCATACCATACATGATCATTATGGTAGGTTGGGAGGTTATCAAATTTGACAATAGGTCAATGATATAGTTTTACATAAACTTAGCCCCATTTCATAGTTCTGTGTAAGATTTATCTCACTCATCATAGAATTTCTCAAATTGCATCATGTTTAATGTATTATATTCTCATATAGGATATAATATAATCATATTGAAATTTTACGATATCTATCGACACTGAAACGCTTAACTTGCCCATTGTAAAATGATATTAAATATTATTTTAGAATCAACACTGAAATGCTTAATCTACCTATGATAAGATGATATTAAATATTATTTTAGAATCCAAGTTATGTTGAACCCAACTTAGACTACAAACACAACATGTATGAGGTCCATTGTATTTGATGATTTCTCATATTTTGTGCTTCTTCTTTTTTATACGGGGATCAACCAATTACACCCTATTTAACATCATTAACCATCTTCACTTTTTAAAAATTATCGAGTGACATTCGTTATGATTCTTCATCGTACCAACTACAATTTCTTTGTTTAAAAACTCTATTTTACAAGATTTATTTTTTCATTATGGATTAGAGTGTTGATGCTTCTTGAATAATTTTTTCCTAAACATTAAACCTGATTATGGTATCGTACAAAATATTTGATATCAATGTCTAAATAAGAGTATTGATACATTTATTTAAGTATCAATGTTTAAAATTTATTATTGTTATATTGATTTTAGTACTGATATTTAAACTTATTATCAGTATTGAGGCCTATTTTCAGTAATTTTGAAAAAATCGAATCTAAAATTGCTATCGATACTTTCTAAAGGTATCGAGATCACAAGAGAACTTTTAAAATTTATAGTTTTTCCTAAAACTTTTATATTTTCGGAAAAATAGGAAAAAGGTCCATGTTTAACAAAATTCACTTATTATTGATTATTTTAAATTTAGAGTTAGTTTAATTTCTCGAGAGTCATGTTATTTGTTTGATATTTACAACGATACCATTCATGTTTTGAATGTTCACAAAAGTTTTAATTTAGTATCATTCATGTCCCGATTTTTGAATGTAATGTTTCCTACTTGTGTATGACTATAGGAGCGGATAAAGGTGTTAAAAAACCTACTAGGTAGAAGGAAACATCACAAGCACTAGAAAAGTCATAAACTTAGGAAATGACACTAATGGGCAACTACACCACCTAATCAACTCTTAACCAAGAACAATGATTAGGGGTGTAAACGAGCCGAGTCGAGCTCGAGTATTGCTGAGCTCGACTCGACTCGAAAACTTTGAAATGAAGCTCGACTCGACTCGAAAACTCGCGAGCTTAAAATTTTCAAGCTCGACTCAAACTCGAAATCCTAAACTGAAGCTCGTGAGCAGCTCGAAAAGGCTCGAAATGAAAAAAAATTATTAAACTTAACTCGATTGAAGCCTCAAACTCAAACTCGAACATGAACCTTAAATACAAGAAATCTTACTGTATTTTTTTTATAAAAAAATCAATACATAAATATTAATATTATTAATAATTTATTTCTAAAAAAATAAAATCTTAATATATTATATTTTCGAGCTGCTCACGAGCTTTTCGAGTCGAATATCGAGTAGCTCGTTTCGGCTCGTTAAGAACTCGAGTCGAGCTCGAGCTCGAGTCGAGTCCATTCGATCCGAGTATTTATCGAGCTTTGATCGAGTCAATCTCGAGTAGCTCGCGATCTGTCTCGTCTCATTTACAGCCCTAACAATGATGAATCTATAAATATTTTTCAATATTAACACACATATGTTTATAATATAAATTTTGGATGGGTGAACACAACTAAAATTTCAGGATGAATATTATTAATAAAATAAGTAACTAATAAAAAAAATTCAGACTTTAGGATGGACATGTACCCACCCTTAAATATATATGGATCCACCATTGACCAAAATCCTAGTTCTACCCCCCAAACCAGATTCCGAAAACAAAGCAGAAAATAGATGGAGGACAAAGGTATAAAAAGGCATGAAACTCATGAAAAGAAAAGTCAAAATAATGAAAGAGCCAAACCCTTATATTAATAGGAAGGTAAATCGGGTTATACACACTCGTTCAATGGACTTTGTCGAGAAATAATTTCTTTTAATTTGCTTTTAATGAATTGAAATATATAAAAAATGATGTAATTTTTTATGTTATTAACATTTGAATATTACACCGTTACTTAAAAAGAAAAATAGTAAAGCCCAGTAGAACTTTTACTATTTTCAACAACACGGTAGAGAACGGATTAATTGTGATGTTAGTCTCTATCTATGCTAATATTATGGATTTTGTCCCTTTACTTTAATGTAACATAATTTGGTCCTCTACTTCTATAATGTCATTAGTAGGCCTAAGCTAATAACATTGTTAGTTGCTAATATAAAATTGATGACATGATTTCCCCCTAAAATAACCTTAAACATTAAAAAAAGTCACTATGTTGGTTAAACAATAATGACTGAATTTATTCTTTGACCCTAATTGTGCTACTGAATAACAATAACAAAAATCAATGCCATAACTTTAAAGAAAATAGCTAACAATATTATCAATATGAACTTACTAATAATATTAATAAATAGAGTAACAAATGTGACCTTAATTACAATCACTCGCTAAGAATATATAAACTTTAGTTTTCATAAACTCTAAAAGATGTCGTTTGTCTTCTTTTCATTCTTTTTTTCATTTTATTTGATAAATGACACTATCAACTTTAGCGTTGATCGTCAACCGTTTTTATTTCTTGTTTTCTTTTATTTTGCTATATCATACATTTACTTTTCTTTTGTTTTCTTTTGATTTCTAATAAGCCTACCTCTATAATATGTTTTTCTCAACCATTATGAAATATTTTTCTTTGTCTTTATGACACGTTTTCAATCATTTGACCTTTTTTCTGGGTTAGATTTGACGTCGTCTCTATTGATCAAGATGACGCTTATTTGTTATAATGTTGATATTCTCTGCTTTGGACCCTCGAATTGAACTGGGATACACGGTTTGCGTTCGTAAATAGTTTTCTCAAGACGCTCGATTTTGATTTGCGATTGTCGGTGTCTTTTAATAGTTTAATTCTCTGTTGTGATTCATTTGTCGATGCAGTCAGATTGTTTTGTATCTATCTTTTGTTTGAGGTTTTTTTGGATGAGTTTTAATTTTTTTTCATTGCATGATCTCAAGTGACTAATTTATTGAGTCAATGGTTATAAGAAAATATTCTAATTATGTCTTTAATTTACAAACTTCACTATAATTTTGATTATTTTCTCTTTTTAATAAAACTAGTGGCTTTATTTTCATAAAAAAAGAAATTAGATAAACTAATTATTATAAATAAAAATAGAAGGATTAAATTCTAAATTTCAACATAGTAGGACTAAACCACAATTAGACCTAAAGATTTAAAATTGTTTGAATGAAGGTTCAAGGCTGCTAGAGTTACAATTTTTTTTCTTTTTTGGTTTTGCATGGTTAAAAAGATGATCACTAACTGCGTATGGGAAATTATCTCATTCTGAGAATTGATTTGGTGTTACAGGTTAAGCTTACAAAGATAAATTTCTAGTTTTTCTAATTGTTCGGGTGATTATAAGATGATATTTATTTATATTTTTTCTTAATCATTACTAATGTAGATACATCTTATAGACGAAACTTTTCAAACCTAATACCTCAAAGAATAATAACACTCCTTTTAACAGTAGTAGATGCACTAAGCTTAGCACGAATCCTGTGATCTCGATAGTAAATAAATTGTTGTTATTCCTTAATGTCCCGAGTTCGAATACTAAGAATGCTAGGAGTATAAGAATTAACTGTCAAATGATTGAGAGTTATCTTTGAACATATACAACCTTATATTTACCCAAATTAATAAAAAAAATGAAGAAATATGCACTAAGCCTATATCTCATTATTTTAAAAAAATTGTTAAATTTAATTTAATATATCAACAAAATAATAAAAATTTACATACCTATTATTTAAAAAAAAATTAAAATTAAAATTTTAAATCTCATTCTTAAAATTTTGAATTTACCATTACCTTTTACTCACTAAATTTGTAATCTCCAGAGTTTTAATACTGCCCAATGAGTTAGGGACTTAGGGTAGGCAATTAGATTTCGGTGCATTTATTATTTGTATCGTCTATTTGTAAAACTCATGAAAGTATCACAATTTTATCATTTATTTTTATGAGGAAAAAACCCAACTCGATGCAATTAATTGCGAGCACCTACCCTTCTAGGGCAAGAAAGAAGAGGCACTGTCTCTTTCTTTTCTGACATAGTTCAAACTTTGTACTCTATTTACCAAGAAAAACAAAGTTTATTGGGATATGATATTTATCAGATATACGTAATTGATTTTTCCTTAAAAGTTTGAGGGTTTCATTCACATTTAAATCTATTTATTATTATTATTATTATTAAATATGTGTAAGAATTAAGATGGCTTAAAATTTTAGGATATGACATAATGTTATTGATGTCAAAATCTTAAAGTGGATTTGTTTTACTGTAATTATTATTTTTTAAATATTTTATTTGTTTTTTAATATTTAGTTAGCGTAAAATGAATTAAATCATGTCAATAAAATTTTCTTTATATTTTTGCGTACGGTTATCTGAGAAAAAACGCGATAGTCACTTGGCACGTTAGAATGATGTTTATAAACTAATGAATAAAGTTGGTTTTGGACTACGATATATTCAAAGTTAAAATGAAGCGTTTCTTATGAAAATAGCTTTCCGTCTCATCTCCAACAGGTAGTTCTGTGGTGCGGCGTCTAAAAAACGGTTAATATACGGTGTGATCGATTAAATAAGTGACCGGTTAAAATTTAGATCGATTATGTTATATTATTTAACCGGAAATATTATAAAGTATAATAACATACTAGGTAGCGCTTATATAATGTAATAGGTAGCGCTTATATTTACCTATTTTAAAAGTAAACCGGTATATTTATACCGATAGCATTACAAATTTACCTATTACAATATAATATGTTGAAAGTGTCCATACATTTTATAAAAAGGATCGATACTTTTTTTAAAGTTATGTAATTTATGTTTCAATTTTTTTAATAGTGTTTCATGTTTTCTACCTACAATATTAATTTAATAATTTCATTTGCACAAAAAATTATTTGATTGTTTTGATATTTTATAAAATAATATTTAGAATTTAAATTTAACAATATTAACGAAAGATAATAATAAATATGTAATATATATGTTTATTGTTTTTAATTTAATAATAATATATATCGTAACGTAAAAAATAAATCATTAGACGCCTATAATTACTAAATTAATATCTTAAAACTCACTCAAAAGATAACCTTAAATTAATGTTTTCCACAGTGAAAAAAGTATGGACACTTTTATAAAAAGGATAGATACTTTACAATATAAGCACTACCTATTACATTATATAAACGCTACCTATTACATTATATAAGCGCTACCTATTACATCATATTTTTACCTATTATATTGAAAGTGTCCATACATTTTATAAAAAGGATCGATACTTCTTTTAAAGTTATGTAATTTATGTTTCAATTTTTTTAATAGTGTTTCATGTTTTCCACCTACAATATTAATTTAATAATTTCATTTACACAAAAAATTATTTGATTGTTTTGATATTTTATAAAATAATATTTAGAATTTAAATTTAACAATATTAACCAAAGATAATAATAAATATGTAATGTATGTTTATTGTTTTTAATTTAATAATAATATATACCGTAACGTAAAAAATAAATCATTAGACGCCTATAATTACTAAATTAATATCTTAAAACTCACTCAAAAGATAACCTTAAATTAATGTTTTCCACAGTGAAAAAAGTATGAACACTTTTATAAAAAGGATAGATACTTTACAATATAAGCACTACCTATTACATTATATAAACGCTACCTATTACATTATATAAGCGTTACCTATTACATCATATTTTTACCTATTATATTGAAAGTGTCCATACTTTTTATAAAAAGGATCGATACTTCTTTTAAAGTTATGTAATTTATGTTTCAATTTTTTTTAATAGTGTTTCATGTTTTCCACCTACAATATTAATTTAATAATTTCATTTACACAAAAAATTATTTAATTGTTTTGATATTTTACAAAATAATATTTAGAATTTAAATTTAACAATATTAACCAAAGATAATAATAAATATATATATATGTTTATTTTTTTTAATTTAATAATAATATATATCGTAACGTAAAAAATAAATCATTAGACGCCTATAATTACTAAATTAATATCTTAAAACTCACTCAAAAGATAACCTTAAATTAATGTTTCCACAGTGAAAAAAGTATGGACACTTTTATAAAAAGGATAGATACTTTACAATATAAGCACTACCTATTACATTATATAAACGCTACCTATTACATTATATAAGCGCTATCTATTACATCATATTTTTACCTATTATATTGAAAGTGTCCATACTTTTTATAAAAAGGATCGATACTTCTTTTAAAGTTATGTAATTTATGTTACAATTTTTTTAATAGTGTTTCATGTTTTCCGCCTACAATATTAATTTAATAATTTCATTTACACAAAAAATTATTTGATTGTTTTGATATTTTACAAAATAATATTTAGAATTTAAATTTAACAATATTAACCAAAGATAATAATAAATATGTAATATATATGTTTATTGTTTTTAATTTAATAATAATATATATCGTAACGTAAAAAATAAATCATTAGACGCCTATAATTACTAAATTAATATCTTAAAACTCACTCAAAAGATAACCTTAAATTAATGTTTTCCACAGTGAAAAAAGTATGGACACTTTTATAAAAAGGATAGATACTTTACAATATAAGCACTACCTATTACATTATATAAACGCTACCTATTATATTATATAAGCGCTACCTATTACATCATATTTTTACCTATTATATTGAAAGTGTCCATACTTTTTATAAAAAGGATCGATACTTCTTTTAAAGTTATGTAATTTATGTTTCAATTTTTTTAATAGTGTTTCATGTTTTCCACCTACAATATTAATTTAATAATTTCATTTACACAAAAAATTATTTGATTGTTTTGATATTTTACAAAATAATATTTAGAATTTAAATTTAACAATATTAACCAAAGATAATAATAAATATGTAATATATATGTTTATTGTTTTTAATTTAATAATAATATATATCGTAACGTAAAAAATAAATCATTAGACGCCTATAATTACTAAATTAATATCTTAAAACTCACTCAAAAGATAACCTTAAATTAATGTTTTTCACAGTGAAAAAAGTATGGACACTTTTATAAAAAGGATAGATACTTTACAATATAAGCACTACCTATTACATTATATAAACGCTACCTATTACATTATATAAGCGCTACCTATTACATCATATTTTTACCTATTATATTGAAAGTGTCCAAACTTTTTATAAAAAGGATCGATACTTCTTTTAAAGTTATGTAATTTATGTTTCAATTTTTTTTAATAGTGTTTCATGTTTTCCACCTACAATATTAATTTAATAATTTCATTTACACAAAAAATTATTTGATTGTTTTGATATTTTACAAAATAATATTTAGAATTTAAATTTAACAATATTAACCAAAGATAATAATAAATATGTAATATATATGTTTATTGTTTTTAATTTAATAATAATATATATCGTAACGTAAAAAATAAATCATTAGACGCCTATAATTACTAAATTAATATCTTAAAACTCACTCAAAAGATAACCTTAAATTAATGTTTTCCACAGTGAAAAAAGTATGGACACTTTTATAAAAATGATAGATACTTTACAATATAAGCACTACATATTACATTATATAAACGCTACCTATTACATTATATAAGCGCTACCTATTACATCATATTTTTACCTATTATATTGAAAGTGTCCATACTTTTTATAAAAAGGATCGATACTTCTTTTAAAGTTATGTAATTTATGTTTCAATTTTTTTTAATAGTGTTTCATGTTTTCCACCTACAATATTAATTTAATAATTTCATTTACACAAAAAATTATTTGATTGTTTTGATATTTTACAAAATAATATTTAGAATTTAAATTTAACGATATTAACCAAAGATAATAATAAATATGTAATATATATGTTTATTGTTTTTAATTTAATAATAATATATATCGTAACGTAAAATATAAATCATTAGACGCCTATAATTACTAAATTAATATCTTAAAACTCACTCAAAAGATAACCTTAAATTAATGTTTTCCACAGTGAAAAAAGTATGGACACTTTTATAAAAATGATAGATACTTTACAATATAAGCACTACCTATTACATTATATAAACGCTACCTATTACATTATATAAGCGCTACCTATTATATCATATTTTTACCTATTATATTGAAAGTGTCCATACTTTTTATAAAAAGGATCGATACTTCTTTTAAAGTTATGTAATTTATGTTTCAATTTTTTTAATAGTGTTTCATGTTTTCCACCTACAATATTAATTTAATAATTTCATTTGCACAAAAAATTATTTGATTGTTTTGATATTTTATAAAATAATATTTAGAATTTTTAATTTAATAATAATATATATCGTAACATAAAAAATAAATCATTAGACGCCTATAATTACTAAATTAATATCTTAAAACTCACTCAAAAGATAACCTTAAATTAATGTTTTCCACAGTGAAAAAAGTATAGACACTTTTATAAAAAGGATAGATACTTTACAATATAACCACTACATATTACATTATATAAACGATACCTATTACATTATATAAGCGCTACCTATTACATCATTTTTTTACCTATTATATTGAAAGTGTCCATACTTTTTATAAAAAGGATCGATACTTCTTTTAAAGTTATGTAATTTATGTTTCAATTTTTTTTTAATAGTGTTTCATGTTTTCCACCTACAATATTAATTTAATAATTTCATTTACACAAAAAATTATTTGATTGTTTTGATATTTTATAAAATAATATTTAGAATTTAAATTTAACAATATTAACCAAAGATAATAATAAATATGTAATATATATGTTTATTGTTTTTAATTTAATAATAATATATATCGTAACGTAAAAAATAAATCATTAGACGCCTATAATTACTAAATTAATATCTTAAAACTCGCTCAAAAGATAACCTTAAATTAATGTTTTCCACAGTGAAAAAAGTATGGACACTTTTATAAAAAGGATAGATATTTTACAATATTAGCACTACCTATTACATTATATAAACGCTACATATTACATTATATAAGCGCTACATATTACATCATATTTTTACCTATTATATTGAAAGTGTCCATACTTTTAATAAAAAGGATCGATACTTCTTTTAAAGTTATGTAATTTATGTTTCAATTTTTTTTAATAGTGTTTCATGTTTTCTACCTACAATATTAATTTAATAATTTCATTTGCACAAAAAATTATTTAATTGTTTTGATATTTTATAAAATAATATTTAGAATTTTTAATTTAATAATAATATATATCGTAACGTAAAAAATAAATCATTAGACGCCTATAATTACTAAATTAATATCTTAAAACTCGCTCAAAAGATAACCTTAAATTAATGTTTTCCACAGTGAAAAAAGTATAGACACTTTTATAAAAAGGATATATACTTTACAATATAACCACTACATATTACATTATATAAACGATACCTATTACATTATATAAGCGCTACCTATTACATCATTTTTTTACCTATTATATTGAAAGTGTCCATACTTTTTATAAAAAGGATCGATACTTCTTTTAAAGTTATGTAATTTATGTTTCAATTTTTTTTAATAGTGTTTCATGTTTTCCACCTACAATATTAATTTAATAATTTCATTTACACAAAAAATTATTTGATTGTTTTGATATTTTATAAAATAATATTTAGAATTTAAATTTAACAATATTAACCAAAGATAATAATAAATATGTAATATATATGTTTATTGTTTTTAATTTAATAATAATATATATCGTAACGTAAAAAATAAATCATTAGACGCCTATAATTACTAAATTAATATCTTAAAACTCACTCAAAAGATAACCTTAAATTAATATTTTCCACTGTGAAAAAAGTATGGACACTTTTATAAAAAGGATAGATACTTTACAATATAAGCACTACCTATTACATTATATAAACGCTACCTATTATATTATATAAGCGCTACCTATTACATCATATTTTTACCTATTATATTGAAAGTGTCCATACTTTTTATAAAAAGGATCGATACTTCTTTTAAAGTTATGTAATTTATGTTTCAATTTTTTTAATAGTGTTTCATATTTTCCACCTACAATATTAATTTAATAATTTCATTTGCACAAAAAATTATTTGATTGTTTTGATATTTTATAAAATAATATTTAGAATTTTTAATTTAATAATAATATATATCGTAACGTAAAAAATAAATCATTAGACGCCTATAATTACTAAATTAATATCTTAAAACTCACTCAAAAGATAACCTTAAATTAATGTTTTCCACAGTGAAAAAAGTATAGACACTTTTATAAAAAGGATAGATACTTTACAATATAACCACTACCTATTACATTATATAAACGATACCTATTACATTATATAAGCGCTACCTATTACATCATTTTTTTTACCTATTATATTGAAAGTGTCCATACTTTTTATAAAAAGGATCGATACTTCTTTTAAAGTTATGTAATTTATGTTTCAATTTTTTTAATAGTGTTTCATGTTTTCCACCTACAATATTAATTTAATAATTTCATTTACACAAAAAATTATTTGATTGTTTTGATATTTTATAAAATAATATTTAGAATTTAAATTTAACAATATTAACCAAAGATAATAATAAATATGTAATATATATGTTTATTGTTTTTAATTTAATAATAATATATATCGTAACGTAAAAAATAAATCATTAGACGCCTATAATTACTAAATTAATATCTTAAAACTCACTCAAAAGATAACCTTAAATTAATGTTTTCCACAGTGAAAAAAGTATGGACACTTTTATAAAAAGGATAGATACTTTACAATATAAGCATTACCTATTACATTATATAAACGCTACCTATTACATTATATAAGCGCTACCTATTACATCATATTTTTACCTATTATATTGAAAGTTTCCATACTTTTTATAAAAAGGATCGATACTTTATTTAAAGTTATGTAATTTATGTTTCAATTTTTTTAATAGTGTTTCATGTTTTCCACCTACAATATTAATTTAATAATTTCATTTGCACAAAAAATTATTTGATTGTTTTGATATTTTATAAAATAATATTTAGAATTTTTAATTTAATAATAATATATATCGTAACGTAAAAAATAAATCATTAGACGCCTATAATTACTAAATTAATATCTTAAAACTCACTCAAAAGATGTATATACCTAAATATGTAGTTATTGTACATACCTAAATTTAATGATAATATATACTTGTAGTTATTGTACATACCTAAATATGTACTGCGAATTTAATGTTGTACCCACCCTTTAACTACCACTACCAATGCCACATCCTATTGAAAGCAACACGACTGAAACATGTTCAAAATGAACCTTTGCTTACATCTCCATCAACTCCTGGAGCACTGAACTTGCACAACAAAATTTTTGCCATGGATAATACTGATGTAGACAATGTTAAGCCAACCGAGGAATGCCATGAAGTACATAATGTTGATGAATCTGACAGATTGGTTGGTCAGCTCTTCTGTTCACGTGATCAAGCTTGGTACTTTTACAAGGGATTCGCACGGGAACATGGGTTTAGTGCACGTAAGGGAACAACACGGCTTGACGTGGAAGGGAATGTGAAGACACAAGAATTTTGTTGTTCCAAAGAAGGGTTTCGAGTATCAAAAGTCAATACTGTTGATCGTCAACGTGCTCATACGCCATTCACAAGAACAGGATGTAAGGCTAGAGTCGTAGTTACAGCAAAAAATACAAACGATCAGTGGGTTATAAGTAAGTCTGATCAGAAACATAATCATGCATTGTGCACACCTGCTATGACACCATTTATGCGTTCTAATAGAGCTGTAAGTAAGGCTGATATCGATGAGGCAACAACATTGAAAGAGGTCGGTGTTGGCACGTCACAAGTAATGAACTACTTAACGCAGCAGGCAGGGGGCTATCATAATGTTGGATTTACACATAAAGACCTCTACAATGCACTTCAAAGAGGTAAAACAAAGGAAATCGTCGATGGGGATGTGAATGCGCTTATTGCCTACTTTGATTATAAGAAACATGATGATCCCGGGTTTTTATGACATACTCGGTAGACGAATCGGGGGCATTGTATAATCTTATTTGGTCGGATTCTACATCGAGATCGGATTACACATGCTTCGGTGATGTAATTGCGTTCGACACAACGTACAAAGATAATTTGTACGGTCGACCAATTATGCCTATTGTTGGTGTCAATCATCACCATAACACAATTGTGTTTGCCAGTGCCATAATCGCTGACGAGACGTCTCAATCTTTCGAGTGGGTGCTACAGAATTTTTTAGAAGCCATGATGAATAAATCACCTATTTCCGTTGTAACCGATGGGGATAGGGCAATGCAGAGGGCTATCAAATCTGTTATCCCTTATGCTAAGCACATATTATGTTCTTGGCATCTTTCTCGCAATGCACAAGCTAACATTGGTGACCCAAAGTTTACAGCAGCATTCTCAAAATGCATGGCTTCCTGGTGGACAACCAAGGAATTTGATATTCAATGGCATTCGGTTGTTTCAGAGTTCAACGTCCAAAAGCATCCATGGGTGATTGAGAAGGGAAATACACGACACTTATGGGCACAAGCATATCTAACCGGTCATTTCTTTGCCAATATTCGCTCAACACAAAGGTGCGAGTCTATGAATGCTTCACTAGCTATTGCACTGAAACACAAGAAGACATATTTAGATGTTGTTCGTGCAATTGAAGATGGAATTAGTAGAATGCGTATGAACGAGTTGAAAGCGGATTACTTAAGTTCCCATACGAAGCCCTTCCAGATCACAAAACTGGTCGACCTTGAAAGCCATGCCGCTGCGATTTTTACCCGCGAATCTTTTCGTGTGTTCCAAGATGAACTTATATGGGAGACATTGTACCGGATTGAGGCAGAGATTAAGTCCTTATCAGATGAATGTCAACATTATATTTTGTCAAAGTACGCAGAAAAAAATAGGAAATTTGAAATTAGTTTTGATTCTCGTACGAAAACTCTAATTTGCTCCTACAAAAAATTCGAGACCGTTGGACTTCTGTGTCGCCATCAACTTCACATTTTGAAGCAATTGGACTACACATATTTGCCCGGGACTTTGATTCAAAGTAGGTGGACTAATGATGCGAAGGCTTCTGCACCCAGCTATGTTGATTTGAATGTGTCTCCAGAAGTGATGCAAATGGCAAAATTCGCTGCTCTACGTTCAACGTCAAGTAGGTTATGCTACATTGCATCAAAGACAGACGAGTCTTTCAAAATCGCAAGAGATGAGATGAAAAAACTAATAGAAGAATTAGAAAACTCGTTTGGTTTGAATGATTCAGTCAACCAGAGCATTGTAGTAAACAATGTTCATGACCCTCAACGAAAACAACGCAAGTGAAAAGAAGTGTCGAAGAACAAGGTCGAGAAGAAAATTAGGCGATGTGGGTACTGCAACGGTGAGGGACATAACAAACTAACATGTCCTCAAGTCAAGCTCAGTTTGAGTACAAGCACACAGCCTACATCAACTGATTTTTTCGAAGACGGAATGGAATGACAACGATATCCATATATCGTAAGTATCAACATGTCCTCAAGTCAAGCTCCAAATATTTTGAATGAAGGAAGAAAAACCGCGTTACTTAAAATTACCGACACAATATTAAAACGTGTCGATATAGGTTGTAAGACCTATTCGCTCATAAAACCAGTATATTTATACCGGTTATATTACAAAATTATCTATTACATTATAAATCTGGGTTTCGATGTGTAAATGTCGACACTTTTTTAAATGGTATCGACACATTTTTCTTCCAATCTGAACATAAAGTACCGACACAATATTAAAAAGTGTCGATATAGGTTGTAGACCTATTCGCTCATAAAAATGGTATATTTATACCGGTTATATTACAAAATTATCTATTACATTATAAATCTGGGTTCCGATGTGTAAATGTCGACACTTTTTTAAATGGTATCGACACATTTTTCTTCCAATCTGGACATAAAGTACCGACACAATATTAAAAAGTGTCGATATAGGTTGTAGACCTATTCGCTCATAAAAACGGTATATTTATACCGGTTATATTACAAAATTATCTATTACATTATAAATCTGGGTTCCGATGTGTAAATGTCGACACTTTTTTAAATGGTATCGACACATTTTTCTTCCAATCTGGACATAAAGTACCGACACAATATTAAAAAGTGTCGATATAGGTTGTAGACCTATTCGCTCATAAAACCGGTATATTTATACAGGTTATATTACAAAATTATCTATTACATTATAAATCTGGGTTCCGATGTGTAAATGTCGACACTTTTTTAAATGGTATCGACACATTTTTCTTCCAATCTGGACATAAAGTACCGACACAATATTAAAAAGTGTCGATATAGGTTGTAGACCTATTCGCTCATAAAACCGGTATATTTATACTGGTTATATTACAAAATTATCTATTACATTATAAATCTGGGTTCCGATTTGTAAATGTCGACACTTTTTTAAATGGTATCGACACATTTTTCTTCCAATCTGGACATAAAGTACCGACACAATATTAGAAAGTGTCGATATAGGTTGTAGACCTATTTGCTCATAAAACCGGTATATTTATATCGGTTATATTACAAAATTATCTATTACATTATAAATCTGGGTTCCGATGTGTAAATGTCGACACTTTTTTAAATGGTATCGACACATTTTTCTTCCAATCTGGACATAAAGTACCGACATAATATTAGAAAGTGTCGATATAGGTTGTAGACATATTCTCTCATAAAACCGGTATATTTATACCGGTTATATTACAAAATTATCTATTACATTATAATTATGGGTTCCGATGTGTAAATGTCGACACTTTTTGACAATGTATCGACACATTTTTCTTCCAATCTGGACATAAAGTACCGACACAATATTAAAAAGTGTCGATATAGGTTGTAGATCTATTCGCTCATAAAACCGGTATATTTATACCGGTTATATTACAAAATTATCTATTACATTATAATTCTGGGTTCCGATGTTTTTTCAATCGACAGTTTTTTAAATGGTATCGACATATTTTTCTTCCATTCTGGACATAAAGTACAGACACAATATTAAAAAGTGTGAAAACTTTGTTGTGGATATCATCGAAAACAATGCTATAGTCATGTGTTTCGATACATTTGCAAGCAGATGTAAAATACATTAGTATTGATATTTCAACAATACTCAAATGTATATGTACACATAGAAGCAAATATGGAATAATTAATGAAAATATACACACAATATAATCACACCAAAATATAAATACACAAGAATGTTCAAATAATGTACCGACAAACAAAATTAATCCGATGAAAAAGGGTTATTTCTAACGAAGTCCGGAACATTAGAGGCCTTCAACAAATTTTCCAAATACTCTCGTATGTTTCCGCATTTTTCTGAGGACATACATAAATAATTTCAATTATCAAACTAATGAGGTGCAATTTTACTAACAATAAACTAAATTCGCATAAGCATGAATAAATTTGTGTCATACCTAGAGCATTGTCGTTCGAATGGGAAGCAGCGTCAAAGGTATGTGGACATATGTAATTGTATTTCTATATAAACACATAAGTTGCTAAAATAATCAATGTCTGAACACCTGTTCAACTGGAAAAACATATTGCATAAATGCAACTTACCGGATTATAAATCATTTTTTCCGCTGAATCATCGACCAAAAGTGTATTTAGCTCGTTAAAATCTGGACACGTGTTCCAAACATCATTGAGATCTTTACAGTAGGTAACAGAATCATATGTTTTGCATTTTTTTGATCCTGTTCACAAACAGTCGAACGTAAATATGTAGGAATCATAGACAATGAAAAGTCAGCAAACTGTAATGCATTCATCTTACCCACACGAATAGAAAATGCTCGGAAAATACAGGTAGTTTCTCAAGTACACGGTCGACGTTATGCCTGAGATTGTAATCAAGTTTGAATGTTAACATTCAAATGTATATTAACGATTTTGACTACAGTAATTCAATTGCTTCAAACATGTTCTAACCTCATCTTTGAAGACCAAAGGGCAACAACAAAATTGTCGACACAAAATTGCATAAATTCAAATAATCCTCTTCTGAGGACAACATCTACAACATGAAGAAAATGAGATTAAAGTTCTACGCTTATATGTTAAAATAATGGATACAAAAGAATAGAATTAAAACCTGCAGGCAGTCTTGGGATGTAGGCAAGGACACCATTGAGATCAAAAATTAAAAGTTTTCTTGAAGGCGGCGTTGCAGACACGATATACTTGTTTTGATCATCATCATCATTATCATCGTCATCATCGTCATCATCTTCATCGTCAGCTTCATCGTCATCATCATCGTCATCTTCATCGTCAGCTTCATCTTCATTGACCGCTTGGTTGTCCACATCTGTTAAAAGAAAATAAAATACAGTTCAGAACGTGTAAATGTTAAGAAACATAGATAATGAATTACCTAACTCGTTTGATGTCATTGACGTAATTTGTTACGCAACATGGAGACTTCATGTTGCAATGATGAAATATCGGATCGCATTCCACTCACAAGGGAATCAATATGCTCCCGAAAATTGACCATGTATTCCATCACGGTCTTAATTGTGATATCCTCTGCAACTGGAGCTTCTTCCATCATTGCGTCTCCACTTGGTTGCTCTTCTTCATGGCCAACGGGGTCCATTTCCTCCCTCTCTTGATCTAATCCGACCTCCTTGACACGCTTCCAACCAAGTTTTTCAACAAAATCATATCCCGCTTTTTTAATAAATACCATATCAATCTTGCGGGTTAATCGAACAGGGGCGTCATGCGAAAAATCAACTTCCTTCTTCTTCAACAGATGGGTGATGACACATCCATATGGTAGTGTAGTTGAAATTGTTGCTCCCTTTGTGACCATATATACAATTGTATTAAATATGAGTTTTGCAATGTTTGGAGCCATTTTGGATTTATACTTTGCTATCCACCAATAATCGCTGTCTCGAAGCGTTGAATGTTTTCCCCCACTAGGCCGGATATACCATGTGAGCATTTTGTGAAACACTCTCGACTCTACATCGAGGTGAATTGGGCTATTTCTAGCAACCCGTTTAATTGTAGACCAATCTACACCATTTTCATCTGAATCCCCTGTATTCGCTACACCTAAACCCTCCGCAATAGTTTCTGGAGATATATATATATATCCTTCCCCATGACATGTGTATTAATTCCTTTTATATTAGTCTTATTAGGCTCATGCTGTAAGGAAGCATTGTTGTAGAAGACTCTAACTAGGTTGGGATAATATCTTGGTTCTACACCAAGGAATTCAAGCCAACCCCAAGATGTAAATGTGGATTTAAAACTAAATGCATATTTATCATCAAACAAGAAACACAGGTCAATGACAAGTTCGGGACGAATCTTCCTTACTTTAAAACTCGTCTGCCATCTTTGTTTCTCCATATCGGATCTAAAGTTCAGAGTTTCGAAGGACCTGATTTTCTCAGAAGAATCGTTTGTTACAGAAAGAGGTTGTGGTTGAGAAGAACTGGGTTGAGAAGAGCTTTGAGAAAGACCGCGCTTCTGACGCTGACGTTTTGGAGCCATTTTGGTTGGATGCTATTACAATGGAACACAAACACATTCAGGAAAAAAACTCCAATATAGAAATCAAACCCATAAAGTATCGATAAATTTACCTGAATATCTGATCGTCACTTATGATAACGCTAGAAGAAAGAGGAAGAGTTATCTTCTACGTGCTTGCCTTTATGTTTAGGGTTTCTCGATTTAGAGTACTATATATAGTGAACGGTGGAAAAACACTTGATATTTAAATTAGTATCGACACAAACTAAAAAAGTGTCGACACATTATTTAGACATATTCTCTCATAAAACCGGTATACTTGTACCGGTTAGATTGAAAAATTACATATTACATTATACTTTTGGTTTTTGATGTTTTTGGGATCGACACTTTTTATATATGGATCGACACTTTATGGTTGCACCCTGTTTTCCATTCATTCTGGACCAAAAATATCGACACAAACTAAAAAAGTGTCGACACATTATTTAGACATATTCTCTCATAAAACCGGTATACTTGTACCGGTTAGATTGAAAAATTACATATTACATTATAATTTTGGGTTTCGATGTTTTTGGGATCGACACTTTTTATATATGGATCGACACTTTATGGTTGCACCCTGTTTTCCATTCATTCTGGACCAAAAATATCGACACAAACTAAAAAAGTGTCGACACATTATTTAGACATATTCTCTCATAAAACCGGTATACTTGTACCGGTTAGATTGAAAAATTACATATTACATTATACTTTTGGTTTTCGATGTTTTTGGGATCGACACTTTTTATATATGGATCGACACTTTATGGTTGCACCCTGTTTTCCATTCATTCTGGACCAAAAATATCGACACAAACTAAAAAAGTGTCGACACATTATTTAGACATATTCTCTCATAAAATCGGTATATTTGTACCGGTTAGATTGAAAAATTACATATTACATTATACTTTTGGTTTTCGATGTTTTTGGGATCGACACTTTTTATATATGGATCGACACTTTATGGTTGCACCATGTTTTCCATTCATTCTGGACCAAAAATATCGACACAAACTAAAAAAGTATCGACACATTATTTAGACACATTCTCTCATAAAACCGGTATACTTGTACCGGTTAGATTGAAAAATTACATATTACATTATACTTTTGGTTTTCGATGTTTTTGGGATCGACACTTTTTATATATGGATTGACACTTTATGGTTGCACCCTGTTTTCCATTCATTCTGGACCAAAAATATCGACACAAACTAAAACAGTGTCGACACATTATTTAGACATATTCTCTCATAAAACCGGTATACTTGTACCGGTTAGATTGAAAAATTACATATTACATTATACTTTTGGTTTTCGATGTTTTTGGGATCGACACTTTTTATATATGGTTCGACACTTTATTGTTGCACCCTGTTGGCCATATTGTAAATTTGCCTTTTACTTTAAAGTATCAACATGACCCTTAATATGTATAAGAAACATGTACAACAACATACTGCTAACTTTTCTCATCTCATTCATAATTATATTCACATACAAAATTATAAATCGTATACAAAATTATAAATCTTATACAAAATTAACCCTACATTTACATCATTGCATCCTTTTGTTATTCTTATGTATTATGGCAGCTTTTGTTATCTCCTGTCTTCGTTCATTTTGATTGTGGCTTACGAGATCGTTTAATATTCGCGATCGATCCCAGTCTCCAACAACCTATATTCAAATTGTCAGAACGTTAAGTATTGTCAACTACAGCATTCAATCTACGACTTTTAACAATTTTACCACAAACGAATTTTTCTTTCCACTTACAAAATCACTAGTTGCCCCTGTAGAACCGATCGATTCCATCCACATCATCACATACATGCCGCAATCATGTCTGTTACAAAATTTGAAAACCACACATGTCAATTATGATGAATACTGCATAAATTAAGACTTCTATTTGTGATAACATTTCATACCCATTCAATTGCTTATTCTTCTTATGCTCCACAAATTTGAAATTTTTCAACGGATACTTTCCTAGAGATCCACAGGATTCAACCCAAATGCGTTTCTTATTATAAGAATCTAATATTTTAATCTGCATTAAAATAGAAGAAGTTATGATCCAAAAAAATTATGCATTATAATTTACATAATGTCCTTTCATACATACATACATACATACCAATCTCTTAGCATCCTTCACTCTCTGTTTAGCTGCTTCAGTTGTAAACATACTATCATATATTGTTGCAACACGATCTACCATATCCAACACCAACATATACCAATGTGAATTATGGTAGTTTATTGTGATCATGATCTGCAACAAATTTCACACCCAATTTGACAAAATTCAACATTCTATATCCGAAAACATCATTTGCAATTGGTATGGTGTCTTACCTTCTCATAGTCGGTGAATTTCACATAGTTATTCAGTATGGGACCCCAGAAGGTAGCAATACCCTCAACACTTTCTTTGCTGTTGGCATCCAACGCCTGCTGCTGCAATTACACAACAAACATTATTAATTTACCGTCTATAACACTACTTATCTCCATTTATTAATTTAACTCACCGCTAAGTGGTATGGAAGGTAGCCAATCCTCCGGAGTGACTTCTGAGAATCGTAGCATACTGTCCAGGCGAGCAAATCAATAACCTAACAAAATTAATTACACAATCAGAACATATTCAATAAGTTTTAACATTTTCTACTTTCTACTTACCACACCGCCAACCCATTCCGTAGGCTTCAACGTTGCAACGTCGTATACACTAACGAATTGATTTCCCATTGAGATTACAGAATATCTGTATGAATCATTAGGATTAATATGTTGTCATGAAATATTTAAATATAACTCACAAAGCAATATATTTCATTTACTCCGATTCTAACTCACTATTCCATAAATAATCACAAATTGTAGCTTCGATGTCATCAATTCCGCTTGGAATATCCGCTTTTTCAACCTACAATTTTGCATACAAATTTTTGTCACAACAGCATAATAAAAATCAAATTAAGTTTTCTTTTATTCAACTTACCTTCTGCTTCTTCTTCTAGGGTGCAGGACATTCCGAATCCAAATCTGCTGCTATAACACTCTCCGGTGTATAAATGACATCGACTTCCTTCCTCCTCATTTCTTCAATCTCTTCTTCTTCCTCCTCCCTCTTTTCTTCTTCATATTTTTTCAGTTCATCGTATTTTTTTTTTCTACATAGCTCTTCATCTCTTTTATTTCACCCTTCAATTGATCTCCTTCATCCAAGTATTTATCAACCACCCCCTTCACCCCCGTAAGTTCACTCCTCAATTCCACAACCTCCTTCACCACTCCCTCAAATTTTTCACCCGTCACCATCTTAATATCACCCCTTAACACCCCAACTTCTTTCACCACTTCACCCCTCAACACCTCTACTTCTTTCACCACTCCATCTATTTTTCCTTCCACTACCCCCTTATGCCTCTCAAGTGTATCTTCGACTCTCTCAAGTTTCTCTTCGACTCTATCAAGTTTCTCTTCGACTCTTGATTGTCTTTGCATGATTTCAAATTGGATTTTTTTTATATCAGCCAATTCAGACATCAAAATGTCGAAGTTACTCTGTTTTCCCTCACCTTCGTCCCACTCACCGTCATCCCCCAATACAACCATCCCTCCTTTCTTATCCTCTGCCTCCACTGTCTCCTCTACATCCTTGCCAATAACCTTCAAAATTAAATTACAATATTAAGACATTGATTATATTCTTAATATTATTTAATTACATTTATTACCCTTTCTTGCTTCTTCGCTCTATCCAACTTCAACTTCACCATCACTCTAACCACCTCTTCCTTCCCCCATGCACGGATGCGCGCCACTCCGGTTCTTTCATAAGCCGGCATTGCCTCACAGCCCGACCAAAAATCGAACAGTGCAACCTGCATTTATAATAAAATTTATATTTTTATATAAAAACACAAAAAAGTTATTCAACTCATTTACCTCTAAGATTGCTATGCACCCTTTGAGGTATCTCTGGCTGCCCTTTTTAAAGGTGATTATTGATTCAAACAATCTCGAATGGATATATTCAGCCCAATTGAATTCACCCTTCAAGCCTTCATCACAAATGAGCTTCATATGTTCTTTGTTCGTTGACGTATTACCCGTTGGACAAAGAAAGATACCGACAAGGTATAATAGAACTCTGGCCTTCAGCTCATCCCCAACGTAAGATCCACTTTTTATTTCCTCTTCAATTTTAGCATATGTCACCTTATGCTTTAAACCATATTTGGAGGCAAGTGCTTTCCAGTCCTTACTCTTACAGACTTCTACAACACTTTTGCCTTCATTTTCTACCCCCAATACGACTGCAGCACATGGGATCCCGAGAGGAAATGAAAAATCACCATATTAGCAATACATTGTCTGACATCAAATTGCGCCATCAAGGATCGACACAATTCCCTTCTCCTTAAGGTGTTTAATTAATAAATTCACCCTTTTAATCTTGTCGACACTTCCTACATTTTTTAACAATATATAATGTTATAGTTCTTATATATTTTGTATCAACGTATTTACAAGTTTAATGAATACCTTATTTTCATGTGCTTTCCTCCGTTCTTTGTATTCTTTACTATCATTCATTGACTGTGTGATGTAAGGTTCCTTTTCAGCATCACCCATTGAATTCCATTTGGACCTCACATCTTTTGTCACCTAATATAAAACATAAACGTTTCTTAATCAATACATTAACACTAAATACTACTCAATGTCAATTTCATTTTACATACCGAACCGCTCTGTGTGCCATCTTCCTTCATCATTTTGCATTCGGCCATACTGTCAACATTTAAAATTTGTAATCAATTTAAAGTTTATCGATACTTTAATCCAATTACCATTTCAACAATAATAACAAAAGGACATTGATACTTACTAGAAGTACATATATCCACCCTTTGGTTGCTTTCGAGTCTCGGCCTCAATTTCAAAGTCATCTGCTCCACCAACAATTTTCCAACCCATTGACTCCATTTTTCCTTCATATATCAGTTTACGCAAATCAAATTATTTTGTTACATACACTTTATTCAATATACAAATATAGATAACTACTCTTGTGGTAAAACGGTTTTCTTCAAAAGAATTTGAATGGCCACACCAAAATGTGTCGGCACATTTATACAACCTATAATATCATTTTCTACCTATAATATTTAATAAAAGTATCGACATTTATATTTTTCCTTGAATATCACTTTCTACCTGCAATCGGTCTCAAATGCTTCTTTACTCCAAAACCCCAAACAACACATAAAAACCCTATCGCGATTACTGTAATAATAAAAAATTAGGGTTTCGACAACATACTTTTCGATTCGACTGCAGCAACAAACAAACAAACTTCGCTTTAGAAACGCCTTCTGAAATGCAGCAACAATTACGCTTCGATTTCAAAAACTCGTCCGTTCTATCTATTTTCAGAGGATATTTAGCTTATATTTTCATCGGATATGTTATTTATATTTAATCGATACAAATACAAAAGTGTCGATACTTTTATGTCAGGTGTCGATACTTTCGAAAGGATAATTACCTATTTCTTTGAAAGTGTCGATAATTTATTATACGTACTTATGAAAGTATCGACACTTTCAATATATCCGGTATCATTTTACCGGTTTTATCATTTTGATACCGGTTTTATCATATTTTTACCTGTTATATCGTTGTGGATCGATATATTTTTTTTAAACTATCGACACATTATAGGCGCTAAAACTGTTTCTCTTTTAAATTCACAAAGTGTCGATCCTTATATAAAGTATCGACACTTTTAATATATCCGATAACGTTTTACCGGTTTTATCATTTTGATACCGATTTTATCATATTTTTACCTGGTATATCGTTTTGGATCGATACATTTTTTAAAAGTATCGACACTTTATAGGATTTAAAACTGCTTCTCTTTTAAATTCACGAAGTGTCGATCCTTATATTAAAGTACCGACACTTTAAATGTATCCGGTAGCGCTTTACCAGTTTTATCATTTCTATACAGGTTTTGTCATAGTTTTACCTGTTATATCGTTTTGGATCGACACATTTTTAATTTGGATCGACACGAACCGGTAGCACAATTTTTTAATATTTCTTCATGACTTAGACCTACTTTTATAAGTATGAACGCTTTTATAAAAATGATATATACTTTTTTTAAAGTTATGTAATTTATGTTTCAATTTTTTTAATAGTGTTTCATGTTTTCCACCTACAATATTAATTTAATAATTTCATTTACACAAAAAAATATTTGATTGTTTTGATATTTTATAAAATATTATTTAGAATTTAAATTTAACAATATTAACCAAAGATAATAATAAATATATTTTTACAGTGAAATAAGTATGAACACTTTTATAAAAAGGATAGATATTTTATAATATAACAGGTAAAAATATGACAAAACCAGATTCATTATGACAAAACCGGTAAAATTTACTTGATATGTTAAAAGTATGGACACTTTTATAAAAATGATAGATACTTACCGATAACCAAAGTTTACCGGTTACCAAATTTTTTAATAGTTTTTCATATTTTCTACCTAAAACATTATTAGTTGTTAACATAATAGGTACCGCTAAACCGAATTTATTAAATACATTTTAATATATCCGGTACTACCATATATTAGTCGTATATTAACCCACCTTTCAACAATCTCCATCTCCAACAAGGATCAACTTTGGCAAGAGTTGCTCGTGCAAAATATAAAATTATTGATGTCATACATGAGTCTATGAATAGAAGAGTCTGTACCCGTCCTTGGAGAGGTATCATTTGGGATGAGGTTAGAAACAGTATCATTTGGAGTTTGGGCAGTGGCTCTACGGTTGATTTTTGAATGATTCATGGATAGGGGAGTTTGGACCTTTGCGGGATTTGTGTTTGGCTCATGGTGATACCGCTCCACCTGCTACACCGGTGGAATCTCTTGTCACTCAAAATGGTGAATGGTCGTGGGACATTATTCTACCGTTGCTCCCGAATTTGGCTCGCCTCCATCTCGCTACCATCAAGCCACCAATTCCTGCAAGAGACGGATAGTAAAAAGGCTCTCTCCGCTCTTGAATGGGGCAAGGATCTGAGAGTTTTATCGTCAATGACACCAAACACAGCAATTGTCACCGTTTAATCTGTTTAGGCTATTGTTAGTCTACCCTCTAATTTAAAAAACAATAATATTATTGCGGAATACGGCTATCGAATAGAGCAAAAGCGTAACTAATAATTTGAGAAAATAAAAATGAAGATAAAGAAGACACATTTTACGTGAAACACCCCTAAATAATATAGGATAAAAACCACCGACAAAGGTATAAGAATTTCACTATGAGAAAATAGGAATTACAACTTCTCTCGATCCAACAAGTAGAAAACAATGACAATTCTCTCTTGATAAAAGGAAGAAAACAACTCTCAAGAAACTCTCTAAATTCTCTAGTATTGAGAGAAAGCTAGAATGATATGGGATGATTTTGAAGCTAAATGGGTTAGGGTATTTATATTTGAAGCTTAAAGACTAATCTTGTAAATACCCTAAATTAAAGGGACTAATTCAACAATTTCACCATACCATAAAATTCAACAATTTCGGTGCCAACTTTTTTCATCGAAAAACCACTGAAAGTTTCAGCTTAATTTGACAATTGTCGCTGCCACCGAATTTGACTTTTGAACAATCTCTCACTTGAAGATTTGATTGGAACAATCATATCTTCACACCACTCTTTCTACCTTGTACCTTTATGTTGCTTACGTTTCTGACAGGCCATAAGAGGATCGACACCAAGTAAATTTATCAGCATTGATCACCTTCGTCATGAAATCTGCTATGTTGTCTTTGATATGGATCTTCTGCATATCTATCGTCCATTCTTCCACCTTTTCATGAATGAAATGGTACTGAACTCATATGTATTTTTTCCTTGAATGAAATGCTGGATTCCTTGCTAAATGCAAGGCGCTTTGACTGTCACAAAACAGAGAGACATACTCTTGATTGTGCCCAAGCTCCTCCAATAGCATCTTCAACCAAATTGCTTCCTTACTGGCTTGTGTAGCTACTACATATTATGCCTCTGTTGTGGATGTAGCCACAACTGACTGCAATTTTGAAACCCAGCTTACAGCTCCACCAGCAACTTTGAACACATATCCTGTAGTAGATTTGATTTTATCCAAATCCCCTGTATAGTCAGAATCAACATACCCATTGATAAGTAAATTTGATCCTCCGTAACATAATGTAATATTTGAGGTCCTTTTGATGTATCTCAGGATCCTCTTTACTGTATTCCAATGCTCTTTGCATAGATTCTCCATGTACCGACTAATCACTCCCACTACTTGTGCAATGTCTGGTCTTGTGGATATCATAGCGAACATTAAACTTCCCATTATCGATGCATACGGCACTCGAGACATCTCCATCATCTTCACTGGTAGGACTCATACTGGAGGATAATTTGAAGTTAATAGGAAGAGGGATAGAAATTGACTTACAATCCTGCATGTTGAATCGTGACAAGATATTCTTCAAGTAATTCTTTTGTGAAAACCAAATCTTCCTATTACTTCTGTCTCGACGAATTTGCATCCCTAGAATCTTGTTTGATGATCCCAAGTCCTTCATTTCAAATTCTCTAACCAGTTGCGCCTTCAATTCTTCAATATGATCTTTGTTGGGTCCTGCAACCAACATGTCATCCACATACAACAACAATATAACAAAATCGTTATCACCAAACCTCTTGAAATAAACACAAGGGTATGCATTAAGTCTGTTGTATCCAATGCACATAATGAAGGAATCAAATCTCTTATACCAACACCTCAGTGCATGCTTTAGACAGTACAGAGATTTGTTCAACCTACAAACCAAGTTCTTTTCTCTTTCTTCAAAACCTTCAAGTTGGAGCATATAAATCTCTTATTCAAGATTTCTATGAAGAAAAGCTGTTTTAACATCTAGCTGCTCTAGATGTAAATTCAATGTAGCACACATTGCCAAGACTACTCAAACTATTGTTAGTCGAACCACGGGAGAAAAGATTTCATTGAAATCGATATCTTCTTTTTAAGCATATCCTTTGACCACCAGTCTTGCACGATACCTCTCAACTTGATCATTACCATTTTGCTTGATTTTGAAGACCCATTTTTTACCAATTGGCTTCCTTCCTTGTGGTAGTGGCACAAGGTCCCATGTATTACTTTTAAGAAGGGATTCAATTTCTTCTTGCATCATCATCATCCACATTGAAGCATCTGAGCTATTTATTGCCTCCTGGTATGTTGATGGCTCACAGTCCTCTGTTAAAAGGCAGTATGCAATATTTTCTTCTATAACATAATCTGAGTGGCAATTAGGACGTCTTCTCACACGATCTGATTGACGAGTTGTTGGAGCTTCAGAACTCTCTTGTTCATGTTCATCATGTGCTGGTTCTACTTCATAAGAATCTCCTTGTTCAAACTCCTTTTCCACATGTATATGTGTAGTCTCTGACTTTTCAGTGCTATCATCTTCTTTTTTTCTTTGTATTTTATCTTCTACAAAGATAACATCCCTGCTAATGATCACTTTACGGGCAGTGGGATCCCACAAGCGATACCCCTTTACTTCATCAGCATACCCCAAAAATTTGTATTTCCTAGATTTTGGATCCAACTTTGAAATTTCTTGGGAGTTGTACATCACGTACACAATACTTCCAAATACATGGAGGTTTGAATAATCAACTGGTTTACCAGTCCACATCTCCATTGGTGTCTTCAGCTCTATTGCAGTTGATGGAGCTCGATTCACCAAATAACAGGCGTTATTGACTGCTTATGCCCAAAATAATTTTTCTAGGCCTGCAGCCCTCAACATTGCTCTTGTTCTTTCTAACAAGGTTATGTTCATCCGGTTTGCCACTCCATTCTGTTGAGGAATGTTCGCCACTGTGAACTGTCTTTTGATGCCTTATTTTCTACAAAAGTTATCAAATTCTTCACTTGTGTATTCTCCTCCATTATCTGTTCGGAAACACTTGAACTTATTTCCAGAATCAAGTTCCACCCGCGCTTTGAATTTTTAAAAGTTGAAAACACATCTGACTTCTTCTTAATAGGGCACACCCAATATTTCCTAGAGTAGTCATCAATAAATGAGACAAAGTATTTTGCTCCGCCTAGGGATGTAACTGGTGCTTGCCATACGTCAGAATGAACAAATTCTAGAACACTTTTTCCTCTAGAATTTGACGTGTTGAATTTCAACTGGTGTTGCTTACTTGTTATGCAATTCTCACTCAAAGTAAGTGATACATTTGTTAAGCCTAGAAGTAGCTTTTGCTCCACAAGGAATTTCATTCCTTGTTCTGACATGTGTCCAAGTTTCTGATGCCATAACATTGCAGAATCTGAACTACATGAGGCAACAGAGGCTTCTTCTTCTAGCAGAGTCTCTCCCTTCAGCATGTACAAGTTTGATGCTATCTTTTAGCCTTTCATCACCACAAGCGCTCCACGGAATACCTTCATGATTCATTTCCGTGTTTCAATCTTTCTTGCATTATTATCCAACAATCCGTAGGATAATAAATTTTTCTTCAGGTCTTTCACGTGCCTCACATCTCGAACAACTTTAATTGTTCCATCATACATCTTCAATTTAATGGTTCACATACCAACGATCTCTAAGGCATGATCATTGCAACTATACACAGATCCTCTTGAGACAGGTTCATAATGATAGAACCATTCTCTTTTTGAGGTCATGTGATATATTGCTCCTGAATCAATGAGTCATATATCTGTAAATCTCTTTCTACCTTCCACGGTGGTTGATGTTTCACAACATATAACATCTCCATCATCTGAAGTGTTTGCGGTATTGCCTTGTAGATTGGAGTTTTTGCCTAGACTCCAACAATCCTTATTCAAGTGACTCTTCTTTCCACAGTTGTAGAACTTTAAATTCTTTTTGTTTCTCGACATCGATCTACCATATTTGTGATTGATGCTTTGGCCACGTTCTGTTGATCTCCCTCTCATCATTGTCAACGCTTCTGCTTGTTGCAGATTTACTTGTCTTTCTTCCTTGTTCTAGCACCGATTTTCTTCTTGTAAAACAACAGCTGCAACGTCATTGAAGACTAGACTGGTGACATTACTGTTTGTCAAGTGATGATGAGTTGATCATACGAATCAGGTAGACTTTGAAGCAGAAGTTCAGCACATTCTTGTTCTCCTAACGTACATCTAAAGGATGTAAGCTGGGGAAATAAAGTGTTCAATGTGTTTAAGTGTTCCGTCACTGAAGTAGATTCTGGTATACAGAGAGTGTACAATTTCCTCTTAAGGAAAATTTTATTGTGCAACGATGTGGCATGGTACAGTTTGGTGAGATGATCCCATATCTCTTTAGATGTCTTCTTCTCCTCGATGCTTAACAATACTTCATCTGCTAATGCTAGATGAAAGTTTGCCTTAGCATTCTCATCCATTTCGATCCATTTGTTGTCATTTGTGAAATCTACCGGCATTTCACTGATAGCTGATGGACAATCGTCTTTCCTCAGAATGACATTCATCTTCAATTTTCACAATGAGAAACTTCTTCCATTGAACTTTTCAATATCAAATTTTGTTGTCATAGTTTCTATTACGGATAGCTCCCACTATTTCACAATCGTGAATAGTTCTTTGGAACCTTCAAAGAATAGGTAATACCTTCTTATTTTCTTATGTTGGAGGATCCACCTTTTAGTGGCAACTACAAAGACAATAAGTATATATTACACACTCTAATCTGGCTCTTGATACCAATTGTTGCGGAATACGGCTATTGGATAGAACAAAATCGCATCTGATAATTTGAGAAAATAAAAATGAAGATAAAGAAGACACAAATTTTACGTGGAAAACCCCTAAATAATATAGGGTAAAAACCACAGGCAAAGGTAGAAGAATTTCACTATTAGAAAATAGGAATTACAACTTCTCTCTATCTAACAAGGAGAAAACAATGACAATTCTCTCTTGATAAAAATGAGAAAACAACTCTCAAGAAACTCTCTAAATTCTTTAGTATTGGGAGAAAGCTAGAATGATTTGGGATGGTTTTGAAGGTAAATGAGTTATGATATTTATAGTTAAAGCTTAAAGACTAATCTTGTAAATATCCTAAAACACATGGACTAATTTAACAATTTTACCATGTCATAAAATTCAACAATTTCGGTATCAACCTTTTACACCGAAAAACCACCGAAAGTTGCAGCTTAATTTGACAATTGCAACTGCCACAAAATTTGACTTTTCAACAAATTTACCATCTGATTTTATATAAATTATTTTTCAAAATATATTTTTAGTGAAACTGATTAATGTTTAAGCCCAAACACTTATAATTAATGCTTTAAGCATATAGAAAATCAATTGAATAAGTGAGATTTGAAGAGAACTTGAGAATCAAGAGTTGGCAGTTATTAAATGCTGGAAATTAACCACTACTAGCATCCCTCCCCACTTCAATTTTGCATCCCCAAAAGAAAAACTCTATCTAACAGCTAAAATGAGATAGGCCTTTGTTCAAGAACCCAATCAAGTAAAAGATAAAAATGGTGCGATTGGGTCCCCTCCCCCCTCCTTTCTGATGCAGATTCTCCCCATCTGTTTGCCATTTTACTGTATTGTTCCTTTCACTCTTCTGCCACACTTGTCTCTTACTTATCTCCTTCATCAGACCACCACCCACCATCACATACACCAATTTATGAACCCTTTCCCTTCCTTTTCTTCCTATTCACTCTTCTCATTGCTACCCTTTTTTTTAACTACTTGCATTGTCTTTTTTACTTTGCAGCAGCAGTAAGTTTCTTATGTACTTGCAGTTGATATTTTCCATATCACTGTTTTCTATTTTTTGGGGTCAAAAGCAACAGTTTTTGGGAGCCCAATGCTCATGTTACTGCTTCATCATCATTATGAGTTCCCTTATTTCTCTCCTCCGTAACACCTCTACTTTAGTTTCCCCACTTTGCTTTCTACTTCTTCTGTCTTCAACCTCTTCCCTCTATCAGGTTAGGATTCAAGCCTTACTTAGCTCTCTCTTTTATTTCTTTCACCATATTTGATCTCTGATGAATTTAGTAATGGGTTCTGGGGTTTTCAACAGGGTTTATATTTTGAAGAGAAAACAAGGCTGGGATCAACTCCTCCAAGATGCCACAACAAGTGCAATGGTTGCCACCCTTGCATGGCAGTACAAGTTCCTTCACCATTTCAACGAGCTGATTCCAGCAAAGCCATGGAGGTTTTTGGGCCAGCATCAGCCAATCAATACTCCAATTACAAGCCTCTTGGTTGGAAATGCCGCTGTGATGATCACTTTTACAACCCTTGAAAAAAAGATCAAATCTTTTAGTACCTAAAAGAAAATCGTTTAATAGGATATTTAGGTAAAAAAAAGAATACATTATCATGGCTTATAATCATTATGTATAGAAGTTGCATCTGGCAACAGTTTCCGTGAGTGCTTTGTTTTTTTATTTTTGGATAGTCTTGCTTGATTTTCTAATGGATTATGTTAGTATTTTTTTTTCTGCTAATAAATGTTAGTGTTGTTTACTACATTAATTACTTCTTTAACGGATATGACATTTTAATACGGGTTAGATCCATTCTATTATTTCATTATTTTTAATATATATATATATTATATATAAAGATCACTTATAAATATTAGGAAACACTACTTCATATATCATTAAATTTTATCCAGTATTTTATTTAAATTATTAAAATTTTAATTTTATCAATTATAACATTAAACTTTAATTTTATATTTAATTATATCAATCTATCGTTAAGTTAATAATGAGACGATGACATGCTTAATGATTGTTGACGTGATATATCACACCAAAATGATATCTTTTTAGTACGGTTGTTTTAATACTTAAAACGACATAATTTTAAACACTAAACTTTAGATATTAACATATGCCGCAATCTAATTAGAAGATTAAATTTAATGAATTTAATTAAAATTAAGATCAAATTGACTAAGTAATAGAGACCAAATATATAATTATACTAAAATATTTAATTGACATGTCATCGTCTATTATTAAATTTAATGAATTTAGATTTTAACTGCTGACGTCTTAATTGAATAATTTATATAATTTAATAGTTTGATTGACGAAATAGAATAATAATTGAGTGATTACAGGCGTTTTTCCCGAAACATCATCTTTTACCATTAATTTTCTCTGTCAGACACCCTTCAGACTATTTTTCTCGATCTAACACCATTTGCAGTAAGACGCCCCCTGCAGAGCGCTTTACGCTGATCTGGCGCCACGTGGGGTAAGGCGCGCCCCCTGAAGTGTGCCTTATGCTGACATGGACACACGTGTCTAAAGCGCGGTCCCTGGGGCACGCCTTACGCAACGCGGGACAGGGGCCGCACTTTTCAATTATCACATGCTCAATTATCACACGCCTTACCCGAACCTCTCGGCTTTAAAGCATCCTCTCTCGGGTATAAATAGCCCTCTCCTCGTAAGCTCTCTCACAATTCCCTCTCAACCGAGAAATTAATACAACAATCCTTTCAACCAGTAAATAACACCCGACAATCCTCTTATATTTGATTCAAAAGTTCGTTCGATATTTAGTTATAAGGTAATTTTGTTATAATATTTTTTTATTATACTTTTTGTTTATTATGATTATTTGAAAATAATATTATAGTAATTGTTTTCAATTAATTTCTATGACAGTTCAAGGGGAAAACGGGAGCATACGTCGAAAATTTTTTGCGGTGTAGGTAATAATATAAAATTATATTATTTAAATTTTTTATGTTTATGTGCAAAAAATTTATTGTGTTATATTTTCGTTCATATATTATTTATTTAATCAGGTTTGTTTCAGTTGTTTTTTTTACAGATATAATATTGTCGCACTTTTAAACTCTAAGAATGGTGCGACTTTCAGTTATTGTTTATTATGATGGAGAAATTCGAGGAGATGAAACCGACGTTGTTTTCGTATCAAATGAGCGTGTTAAAATATTATTCAAGAGAAACATAACTCTTGAGGAGTTGATAACGAAGATTTCGAGGAAGATTCATGTTGGAAGTAGTAGAAGAATGTTGTCGTTGCAGTACAGATTTCCAACATCATTGTTGTCATTAACTTATACATCGTTCGAACTATCGAACAATGATGATGTTGAAATGATGGTTGATTATCAAAGTAATTATTCAGACGACGATATTGAGATGTATGTAAAGTTTGTTCAAGTGCGTGCTGTTCGGGGTCATTTATTAAGCTCCCACTACGGGTTGGCTGAACAAGTTGACAACCCAACTACAGTAATGTGTAATGATTTTAACGCCATAATGGGAAATCCGCATCATGGCGTCACATCAACTTCAATGGGGAGACATTCATCCGCAACTCCTTACGATATGTACGTCCACGAACAATCCGTATGGCAACATCACGTCCAGTTCATGGGGAAGGCATTCATCTGCAAATTTCTTTTACCTTAATATGGAGATGTCATCGACGCAACAATCTGTGCAGTTTCCATTTGACACGATGGCTTCAAGCTCCAGGGGGAGGCATTCCACTGCGAGCTTTTTCGATCTTAATGTCGATATGCCATCTAGTTCAAGGGGAAGACATGCAAGTAGTAGGTTCTTCGATCTAAATATGGAGAGCATAGAGGAACCATAATCTCCACAAAAAGAACCATTTCGTGAGCCTGGTGCGGATGGTGCTGAGACTGGACTATTCATTCACCCAGATTCACCGCAATTCAACTCCGATGATGATGATAACGTAGATGAAGTTCCATTAAATGTGGCACAAACAGACCCTCCAACACACATGTATGAAGCTGATTATGGTGCAATGTACGGGCCAGAATTTGCGGATATGCCTCATCTCGGTAACTATGGATATTACTCATCAATAAATAATGGTGAGTTATCTTTAGGCATGGAGTTTCAAGAAAAGAAGAAGCGATGATGGCTATAAAAAAATTACAATATCTGTAATTATGTTCAATCGAGAGTCGACCGCTCCACGATAGAAAAATATGTATGCTACTGTGCCCGACGCAAAAACGAATGCAATTGGATGGTTCGCGTATCGAAGAGGAAGAGGAAAAACTACATATGGGAACTAACAGTATACAACGGTCCTCACACATGTTGTGCTGGAGGGGTCAACCAAGATCATCACATTTTGGACTTTGAAGTGATATGCCAAGACATCATGCCCATGGTAAAAGAAAGCTCTCATATAGCTGTTGCTGTGTTGATTTCAGCTATACAATCGCAGTATGGGTACACTGTCTCCTATAAAAAAAACTTGGTTGGCAAAACAAAATGCCATTGTCAAACTTCATGACGAATGTGATGCATCTTACAAAGAACTTCCAGGCTGGTTTAGGCTAGTGCGGAGGTTGAATCCTAGGACAATTGTGGACTTTGAAACCTCCTATGCATACCATAATGATCGAGTTCTTCGCGATCGATGTCAATTTTACCAGGTTTTTTAGACTTACCCACAGTGCGTTAATGATGTCAAATATTGTAAGCATGTGGTCTAGATCGACGTGACTTTCTTGTATGGAAAATACAAGTAAGTTTTATTATTGGTTGTTTTCCAAGATGGCAATCGCAACATTCTTCCAGTTGATTTTGCTCTTGTTGAAGGAGAAGATATAGATTCTTGGGCTTTTTTCCTCCGAAACTTACGTGCACATGTTATCACGAGGGAAAAAATCTGTGTCATTTCAGATCGCGGAGCTGGGATCAAAGCAGTAATAGAGTCTTTGGGTCCAATATGGCAACCACCCTTTGTCCAACATAGGTATTGTCTCCGACACATTACTGCGAACTACCATAGAAGGTATAAGAAGAATGACGAGTGTCAATTAATTGTGTGCATGGGTAAGTAAAACTGATGTAGTTTGTTTTCTTTCGATCATTTTAATTTTGCAAAGAAAGCAAGTTAGTAAGTTATAAATTTTTTATCAGGTTACGAACTAGTTCCTCAAACGTTTGAAGCAATGCTTCAAGATTTGCGGGCGAAAAACGAGGAAGGATACGATTACATCAGCCTCATCGATAAAGAAATGTGGACGAACGCATATGATGGTGGATATCGATATGGACATATGATAACCAACTTGGCTGAGGCAATCAATTCAACCTTAAAGGGTACACGCCACTTACCTGTAGCGGCTTTGGTAAAAACTATATATTTTTGTTTGGGGTGTAAAGCTCGGGGGACAAGCTCAAACCTGGATGCAAGGCGGTCATGTCTATCACCCTAGATTAGTTGATATCTACAAAAAAAAATTGTTGCATCAAATGGAATGTCTGTAACAAGCTTCTCTAGAAGAAATGAAATGTTTCGTGTTACAGAGTTGTCGCGACCTCTTCAAGGGATTGAAGTTGTGTCGTTAAGAGTAAATCTAAGGGACAAAACGTGCGACTGCGGGTTTTTTCAAGCTCTGAAGTATCCATGCTCTCATGTGATAGCAGCTTGCTCGCATACTTGTCAAGACTATAACTGTTTTGTGGATCCCGTATACAAGTTTTTAAGTTTTACGAATTTGAGTTCCCCTTATAGGTAATGACAAAGACCCTGATAAGGTTCAGGATTGGCTTCCGATTGTACCAAATCCAACTTTATTGAGGGAGAGTGGTCATCCAAAATCCAATCTAATTCATTGTGATATGGATATTCGAGAAAGATCTAGACAAGACAGAAGATGTGGGCATTGTATAAACCCAGGACACACTAGAAAAACATGTCCACTTCTGCTGTCATCAAGTAACAATTGATGAGGAACTGATGTAATTGTTTATCAAATAAGAACTCTTGTACTTTAATTTGCATTTACTTCAAGTTAATGTCATTCGATAACCGCTGATGAAGATTAAAAAAACGATACCAGAATATGAGATTGGACGCTGGCTTTATATGTGATTATAATAAAAGAGATAATAAGTGACAAACTGAAGAAAGTTTTCGAACACAATTATTAAATTTTATCAAACTAATAACAATTTGGTATTTGAATATAATTTTAAATATAACAAACTTACAATAAGTATTAAATGGTAAATGATAAACAAATTACAATAGCTGATATTAAATGGTAATAAACAAAATTAACCAAAATACATTAACAAAAAGTCCAACAAATTTAACAAAATAAATTAAAACAAATCCAACCAAATTAATGAAATAAAGTAAGTATTAAATGATATATAATAAAAAAAATTACAAAAAAAAGTAAACAACTAAATAAAAATATAATAAAAAAAAATCTATCGATGCCTACGACGCAAATGTGTTCTGCAGGGCGTGGCTGTCGGTCTTGAAGAGGATTTTTTCGTATCACTGGTTGTGACTCATCGCTGTCATCATCATCACCATCATCATCGTCATCGTCGTCGTCGTGAGCAACTACATTAGGTTGATGAGGAGCTGATGACGATGAAGCACCTCCATAGAATAAGGACCCTAGAGGTATATGACTGACTATCCCACCAGCCTACGAAAACTGGGAAAACTCATAAAACCCAGACATCGCTGAGTGTGAAAACTATACAGGAGGTGTCTGTGCTGCGACCATGGGTGATGAGGTTGAACCTGCCAAAATGTGGGCATATGAATCCCAAGTCAGATCTGTAAACATAGAACCATAATATCCTCCAGGATGGGTCATAAAACTCTGCGACGGTTGCGGTTGCGGGGTCATAAAACCAGGTGATGGTGGCGACGGTGGCATCGGGTAAGGGAACGATAGTGGCGACATCACATATGGCTGTAGTATGTAAGTCGCTGTAGACGGTAGCTACTGTGAAGGTCCTGCTGGTGCAGCTGAGGATGAACCGGAAGCACCTGCTCTCCATCCATGAGTCGGGGGATTATGTCGCTGTGTCGGTGAACGTCTCTGTCGAAGTCGCTAAAAAGTCCGCCCTCGTGCATCCTCAGAAAACAGAAACGATTTCCCGTTACTGTTAAGTCACTCATAATAACCATCAGCAACCATAAAGAGGTCAGTAAAAATGGGCTCTCTACGGGGAAGGCGCCGATATCGATCCTCCCACAGCACGACCCACTCATGATGCCTCATCAGCCAACTGTATCGGTCTTGCCATGTCTATCTGTGCTATGCAACACGTCCATATTGCGAGGTGCTTCCGGAATTGGTTGAAAACAACCAAATTGCTGGAGCACGCGATCAGTTGAGTGCCACTCGACGATCGCATAATAGATCAAATGGACCATCGTCATCTAAACATCTAATGGGCTCCTCAACTCAGGTGGGATCACCATCCTCACATCATCATTAGAATATGACACCCATTCAAACTAAAACAAATATATATAATTTTTATCAAAATAATAATCTAATTATACAACTATAATCTAAAATTGATTTTTAAGCATTAAAATGCATACTTGTGTGACAGCCTTCTGATCGATTAGCACCTTAATTTTTTTTTAAATCATAAGGTAGCTCCTGATGATTTTTCCTATCAGTAGACCACCTATTCAAGGAAAACAAAATTTATTATACACTATATAAAATGATTAATATACGAAATCAGTTTTATAATTACTAGAGGTGGGTATACGGGCTACCCGCCTGTTTAGCCCGCGGGTTTTAACGGTGTGGGCTTAAACGGAGCGGGCTAAAAAGCCCGCATTCATAAACAGTTTTGAATTTTAAGGCCCGCGGCCCGTCCATTTAACCCGCGGGCTAAACAAGCTTACCCGCGGCCCGTTTAATAAAAATAATTTTAAATGCTTTAAATGCAATAAAAAATAATGTTTTAACTTACTACATCTTTAAAAATGATCGAGCAACTTGAAAAGGAAGGTAACACCGTCAAAATAATAAATAATATTTAAATTTTATTTTAAATAGCCGGAAAATGATTATAAAATAATATTTTTTTAATATTTTAATCATTAATATATATATATATATAATGATATAATTACTTAAACTTAAATTAAAAAAACAATATTCACTTATATCACCAAATTGAAAAACAAATAAAACAATAACCACATTATACTTTTATAAAACACGATTATTTAAGGTTATAATATGAAGACACATAAGTGTCTGAAAGCAGAAATTCAAACATAAAAATTCAACAAAGTTAAACATTATACAAATCTAACAAGAAAGTTGTCAAGTGTTCCTAATAATTGTATTTTATGGATAATTTAGAGAAATACTAAAACATAATATGAAAATATAAAATAAAATACTTACAGTATAAGAGTAAATTTGAAAGTTACAATTATACTAAAATTGATAAAATATAAGTAATTAATTTGTTAAAATATATTTATTTTGTAAAAGTCTTTAAAAGTTGAAAAGTATGTTTTCAATTTTTTCTTTTACTTTTCTTTCTTATTTTTAATCCAAATATTACGTGTCATGTGATATATTATTAGAATATCACGTGACTTTTTATAATTAAAGAACAAAATGGATAACATACTTCACGAAAAAAATAAAGGTCAAAATTAAATTAAAAAATCTTTAAATACCAAAATGATAATGATGTATATTTAAATGAAAAAAATATTAAGCAACGGTAAAATTATGACAAACGCCCTAATAAATTTAAGAACTACAATAGTTATAAGTATAATCATATTTATAGGTAATTTATTTTCTTTTTCTATAAAATTCTTTAAGTTTATTTTCTCTAAAATTTTATAAATTTTAAATTAAGCGGGCTTTAGCGGTTTAACGGGTAGCCCGCGGTTATACCCATTAAACCCGCGGGTTTAACGGTCCGGGCTAAAAAGCCCGCAATTTAAACGATCTTCAATTTTTGAAGCCCGAAGCCCGCACGGGTCGTGGGTTAAATGGGTAGCCCGCGGGCCTTAACCCATATACCCAGCTCTAATAATTACCTCAATAGTAGCGGAAATATGAATGGGTTCTTGACAACTGGACATAAAAAGGGCAATCGATACCATGCCCAAGACTACAACAGCAGGAGACATCCACTGATAGTATTTTTCTTGTAGTCAGTGGCTCGACACATCTCCCTGTACAGGAAAGCCAAAACTGTCGAGCCCCAACTGAGTGATCCGGCCAGACGAAAGTCGCCAAGATGTCGTAACCACATACAGTGAACTTGGTTGCGCGATTTGTCCGGCATCAACAACCCTCCTATCAACTGCAGTATGCATGCCCGTGCATACATTTTAACTTAATCATTAGAGGCGTCCTCGCTCACCTCCCGAAAATTGGCATCTAACCAATTTAACGGTATTCGACCACCGTTAAAACTTTTCGGGACACGTCCTAGATAGTCCCGGCACAAAGCAGTCCATAAACCGTGCGCCATCCCCGATATCACATCTCCATCCACCGGAAGCCCTAGGTGCATAGAAACATCCTCAAGTGTAATCGTGCACTCTCTGCACGGAAGATGAAATGTGTGGGTCTCCGGCCTCCACCGCTTCACTAAGGCATCAATAAGGTCTTGTTCTATCTTATAGTGACCCTCATATATACCTATGTGACCGATTCCAGCCTCTACTAAATACGACAAGACACTGTTAGGTATCACTAACTTAAGGTTCCTAATAAAAAGATCTAATACACGGTCCCTCTACAAAAATTAAATAATTACAAAGAATAATTTTTAAACTAATAATCATGCATTAAATAAATAAATAAATTATAACTAATAATTCAAATTATATTAAAACGTTAAAATGTTACTCTATCAGCAAAATGTCGCGATATATGATTTCCATCGAAGCGAAGTAGACCTCCTTCCCTTTTATATATATAAAAATAATAATTAAATAAAATATTAAAAAATTTAAATACTTAAATAAATTAAAAACAACATATTAAATATAATAAAATATACCTTAAACAATTAAAATAGAATATAAGAGTATTTGATAGAAGTTGAGAGGATTTGTTGTGATGAAAGTGATTGAGAATGCGGGTATTTATAGGGAGGGGTATTTATAGGGAGGGGGTGGGGTGTAAACGGTCGGGGAGCAGGTGAGTAATTAAACCTAAGGCGTTCCTTTTTGACACATGTCACATTTAAAGGTAAAGTGCGACCTTGCCCTCGTTATACCCCACGTGGCGCCAGATCAACGTAAAACGTGTTGTAGGGGACGCGCCTTATCCCACATGATGTCAGATCAACGTAAAACGTGCTACAGAAGCGCATCATACTGCAAAAGATGTTAGATTAAAAAAAATAATCTGAAGAGTCTCTAACATAGAAATATATATGGTATAGATGATATTTCGGGAAAAATACCTTGATTACAAGTGTAGTTTAATTAAATTTTAATAACGGAAGAAAAATTAATGGGAAGCAGCCTTTTGATTTTGTCTGCGTTTGCCCTTTTTATCTTCTCGGGATTTTCAAGATGTCTCTTTATTTGATGATCTGTATATATTGATGGTATATTTACACATTTAATAAATCTAATGTGATACGAATTTGAAGATATTCTTATATTAATTTTTATACTATTTTTTATGTCGAGTGATGAATGACCTTTTCTATTTAATATTAAAAATACATTTAAGTTAATATTATTAGCTGCACATAATAAAATTATATATAATATAATTCGGAAACTAAAACATGATAATTGATAAATTAGATTATTATTTAAGCTAATATTCAACTAGATTTATTTAAAAATAAATTAGATTATTATTTCATGCAGTAACGGTGAAAGAAATATTCATTAAATGGATTCTAAGATTAAAATAATCTTTGTAGTGAGGGGCTGATAGTAGTGTTTAACAAGACACATGCCATAAACTCTATTCTCAAACCCCAAATAACTGTAAATTTTAAACCCCAAATAAGACATATGGTAATTTGAAAATCTCACTTAAAGAATATATTTTTCCTTCAGTGGTGTATATGATGATAATCCAACGACAATCTCAATTCTTAAAACGTATTGATTATATTGTGGTCTATTTATATAGATTTAAAATTCTTAGTTATTAAACTTTTTTATATTTGTTATCTTTAATTGTAATGACTCAGTATCTTAAGTCGATATTAGAGCATTGATTTAAATCATGGATAAATCAATTAATGACATGAATAGATAACACTGAACAAAATTCGAACTTAACCGGATAAGAAAGATCTCGATTGATTGTAAAAAGACAACCTTTGAACTTAGGATGAATAAAAAAGAATTAAAAGTGTGATTATCCCGTTATTGAAAATCATTGAGGAAACTCATTCAATGTTGGTTGCTTGTACGTGTGGAAAAAGGATGAAAAAAATCATTTTTTGTGACTTCATCCTTTCCTTTCCCTTTCCCTTTCCCTTTCCCCTTCGTATTTTTCTCATCCAAATACCCTAAGTGGTTGAACATCAAGGTAACATCATTTTGGTTCTAGACAATCATCCAAGATTGAAGGAGGTAAAAATCATCATCTACAATCCATGAGCTTCAAGAAAAACTCACCATCTTCTCCGAAAAATGGTGTGAAGCTACTTGAAGACTTTGTAGGGTTTAAGCTCACCATCTTCTCCAAAAGATTGTGTAAAACTTCTCTATATCATTTCTATGGCGTTTTTATGATATTAATTTGTAGCATTGATTTTCCTAATCTTTTGTTTGATGTATAAATTTATTTTATGCTTGATTGATTAGTGCAAGAAATTGACGAGTCATTTAGTGCAAGTGAAAAGGAGGACGTTGGATGAAACTAAGCAAAAGAGCTTCCATTTGTGATTTAAATTGAGGTAGTACACTTTTTACTCTGAAATGTTTTGTGCTTCTTAAATTTGATACTTTACATGTTGACATAATGCACGTTAGATGTTTAGAGTGTTTAGCATGTTTTAATGATCTTTGTGATAATTTAACGTTAAAAGACGTTACAAAAGATTCTAAATGATGCCTTAATAATTCCCTAAACTTTAAGAATCATGTAGAACTTCAAAACAAATGTTTGGAGTGATTTCTGAGATTTATTATAAGCTTTTTAGGTTTTTCATAAGTGAATGTCGATACTTAGTCATATGAGTTCGATATTGGACTTATACAATGCAAATAGAAGGTTTTTAAGTAAAAGTATCGTCACCACATTCATGTAGTAGATACACTCATTCTTATGATATCGATACTCATTTATATGGTTTCAAATATTATACTTATATTGGTGCAAATAAAAGGTTCTTAAGGAAAAGTATCAACCCTCATTCTTATGATATCAATACTTACGCTAGTGTAAGTTTATATATTGTACTTACACCATTATAAGTAAAAATTATTTCAATAACTTTAGTATATTATTTTAGTACCAAAACTTATAAGTATCAGTACTCAGGGGTATTGATACTTTATGTTGTTAGAAGTCTACATTACACTGAAATCTTTCTGTAATGATTTTATAAACTTAGAACAACACCCTAACTTTTAAAATGGCTAAAATAACCGTAAGTGGTGCAAATTATCAAATTACCTTTGAAGCTCAATAATGATAAAAAAAACCAGTCTTGTTCCTTATGAAGGGTAGCAATTCAATTTGCTGATTTCGCGGGTTCTTTCCGCGAACAGTTCTACATGGAACCAGGGATGCAAGAGAATGGCTCGAATTGTGGCGGTATAGGCCAGGCAAAAGGTACATGAGCAGCTGGAGAATCCAGGGTGCGGCCGTTGCCAGCCTTGAAGGAGAATGTGAAGAGGGTGATGTTCTACTGTTAGAACGGAGTAGTGAAGAGGGAGATTTTGCAAGCATGAAGTAGAATATCTTTTTCCGGATTGTCTCAGGAAAGGCAGATTAATATACGGCGTTACAGGATACATTAAAAGATATTTAATAAATTCGGTTTAGCGCTACCGAAAATATTGAGTAATAATAATGTAGTAGGTCTAAATCATGAAGAAATATTAAAAAATTTGACAACCGGCAAACTTAACTTGTCGGTTTGTGTCGATCCAAATTAAAAATGTATCGATCCATATCAATATAACATGTAAAAATATGACAAAATCAGTCACGAAAAGACAATACCGGTAAAGCCCTACCGGATATATTTAAAGTGTCGATACTTTAAAACACTAAATCGACACTTTGTGAATTTAAAAGAGAAGCAGTTTTAGCGCCTATAAAGTGTTAATACTTTATAAAAATGTATCGATCCACAACGATATAACAGGTAAAAATATGATAAAACCGGTATCAAAATGATAAAACCGATATCAAAATGATAAAACTGGTAAAGCGCTACCAGATATATTGAAAGTGTCGATACTTTAATAAGTACGTGTAATAAATAATTTCAAAGAAATAGGTAATTATTCTTTCAAAAGTATCGACACATGACATAAAAGTATCGACACTTTGGTAGTTGTATCGATTAAATATAAATAACATATCCGATGAAAATATAAAGGACATAGCTAAATATCCTCTGAAAATAGATAGAACGAACGAGTTTTTGAAATCGAAGCGTAATTGTTGCTGCATTTCAGAAGGCGTTTCTAAAGAGAAATTTGTTTGTTGTTGCTGCAGTCGAATCGAAAAGTATGTTGTCGAAACCCTAGTTTTTTATTAATACAGTAATCGCAAATAGAGTTTTTATGTGTTGTTTGGGGTTTTGGAGTAAAGAAGCATTTGAGACCGATTATATGTAGAAAGTGATATTCAAGGTAAAATATAAATGTCGATACTTTTATTAAATATTATAGGTAAAAAATGATATTATAGGTTGTATAAATGTGCCGACACATTTTGTAGTGGCCATTCAAATTCTTTTGAAGAAAACCGTTTTACCACTAGAGTAATTATCTATATTTGTATATTGAATAAAGTTTATGTAACAAGTATTTGATTTGATTTGCGTAAACTGATATATGAAGGAATAATGGAGTCAATGGGTGGAAAAATTGTTGGTGGCACAGATGACTTTGAAATTGAGGCCGAGACTCGAAAGCAACCAAAGGGTGGATATATGTACTTCTAGTAAGTATCAATGTCTTTTTGTTATTATTGTTGAAATGGTAATTGGATTAAAGTATTTAAGAACTTTAAATTGATGACAAATTTTAAATGTTGACAGTATGGCCGAATGCAAAAGGATGAAGGAAGATGACACACAGAGCGGTTCGGTATGTAAAATGAAATTGACATTGAGTATATTTAGTGTTAATGTATTGATTAAGAAACGTTTATGCTTAATATTAGGTAACAAAAGATGTGAGGTCCAAATAGAATTCAATGAGTGATGCTGAAAAGGAACCTTACATCACACAGTTAAGGAATGATAGTAAAGAATACAAAGAACGGAGGAAAGCACATGAAAATAAGGTATTCATTAAACTTGTAAATACGTTGATACAAAATATATAAGAACTATAACATTATATATTGTTAAAAAATATAGGAAGTGTCGACAAGGTGCAACATTAAAAGGGTGAATTCATTAGTTAAACACCTTAAGGAGAAGGGTCAGTTGAATGTGTTGGGAGAAATAGGGTTTGGATCATTGGTAGGAGTAAGGGATCGACCTATTCAGAGGGAGTTGTGTCGATCCTTGATGGCGTAATTTTTTATTTCCTCTCGGGATCCCATGTGTTGCAGCCGTATTGGGAGTAGAAAATGAAGGCAAAAGTGTTGTAGAAATCTGTAAGAGTAAGAACTGGAAATCACTTGCTTCCAAATATGGTTTGAAGCAGAAGGTGACATATGTTGAACTTGAAGAGGAAATAAAAAGTGGATCTTACGGGGGGATGAGCTGAAGGCCAGAGTTCTATTGTACATTGTCGGTATCTTTCTTTGTCCAACGGGTGATTCGTCAACGAAAAAGGACTATATGAAGCTCATTTGCGATGAAGGCTTGAAGGGTGAATTCAATTGGGCTGAATATGTCCATTCGAGATTGATTGAATCAATAATCACCTTTAAAAAGGGCAGCCAGAGATACCTCAAAGGGTGCATAGCAATCTTAGAGGTAAATGACTTGAAGAACGTTTTTGTGTTTTTATATAAAATGATAGTATAGTTATTATATAAAATTATAAATGCAGGTTGCACTGTTCGATTTTTGGTCTGGCTGTGAGACTGTCGGCTTATGAAAGAACTGGAGTGGCACGTATCCGTGTATGGGAGAAGGAGGAGGTGGTTAGAGTGATGGTTAAGTTGAAGTTGGATAGACCGAAGAAGCACGAAAGGGTAATAAATGTAATTAAATAATATTAAGAATATAATCAATGTCTTAATATTGCAATTTAATTTTGAAGGTTATTGGCAAGGAGGTAGAGAAGGCAGTGGATGTAGAGGAGAAGAAAGAAAAGTTGGTTGTATTGGGGGATGACTGTGAGGGAAAACATATTAACTTCGACATTTTGATGTCTAAATTGGCTGATATCAAAAAATTCCAATTTGATATCATGCAAAGACAATCAAGAGTCGAAGAGAAACTTGAGAGAGTCGAAGATACACTTGAGAGGCATAAGGGGGAAGTAGAAGGAAAAATAGATGGAGTGGTGAAAGAAGTAAATGTGTTGAGGGGTGAAGTGGTGAAAGAAGTTGAGGTGTTAAGGGGTGATCTTAAGATGGTGACGGGTGAAAAATTTGATGAGTGGTGAAGGAGGTTGTGGAATTGAGGAGTGAACTTACGGGGGTGAAGGGGGTGGTTGATCAATACTTGGATGAAGGAGATCAATTGAAGGGTGAAATAAAAGAGATGAAGAGCTATGTAGAGCAAAAATACGATGAACTAAAAAAATTAGAAGAAGAAAAGAGGGAGGAGGAAGAAGAAAAGATGGAAGAAATGAGGAGGAGGAGGAAGGAAGTCGATGTCATTTATACACCGGAGAGTGTTATAGCAGCAGATTTGGATTCAGAATGTCCTGCACCCCAGAAGAAGAAGTAGAAGGTAAGTTGAATAAAAGAAAACTTAATTTGATCTTTATCATGTTGTTGTGACAAAAATTTGTATCCAAAATTGTAGGTTGAAAAAGCGGATATTCCAAGCGGAATTGATGACATCGAAGCTGCAATTTGTGATTATTTATGGAATAGTGAGTTAGAATCGGGGTAAGTGAAATATATTGCTTTGTGAGTGATATTTAAATATTTCATGACAACATATTAATCCTAATGATTCATACAGATATTATGTAATCTCAATGGGAAATCAACTCGCTAGTGTATACGACGTTGCAACGTTGAAGCCTACGGAATGGGTTGGCGGTGAAGTAAGTAGAAAGTAGAAAATGTTAAAACTTATTGAATATGTTCTGATTGTGTAATTAATTTTGTTAGGTTATTGATTTGCTCACCTGGACAGTATGCTACGATTCTCAAAAGTCACTCCGGAGGATTGGCTACCTTTCATACCTCTTAGCGGTGAGTTAAATTAATAAATGTTGAAAAGTAGTGTTATAGACAGTAAATTAATAATGTTTGTTGCGTAATTACAGCAACAGGCGTTGGATGCCAACAACAAAGAAAGTGTTGAGAGTATTGCTACCTTTTGGGGTCCTATATTGGATAACTATATGAAATTCACCGACTGTGAGAAGGTAAAACACCATACCAATTGCAAATGATATTTTCGGATATAGAATATTGAATTTTGTCAAATTGGGTGTGAAATTTGTTGCAGATCATGATCACAATAAACTACTATAATTCACATTGGTATATGTTGGTGTTGGATATGGTAGATCGTGTTGCAACAATATATGATAGTATGTTTACATCTGAAGCAGCTAAACAGAGAGTGAAGGATGCTAAGAGATTGGTATGTATGTATGTATGAAAGGACATTATGTAAATTATAATGCATAATTTTTTTGGATCATAACTTATTTTTAATTCATATTAAAATATTAGATTTTTATAATAAGAAACACATTTGGGTTAAATACTGTGGATCTCTAGGAAAGTTCCCCTTGAAAAATTTCAAATTTGTGGAGCATAAGAAGAATAAACAATGGAATGAATATGAGATGTTATCATAAATAGAAAGCTTAATTTATGCAGGATTTTTAATTGACATGTGTGGTTTTCAAATTTTGTAACAGATTTGATTGTGGCATGTATGTGATGACGTGGATGGAATCGATCGGTTCTACAGGGGAAACTGGTGATTTGTAAGTGGAATTAAAAATTCGTTTGTGGTAAAATTGTTAAAAGTCGTAGATTGAATGTTGTGGTTTACAATACTTAACGTTCTGACAATTTGAATATAGGTTGTTGGAGAGTGAGATCGATCGCGAATATTAAACGATCTCGTAAGCCACAATCAAAATCAATGAAGGTAGGAGATAACAAAAGCTGCCATGAGACACTACAATAACAAAATGATGCAATGAAGTAAATGTAGGGTTAATTTTTTATAAGATTTATAATTTTGTATATGAATGTAATTATGTATGAGATGAGAAAAGTTAGCAGTAGGTTGTTGTACATTTTCTTATACACATTAAGAGTCATGTTCATACGTACCATAGGAGATTGTTGTAAAAGGTAAATTGACAATGTAGTTGGTAAAAATAGACTTTTTACTGAAAAATTAATAAATACTGATTTGTTTCCAACATTTTGTCCAGTATGATTCCCAAACATTAAGTTTCCAAAAAATAAATCAGCATATGTGTAATGTAATAGGTAAAATTTATCGATCCCAGAAACATATGCATCCATAAGTATAATGTAATAGGTAAATTTACAATGTAACTGGTATAAATATATCGGTTTTATAAGAGAATAGGTCTACAACATGTATAGACACTTTTTTAATTTTGTGTCGATACTTTTGGTCCAGAATGGATGCCAAAAAGGGTGAACGCATAAAGTGTCGATACATTTTCAAAAAGTGTCGATCTCAGAAACATATGCATCCATTAGTATAATGTAATAGGTAAATTTACAATGTAACCAATATAAATATACCGGTTTTATGAGAGAATAGGTCTACAACATGTATCGACACTTTTTTAATTTTGTGTCGATACTTTTGGTCTAGAATGGATGCCAAAAAGGGTGAACGCATAAAGTGTCGATACATTTTCAAAAAGTGTCAATCCCAGAAACATATGCATCAATAAGTATAATGTAATAGGTAAATTTACAATGTAACCAATATAAATATACCAGTTTTATGAGAGAATAGGTCTACAACATGTATCGACACTTTTTTAATTTTGTGTCGATACTTTTGGTCCAGAATGGATGCCAAAAAGGGTGAACGCATAAAGTGTCGATATATTTTCAAAAAGTGTCGATCCCATAAACATATGCATCCATAAGTATAATGTAATAGGTAAATTTACAATGTAACTGGTATAAATATACCAGTTTTATGAGAGAATATGTCTACAACATGTATCGACATTTTTTTAATTTTGTGTCGATACTAATTTAAATATCGCGTGTTTTCCCCCTTCATTATTTATTCGATACAAACTCTAAAATTAATAAACAAACCCTAAACCTAAAGGCTTCTGAACTCTTCCTCTCTGACGAATACTAGCGTTATCATAACAGTGACAATTAGATATTTAGGTAAATTTATCGATATTTTATGGGTTTGATTGATTTGTATATTGGAGTTTTTTTCCTGAATGTGTTTGTGTTCCATTGTAATAACATCCACACCCAAAATGGCTCCAAAACGTTAGCGTCAGAAGCGCGGTCTTTCTCAAAGCTCTACTCAACCCAGTTCTTCTCACCCACAACCTCCTTCTCAATCAAACGATTCTTCTGAGGAAATCAGTTCCTTCGAAACTCTGAACTTTAGATCCGATATGGAGAAACAAAGATGGCAGACGACTTTTAAAGTAAGGAAGATTCATCCCGAACGTGTCATTGACCTGGGTTTCTTGTTTGATGATAAATACGCATTTAGTTTTAAATCCATATTTACATCTTGGGGTTGGCTTGAATTCCTTGGTGTAGAACCAAAATATTACCCCAACCTAGTTAGAGTCTTCTACAACAATGCTTCCCTACAGCACGAGCCTAATAAGACTAATATAATAGGAATTAATACCCATGTCATGGGGAAGGAAATATATATATCTCCGGAAACTATTGCGGAGGGTCTAGGTGTCGAGGATAAAGGGGATTCAGATGAAAATAAATTAGATACTACAATACAACGAGTTGCTAGAAATAGCCCAATTCACCTAGAAGTAGGGTCGAGAGTGTTTCACAAAATGCTCACATGGTATATCCGGCCTAGTGGGGGAAAACATTCAATGCTTCGAGACATCGATTATTGGTGGATAGCAAAGTATAAATCCAAATCCAAAACGGCTCCTAACATTGCTAAACTGATATTTAATACAATTGTATATATGGTCACAAAGGGAGCAACAATTTCAACTTCACTACCATATGGATGTGTCATCACCCATATGTTGAAGAATAAAGAAGTTGATTTTTCGCATGACGCCCCTGTTCGATTAACCCGCAAGATTAACATGTTATTTATTAAAAAAGCGGGATATGATTTTGTTAAAAAACTCGGTTGGAAGAGTGTCAAGGAGGTCGGATTAGATCAAGACAGGGAGGAAATGGACCCCATTGGCCATGAAGACGAGCAACCAATTGGAAACGCAATGATGGAAGAAACTCCAGTTGGAGAGGATGTCACAATTAAGACCGTGATGGAATACATTGTCAATTTTCGAGAGCATATTGATTTCCTTACGAGTGGAATGCGAGCCGATATTTCATCATTGCGCGATGAAGTCTCCATATTGCGTGACAAATTACGTCAATGACATCAAACGAGTTAGGTAATTCATTATTTATGGTTCTAAACATTTACACGTTCTGAAATGCATTTTATTTTCTTTTAACAGATGTGTACAACCAAGCAGTCAATGAAGATGAAGATGACGATGATGATGATGATGATGATCCAAACAAGTATATCGTGTCTGCAACGCCACCTTCAAGAAAACTTTTAATTTTTGATCTCAATGGTGTCCTTCCCTACATCCCAAGACTGCCTGCAGGTTTTAATTCTGTTATTTTGTATCCATTATTTTAACATATAAGCGTAGAACTTTAATCTTATTTTCTTCATGTTGTAGATGTTGTCCTCAGAACATGATTATTTGAATTTATGCAATTTTGTGTAGAAAATTTTGTTATTGCCATTTGGTCTTCCAAGATGAGGTTAGAACTGTTGAGCAATTGAATTACTGTAGCCAAAATCGTTAATATACAATTGAATGTTAACATTCAAACTTGATTACAATCTCAGGCATAACGTCGACCGTGTACTTGAGAAACTACCTTTATTTTTTGAGGATTTTCTATTCGTTTGGGTAAGATGAATGTCATTACAGTTTGCTGACTTTTCTTTGTCTACGATTCCTACATATTTATGTTCGACTGTTTGTGAACAAGATCAAGCAAAATGCAAAACATACGATAATATTACCTATTGTAAAGATCTCAATGATGTTTGGAACGCGTGTCATGATTTTAACGAGCTAAATACACTTTTGGTCGATGATTCAGCGGAAAAATGATTTATAATCCGGTAAGTTGCATTTATGCAATATGTTTTTCCAGTTAAACAGGTGTTCATACATTGATTATTTTAACAATTTATGTGTTTATATAGAAATACAATTACATATGTCCACATACCTTTGACGCTTCTTCCCATTCGAACGACAATGCTCTAGGTATGACACAAATTTATTCATGCTTATGCGAATTTAGTTTATTGTTAGTAAAATTGCACCTCATTAGTTTGATAATTGAAATTATTTATGTTTGTCCTCAGAAAAAGGCGGAAACATACGAGAGTATTTGGAAAATTTGTTGAATGTGCCTAATGTTCCGGACTTCGTTAGAAATAACCCTTTTTCATCGGATTAATTTCGTTGTCGGTACATTATTTGAACATTGTTGTGTATGTATCTTTTGGTTTGATTATATTGTGTGTATATTTTCATTAATTATTCCATATTTGCTTCTTTGTATACAGATACATTTGAGGATTGTTGAAATATCAATACTAGTTTTCTATAATGTATCCAAACTTAAAGTTTCCCATAAAGTGTCGATCCATATATAAAAAGTAACGACCCAAAAAAATCGAAATCCATAATTATAATGTAATGGGTAATTTTTCAATAAAACCAGTATAAATATACCGGTTTTATGAAAAATATGTCTACAACATTTATCGACACTTATTAGTATTGTGTCGATAATTTTTGTCCAGAATGGATGCCAAAAAGGGGGAACCTACAAAGTGTCGATACATTTTCATAGAGTGTCGATCCAAAAGGGTTGCACGTATAAAGTGTCGATACATTTATTAAAAGTGTCGAACCCAAAAATATCGAAACCCATAATTATAATGTAATAGGTAATTTTGTAATATAACCGCTATACATATACCGGTTTTATGAGAGAATAGGTCTATAATATGTATCGACACTTATTAATATTGTGTCGATAATTTTTTTCCATAATGGATGCCAAAAAGGGGGAACCTACAAAGTGTCAATACATTTTCATAGAGTGTCGATCCAAAAAGGTTGCACGCATAAAGTGTCGATACATTTATTAAAAGTGTCGATCCCAAAAACACCGAAACCCATAATTACAATATAATAGGTAATTTCTTAATATAACCGGTATACATATACCGGTTATATGAGAGTAATATGTATCAACACTTATTAATATTGTGTCGATAATTTTTGTCCATAATGGATGCGAAAAAGGGTAACACATAAAGTGTCGATACATTTTCAAAAAGTGTCGAACCCAAAAGCATCGAAACCCATAATTATAATGTAATATGTAAATTTACAATGTAACCGGTATAAATATACAGGTTTATGAGAGAATAGGTATACAACATGTATCAACACTTTGTTGAAAAACCCCAGGTTTTATTGGCTATGCTGTCAACATGATTAACCTGGATAATCCCAGTTACAAACCTGATTCCGGCCATGATTGCGGGAGACTATACTCTACAGATTGTTTGGCATTTATGTGATGATGCTGATGAAATATTAAACGGTATCGTAATCCAAAATAAAAATAGACTAAGAGAGTAAATTTTGTAAATATAAGGTTAATTTTGTATAATTTACATTATACTCAAACTGAGCTTGACTTGAGGACATGTTAGTTTGTTATGTCCCTCACCGTTGCAGTACCCACATCGCCTAATTATCTTCTCGACCTTGTTCTTCGGTACTTCTTTTCGCTTGCGTTGTTTTCGTTGAGGGTCACGAACTTTGTTTACTATAATGCTCTGGTTGACTGAATCATTCAAACCAAACGAGTTTTCTAATTCTTCTATTACTCTTTTCATCTCATCTTTTGCGGTTTTGAAAGACTCGTCTGTCTTTGATGCAATGTAGCATAACCTACTTGACGTTGAACGTAGAGCAACGAACCGTGCCATTTGCATCACTTCTGGAGACACATTCAAGTCAACATAACTGGGTGCAGAAGCCTTCACATCATTAGTCCACCTACTTTGAATCAAAGTCTCGGGCAAATATGTGTAATCCAAGTGCTTCAAAATGTGAAGTTGATGGCGACACGGAAGTCCAACGGTCTCGAATTTTTTGTAGGAGCAAATTAGGGTTTTCGTACGAGAATCAAAACTAATTTCAAATTTCCTATTTTTTTCTTTGTACTTTGACAAAATATAATGTTCACATTCATCTGATAAGGACTGAATCTCTGCCTCAATTCGATACAATGTCTCCCGTAGAAGTTCATCTTGGAACGCACGAAAAGATATGCGTGTAAAAATCGCAGCAATATGGTTTTCAAGGTCGAACAGTTTTGTGATCTGGAAGGGCTTCGTATGGGAACTTAAGTAATCCACTTTCAACTCGTTCATACGCATTCTACTAATTCCATCTTCAATTGCACGAACAACATCTAACTATGTCTTCTTGTGTTTCAGTGCAATCGCTAGTGAAACATTCATAGACTCGCACCTTTGTGTTGAGCGAATATTGGCAAAGAAATGACCGGTTAGATATGCTTGTGCCCATAAATGTCGTGTATTTCCCTTCTAAATCACCCATGGATGCTTTTCGATGTTGAATTCTGAAACAACCGAACGCCATTGAATATCAAATTCCTCGGTTGTCCACCAAGAAGCCATGCATTTTGAGAATGTTACTGTAAATTTTGGTTCACCAATGTTAGCTTGTGCATTACGAGAAAGATGCCAAGAACCTAATATGTGCTTAGCATAAGGGATAACATATTTGATAGCCATCTCCATTGCCTTATCCCCATCGGTGACAACTGAAATAGGTGATTTATTCATCATGGCTTCTAAAAAATTCTGTAGCACCCACTCAAAAGATTGAGACGTTTTGTCAGCGATTATGGCAGTGGAAAACACAATTGTGTTATGATGATGATTGACACCGACAATAGGCATAATTTGTAGACCATACAAATTATCTTTGTACATTGTGTCGAACGCAATTACATCACCGAAGCATGTGTAATATGATCTTGATGTAGAATCCGACCAAATAAGATTATACAATGCCCCTGATTCGTCTATCGAGTATGTCATAAAAACCCGAGATCTTCATGTTTCTTATACTCAAAGTAGGCAATAAGCGCATTCACATCCCCATCGACAATTTCCTTTGCTTTACCTCTTTGAAGTGCATTGTAGAGGTCTTTATGTGTAAATCCAACATTATGATAGCCCCCTGCCTGCTGCGTTAAATAGTTCATTACTTGTGACGTGCCAACACCGTTCTCTTTCAATGTCGTTGCCTCATCGATATCAGCCTTACTTACAACTATATTAGAACGCATAAATGGTGTCATAGCAGGTGTGCACAATGCATGATTATGTTCCTGATAAGAATTACTTATAACCCACTGATCGTTTGTATTTATTGTTGTAACTACGACTCTAGCCTTACATCCTGTTCTTGTGACTGGCGTATGAGCACGTTGACGATTAACAATATTGACTTTTGATGCTCGAAACCCTTCTTTGGAACAACAAAATTCTTGTGTCTTCACATTCCCTTCCACTTCAAGCCGTGTTGTTCCCTTACGTGCACTAAACCCATGTTCCCATGCAAATCCCTTGTAAAAGTACCAAGCTTGATCACGTGAACAAAAGAGCTGACCAACCAATCTGTCAGATTCATCAACATTATGTACTTCATGGCATTCCTCGGTTGGGTTAACATTGTCTGCATCAGTATGATCCATGGCAAAAATTTTGTTGTGCAAGTTCAGTGGTCCCGGAGTTGATGGAGATATAAGCAAAGGTTCATTGAACATGTTTCAGTCGTGTTGCTTTCAATAGGATGTGGTATTGGTAGTGGTAGTTAAAGGGTGGGTACAACATTAAATTCGCATTACATATTTAGGTATGTACAATAACTACCTATATATGTGTCGATACATTTTATACAAGTATCGACCCAAAAAACATCAAAACCAATAATTATAATGTAATAGGTAAATTAACAATGTAACCGGTATAAATATATCGGTTAATTAGAAAACATGTCAACATAATGTATCGACACTTGTGTAATTTGTGTCGATACTTATTGTCCAGGATGAATGCACAAACGAGGTGCACGCATAAAGTGTCGACACTTGATAAATTTGTGTCGATACTTTTGGTCCATAATGAATACCAAAAAGGGTGCAACCATAAAGTGTCGATACATTTATAAAAAGTATCGATCTCAGAAACATCGAAACCCATAAATATAATGTAATAGGTAAATTTTTAATGTAACCGGTATAAATATACCGGTTTTATGAGAGAATATGTCTAAATAATGTATCGACATGTTGTTAGTTTGTGTCGATATTTTTTTCCAGAATGAAATATGAATGCCCAACCAGGTGCAAGCATAAAATGTCGATACATTTAAAATTGTATCGATCTAAAAAACATCATAACCGATAATAATAATGTAATAGGTAAATTTACAATGTTACCGGTATAAATATACCGATTTACTTCGAAAATAGGTCAATATAAGCGCTACCTTTACATTATATAAGAGCTACCTAATATGTTATTTTACTTGATAATATTTTCGGTTAAATGCCTATTTTATTATATAAGCGCTACCTATTACATTATATAAACGTTACCTAATATGATATTGTACTTGATAATATTTCCGGTTAAATGATATAACATTACCGATTAAAATTTTAACCGATAACATTATTTTTTAACCATTTTTTAACCGCCGTACAGCAAAACTTCGCACCTTTTTCAGTTCATTTAAATTTCCTTTATACAGTTGCAATGAATGAGTGCAAACTCTTTGTTTTTTTATATAAAAAAAAAAGTTTGAAGCATCTATCGGTTAAATTCGTTAAAAAGAGGCCTCGATATGTCGATACAATAGAGGTATCTTCAGCCACACAAATCAAACCCGCCAAATTTCGCCTCCTGTTTTGTATCTCGAAAACTGAGCCTCTCAATTTTAGACCAACAACTGAAGCAAAGCGGCCATGGCGTCTCACTCCACGCTCTTTATCTCTCCTCGAAACTTCTCCTCCACCTTCTCTTCTTTCTTTTATTACTCCCCACAATTCTTCACTCTCCAAACCAAAAAGCCATCGTCACTTTCCTTAACGAACACCACAATTAAGCCAAGACGACTCTTGGTCTCTGCTTCCCATTCCCTTCAAGCTCTCATTTTTGACTGCGATGGTGTCATTCTAGAATCCGAACACCTGCACCGCCAAGCTTACAACGATGCTTTCGCTCACTTCAATGTCCGTTGTCCTCCCTCTTCACAGCCCCTTAACTGGGACCCTGATTTCTATGATGTGCTCCAGAACCTGATTGGTGGTGGCAAGCCCAAGATGAGATGGTTCGTTTTCCCCCCTCTTTTATTTTGTTTGCTGATCGGTTTGATGGAGATTTTTGGTGTTTCTGAAGGTACTTCAAGGAAAATGGATGGCCGTCTTCTACCATTTCTGAAACGCCTCCTGAGAGTGATGAGGAACGAGCAAAGTTAATCGACACTCTTCAGGTATTATTATTATCGCTTTACAGTAGTGTAAATGAATCGCCTCTTTTTATCATTATTGTTTCCATGTAGTGTAGTGGTGATTATTTTGAATTACGAGATTTTACAGCGGTCCAATTAAGCTTTAATCTGTTCTTTGTTTAGGAATTACCTGTTTTCCCTCTATAGGATTCTCTTTATTGAGGAACTTATGTATGCGATGCTGTTACATCTTTGTAGGATTGGAAGACTGAAAGGTACAAAGAAATAATCAAATCTGGAACTGTAAGCAGAAACTACTGTTTATTGCATTGCAGGTTCTTTTATCCTTCATTTCTCTGATTCTAAAGAGAGTGGTATCGTTTTGATCGGGTGGAACCTAGACCTGGAGTTTTAAGATTGATGGATGAGGCCAAGGCTGCTGTAAGATACTACTTGTTCGTCATTTCAATTGAGAATTATCTTCATGTTCTTTTCATTTTCCATTATTCCACAATTGAAGCAATGCAAGCTTTTGTTTCTGTTTTCCCTTGTCTTGCCAACTCATTGAACCCATTTCTTCATATTTGGTTGCAATGGATCGTGCAGAAATTCTTTTATTAAGCTTTTACTGATGCAGTTTTCTTTTTCCTCTCTTACAGGGGAAAATGCTAGCTGTTTGCTCTGCGGCAACTAAAAGTTCAGTTGTACTCTGTCTTGAGAACCTTATTGGAATGGTATGTTCTTGTGGATACACCCAGCCTGCAGGATATTGTCTGCTTTGACCTAAGAGTCTCATAGTTTTACCTTGAGGATGGACCGTCACCCCTGAGAATTTCAAATTATTATATATTTTAGATTTTTTATTTGTATTCTCTATTATATTCTCTATTGTTAATCTGTTTTCGACCCTAGAATTTGATAAGTTTGTCCTGTCGTAAAATTTAAAAATTCATTCATCTAGCATAAAATTCTGCGTCCGTCCCTGGTCTGCATACTGCAACACTAGTGAGACAAAACAGTGAGAATTTTGGGTTAAAGCGGACAATGCCTTACAAGTGCACATTTTTTATTCTATATATCATTGATCAACAAGTATCCTCACATCTGTTTCCTTGTTATTTTACTTTTTCCATTGTCACAGGAGCGATTCAAGGGTCTTGATTGCTTCCTTGCAGGTTAGTTGAGTACTTCTAAAATCGTCTGGTTTGGTTGTTAGATGTGCTTTAGACCTAAGTGAATCAAAACATATTGAATTTCACAAGTCAACATATTCTTCACAATAGATAAATGAGGTGCTTCTTTCTAGGGGAATTATTGACTTTTCTTTTAAATAGTCAACCAAAATTCAGCTTCTAAATGCCTCGCAAGTGATAGGGGAACCCTTTATCCTCATTTCTTCTATGCTTTTAGGTGATGACGTGAAAGAAAAGAAGCCAGACCCATCGATATATCTGACAGCTGCCGAGGTAACTTACTAGTGAACTCTATCATTTGCATTTAACCATAATGTTACCTGTGCTCATTTTTCCATCTTTCAGCTTTTTCTTGCTATAGCAGAACCTGATTTAGAAATCTTATTTGTGGCAGAGATTAGGTGTGTCAGAGAAAGATTGCTTGGTGGTAGAGGATAGTGTGATTGGTCTTCAGGTAAAGCTACTATTCTCTGGTTTAACAGTTGGAGAAACCTGCATTTTATCTTAAATTCATCAGAAATTTTCAAAGAAATTGTCTCCAGATCTAGTTTGGGCATTGCATGCACTTAACAAGTTTATCGACCATGGTTAAAGCTTTAAGCAAACCTATTCCATCTGTGCAGGCTGCAACAAAAGCTGGGATGTCATGTGTGATCACTTTCACTTCTTCAACTGCTGACCAGGTAAGGTCTAGAAGTGATACTAAGAGCTTATAGTACTCCGATTCTTCATTTTCTTGAAGTGATATTGTCCAATTACAAGGAAAAACTTTTCAAGTTTGACCATACTCATGTCGGACAAATACCAACATCAAACACTCACAACCCTAGTTTGAGTAACATAGCTGACAATTAGTAGTTCAGTTGTTTGTGATAGAACCAAATCATAATAAATATGAAAACTAACCAGAATCTAATTATGCTAAATCATCAAGAATAAAATATTAGATACAGAAGCGTACCTGAATTAATTGATAGGTTGAAATCCTTGAACTTTCTTTGGTTGTGATCTTCCAATTATAAGAGTAATACAAGTAAACCTATTCCACTCCTAATCAAATTATATATACAACTTATGATATATACACTTTCAATTCTATGACATTTTAATACCTATGACACATGTAACATAATCGATCATTTAATTTTGTATCATACTTTATGATAGCATTACGCATTATACATATATCCAACAATTATAGATTTTAATCCAACAGTTTGCTCACTGAGTAACTGAGTTCTTTTCTATTTTAATTAAGGATTTTAAAGATTCTATAGCAATTTACCCTGATTTGAGTAATGTGAGGTATGCATCCATTTCATTTCTGTCTGTTTATATATCTTCTCGGCCAACTTTTGTTTTTATTGTTAGGATTCCGATTGTGTATGCAGATTGAGTGAGTTGGAGTTATTGCTACAAAAGGTGGTTGCTGCTAAATAATCAAAGGATTCAAAGTAAGATCTAAATAATCAAAGGATTCAAAGTAAGATCTTCCATTGATCTTATAGAATTTTATTTTTCCTGCATCGGTTTAAACAACTGTTGTTCTAATCATATAGTAATTGTAAATGTATACGGATTATAACATTTGAGGCAGTAAATGTATAAGAATTATGAAATGAATATTTAATGGTTGGGTCAAATGAAACCTTCATGCTTCCACTATTACTAGCTGTAAGTTTCCAAAATTTTGCGTATTAAAAATTGTAGCAATCTATCTAATTCCAACTATATGCCCTATATCTAAATATATATTTTTAATTTAATCACCCGTATTTGATCTATTGATTAGTTAATCCAGATCGGATTTTATAAAAGTTCATTGTGGGGTAACCCTCTTAACCTAATTTACTCTATTCACGAACGTCAATATTCGAACCTCTAATATTGTTTTAAAAATTTTGTGTCTCAATCCACTATATCAACTCATTGTCGGTTGTATTAAATATTTTTTTATTTGTAAGCAACAAATGAAATTGATTGCACCCATGACTTGTGATGGTGCACCCCACTACCTTTTTAAAATCTATTTTTCTATAGCAAACTTAGAATTTGAATTTCACATGTATTGAGTAGAAATCATCAATTGCCAAATTTTAATTTAGTTTTGAACATACCAAACGTAAAATTATATTGTTGTTTATAAAATTAATATATTTTAATTGATGTTAAAAACATGTTTTTATATTATTTTAAAAATCATATTACGATTAATATGTTTTGTAAATTAATTTCAATCACTATATAATTTAAATATTATTTTTGTCAATAATATATCAAATTGTTTGTTGGACAATTGGCCTAGTGACATGGCCTTGGAATAACTTTGCTAAGGTCCCTTATTCATTCATCCATAAAGCTTTACATTTTCTCCTGAATTTTCCTTAAATTTTCATCTTTAAAGTTATACATATTATCACTTTATTTGAGAGTATTAATCTAATAAAAAATATCATATCAACTATCATTAGTGACAATTGACATAAATAATTATAATAAAAATGAATTAAAATTTTACTAATTATAATGTAAATTTAAAAAGTTTAATAATCAAAATAGAAATTAAAAGTTTAGAGACTATCAACGTACTTTGCCTTTAAATATATATTTTATCATGACACTTACATTCATTGTAGTATTAGCTTATTTTTGATAAATTTTAAATTTAATCTTAATCCTACTTTTTTTTAAAAAAAAGAATGGAGTCTCTAGGAAAAAGAAGATGAATACTCTTAGGGTGCGTTTGGTTCACGAAATGTAAGATTACCGGTGGGAATAAAAGATTACATGAGAATAAGATTACTGAGAATGTTGTATTTTGTGTTTGATTGGTTTAGTAGGAATGTAAGTTTACAGTGTTTGGTTAAAAGAATAAAAGATTATTGGAATGTATATTTTACTAAATTTTCTTTATTATATATATATTTTCTAACAAGTTGAATTCTACTATAATATCACTATAATTAATTTTTTTTGAAAGAAAAAAAATTAATTATAGTGATATTATTGTAGAATTCACTATAATTAATTTATATATTTTCTTTAAAAATTTTAAATTCATAAAATTCATATAATTTTTTTTTACAAAATTGAAAAGATAAATAGGTTTAATGAAAGGGTAAAATTTTATTTTAACCTCTGAACTTCATATAAAATTCTAATTATGGACTTTTTTGTAAATCTAAAATAGTTTAAGGATAAATTTATAATTTAACATTTGGAGAATTTTTATTATTCAATGACAGAAGAATGATAATTTTGAAAAAAATAATTTAAGGGCATTTTAGTCCAAAACGCCGGTAATCCAACAATAACTAAGGAATGGGTAATCACATTCCCGATAATATACCCCAAAAAATCCACTATTGATACTAAAAGATTACCGGGGCTGGGAATGTTGGCCAACCAAACGGGGGAATGAGGAATTGGTAATAAAATATACCTTGAACCAAACAGCCCCTTAGTCTAAAACTCATGACCTAAAAGAATAAGAAAGAACAAAGATGAACAATTTGATCAATCGATCAAATGGGTTTGCTCTTGTAGTATTAAATTTTAAATATATATATTTTATATAAAATACTTCTTTTTTGGTTTTTGATGTATATATTAAAGTCTCTAATGGAATTTGATACCACTTAACTTTTGGCTTAATTAAGAAAATATGCAAAATTCAAAGAATAAAATATTATAATTATAATAATTATTTTATTTTATTTGCACTAATAAATAACTATAATCAATTTTCTTTTTTAAAATTCAAACTACTTACTCACCAAGTTTTAATTTGGGATCACTTGTTACATATAATCTTATTTTAAATTTAAAAGTGTTATGAATCACATATTACAATTATTCTATTGTATTGTAATTTTCTAATAAAATATATTTATTTATATTAATAATTAAAATTTTGATTGAGTTTGTTATCACAAGATAACTTGAACATTAACTTCATTGATAAATAGAATTTTACTTATATTTTAAAATTTAAAAATATTTTTAAGATTATTTTTATCTTTTTCATAATTTTATAAAATCTTTAAATAAAATTACTAAAACTCATAACTTCTGATTAAACACATGATCAAAAGTTTTTAAACACAAGCCTTTCACCATTTCATTCATAATCAATTGATATTTTAGATTTAAAAAATGAAACTATTTATATATATATATATATATATATATATATATATATATTAAATATATTAATACTGACTGTAGATACTCGTTTTGTCCGGGGCTCTCTTTCAAATTTTTACTCCATTTTATATATATTACTATTTAGTTATTATTACCAAGTCTTGCATATCTATTATTATTAGTTTATTATTGGCATGTGTGTTTAATTACGTATTGACCGTTCATTTAATTATATGAGTTGTTAGGCTTGTAGTCATGTATATATATATATAAGTATTTATGGGTATATGAAAATATATATATATATATATGTGCATATAAGTATGTTATGATAAATGGATTTACTAAGTAATTGATTTTTACAGGCCCAAATTACAAAATGATTACAACAGTGGAACCTAAGCAGGCTCAGTCGCATAGCAACCCAAATTTAAGAAAACCCTAAAACCCATTAGGGTTTCCAGCTTCTATCCAAGGTTAGAGTCGCCGCTCACCCTGGACCGTTGGATCTGCTTCTAATCCAATGGTCCAGATTAAAGGACCATTAGGGTTTTTGCCCTATGCCCAGCGCCGCCGAAGCCTGCGCCGTTGGATCTGATGAGATCCAACGACTCTCAATGATCACAGAATACTGAGACAGTGCACACAGCACCCACCATGCATTCCTCGGGACAGCACGAACCAACCGGGTGCTACCCACGTGAAGTCCCTCGGGGCTGTTCCCCATCGCCCGTGCCCAGGCTGCTGAAGCCCCGTGACCAGCTCACGCCCGTGACCTGCTCGCTCCAGAGCCCTGCAAACACACCAAACGAGAGCAGAAACAGACGAAAACAAAACGAGAGAGGAGGGGATCTACTAGAAATAACCAGAAGGGAGAACGAAAAAAGGGGGAGGGGATCTATCAGCGGGAAAAAAGGAAAAAAAGAACCAGCCATTATCAACCAAAGAACCAACGAAAACCGGGATCCATCAGTAGAAAGGAGAGAATAATGACAAACGAAAGACCCAGAAGATCATTCATCAACAACCAGAGAACAAAACGAAAGCAAAAGAGACTTACCCTTCCGATCCAGTAGCTTTCGTCACTAGGAATCCATACCCCGTCTCTGAGAAGGTAAAACTTTTCATCTCCCATTGATTTTGAGTCGTGCATGTTGGTTTTAGGTCTCGGGCTTTAGGGATTTGAAGGGTTCAGTACAAGATTGGTCATAGTTCGACCGGGTAACGGGGCTAGGGTCGCGTGGTTTAGCAGTAAGGTAAGGGTTTAGTTTAGCCCCTTTGGTTTTGGGTTTTTTCGGAGAGGTGTTCTCGTCGGGGCCGTATGAAGGTAGCAACCATGGCGGTTGCTACGGCGGAGGCGACGGAGGCTCGACTTTCACGTAGGGTTAAGCGAAGAGAGAAGAGAGGGATTTGAGAGGAAACGGCGGGGTATCCGGCCAGGGTTAAGAGGAAAAATGAGTTAGGTCTTAAAATTTTACCCTAATATTCTACATATTGAGACGCCAAAACGGCGTAGTCTCGCGAGGGTGTGAAACGGTTTCGTTTTGCGGGGTGGGAGCTGTCTGTGTTTTGGGATGGTTGGGTTAATCGTGTGTGAGGTCCAGTAAGTTCAACCCCGTTGCATGTTGGTCCCTAAATCCAACTTTATTGTAATGTTAATTTCGCCTCGTAATTTCCAGCGTGTTACATTTTAATCCAGAATCATGTTAGGGCTATTTTGATGTTGTTTATACATTGGATATGTAATTTAGAAAACCTGCAATTTAATCCTATGCAATATTTTGGGTTATATTATGATTGCAGTACATGAAAATGGATTTTTTTATTAAAATGAACATGTTGTTTAACTTTTTTTATTTTAGTCCATTGTTTAATATTTTAGGTTAATTTAGATTTATTTTAAGTGTATGCATGCATATTATTTTGAGCCTGTAATTCGCATAGATGTAGGTGTAATTTATTTTTATAAGTATGTTGAATTCATTTACTTTAATCGCATATTTAATTGATCTTTGCATTAACATCACTTTGTATGATTCGCATTATAGCCTCACGTGCATGATTCGACTCTTGCTACATAATTGGATTAAGGGTAATATATTTTTAATTTAATATGTCGGAATGGCTTCTCTCAACTTACTAGAGAGTTGTTTTGACAATTTTAAATTAAAATTGTATCCCGTCAGTAACGCCTAATTAAATTTGGATCTATCACTTTAAAATTTGGGAATGAAAGAAAAAGAAATATTCGGCTATTTAAATTATTTGAGAAAAGATCGTTAGAACTCACCTAAAGATCTGGTCTCGATATTTTTAAATAATCGAATATCCTTTATCTTTCTAATGGTTTGGTAATTTCAATTAAATTTATCTTGTTCCTTTGAATGTTGTAAATTTTGCATTTTTGTTTGTTTTAAGGGATCATAAATCAAATTAAATTCGAACTTGTGAAATTCGTTGCAAAGACAATAATTAATCGATTAGGTACCAATTTAGGGCGTTGTGGGGGTGCTAATCCTTCCCCACACGTAACCGACTCCCGAACTTGGATTCTGGTAACGTAGACCGTAAATTTGTCGTTTTAATTAAACTTAATTTTTATTTAAAATGACAACGTTTTTGGGTGCCCAATCACACCCTAATCAAAGATTGGTGGCGACTCCTCGAACCTTATATTTTTATCGTAAAGGAATTTCCAAATATTCGAAACGAGAGGTTTTCTAAAATCGTATTGTTTTTAATTAAAAATCAACCGTAAAGAAAATAATTAAAATGACGCGATTTTCAAAATCTCGCTCCCCCATCCGTTTAAAAATCGTTTCGACAGCTTGGCGACTCCGCTGGGGACTTTTTTTAGAGAGTCAAGCCGATAGTCGATTAATTAATTGTCTTTGCAAACGAAAGTTATAAGTTCATTTTAATTTGGTTTTTGATCCCTTGTTTGTGTTTTCTTGTTTCATTTTATTTGTGATTTGGTTTACAAATAAATAGTTGTACTAACGTGTGATCTACATGTTTCAGTTTTCTAACCTTTAGTTTGTTGAGTTTCTTGGATCGAGGCAAAGGATTATGAGTTTCCCCACTGTTGCTAAACCTTCAATATTCAGAGCCTTCTAACTATGCTCTGTCCCATTAAGTAGGGGTGAAAGTTACGCTTACGTGAGAAAAATTATTTTTCTTCGCACGGGCTTTAGCTAGTAACCTCTGGGGTACATGCCTTATGTATACGAGAAAACATTGAGTTTCCTCGCATGGACATAGGGAAATGTATCCTCTCGAAATTGAACTTGATCCGTTTTAAGCCTATAATGGGTGAGGATCGAGGGTCTGGCAAGCTCAAGGGGGCACCAGCAAAGGACAATTCGAGGACCCTTTTAGTGATACCAGAACTCTGCCCGTCTTATGCTAAATCTCTGTCCACAGACATGGAGGGGAAACTCATTCTAACCTTTTCCTCGAATTTATTAATTTTTGCAAAAAGTATGCAAACTAGAGATCATGTGGTCATGTTCATTTTTTGAGCAAGCATGTGAATTAGATACCATGCGGTTAGGATTTTTTGTGAATAACGAAACCTGAGAGTAGATACCATGTTGGGTAGGATCTACTAAAGCATGATTGGGTAGATATCATGTTGGGTAGATATCATGTGAATAAGGTTTAAGATGTATATTTTCTATCTCCATGTTGTTTATGTATTCTTCGACTATTCATTGTATATACTAACACAGTTTTATTTTTGTTTGTGTTTTGTGTTTTATTTATTACTGCTGCATTGCATCATCATTCATGAAGAAAGGTGTTGATTCACAAGGTGGTCATAAAAGTAGAAGGCGGTCATAAAATGGACAAGAGCTTTCATAACAAGGAAGTGGATAACGCAGAAGTGAGGTCGTGGTCCGAGGAAACTCAGAGGAAGAAAGGCGACAGTTTGACTGAAGATTACATATCAGTACTACCAGAGGTTGCTCCGGTCAGTCTAAAGCAAAACGATTTGCAAGAGTTACGCGAAATTTGGGAAAGTTGGAATTCTGATGTGAAATACTCTTTCTGGCAAAAGTATGGTGACATCGCCCTTCTGTTGTACGTGAAAGTAAACGAACCCCTAATCAAAGCTCTCATCCAGTTTTGGAATCCCGCATATAGCTGCTTCACTTTCAACAAGGAAGACATGACTCCCACGTTAGAAGAATACACCTCCTTGTTTCATTTCGAGACGATACACTTGGACCGAATCTACTCAAAAGCCTCAAGGACACAATCCTTTAAGAGCAAGCTCACAAGGATTACTGGGATGGGAGAGAAGTGGGTTGTTGATCGAATCCAAAAGAAGGGAGAGTCCGATTGCTTCCCTTGGTCATGCCTCAAGGAGCTTATCGTCAAGCATAGCGATATCGAGAAGAGCATGGAGATGTTCGCCTTGGGAATTTATGGTTTGATGATTTTCCCGAAAGTTCTTTATCACGTGGAATCTGCAGTGGTCGATTTATCCGAGCGTTTGGAAAGGAAGGTAAACCCTGTTCCTACGGTTTTGGCCGAAACATTCAGAGCACTTAGCAGTTGCAGAAGAGCTGAGAGTAGTCGCTTCACCGGGTGTGTCCAGTTGCTTACTGTTTGGATACGCAGTCACTTCTGGAAAATTGACCGAGAGTATAGTCGACGGTTTTCTACGGCCTATTCACCCTTAAAAGATTTCCTCACTAAAGAGTGGCCAGAGCATCTCACCAGGAAGGATTGGGTTTCACTCTTCAGAAATTTACAGGAGCATGATATAGTGTGGCGTGTCCCCTGGTTAGCTTTTGTGGATGTGTTGTACAAATGCGGGGATTCCGATTGGGTAACCCTATTAGGGTTATGGGGTGGAGTAAGTTATGCGCCACTGATGGTACTGAGGCAATTTGGGGCACGCCAATTCGTCCCAGCTACATCCGGTCTAAAGGTATCTGAATTTGTGTACTGTGGAGATCACTACAAGAAGACTGCTCGTGCAATGTCAGAGGCGTGGAAGTTAACCTTTAGAACTGATTTTATAGCAGTTGAGGTCATGCTGACACCAGATTACGTGGCATGGAGGGCGGTGCGAAAGAATGATATCCTTCCGTTGGCGGATCGTGACCAAACAATTCCTTTGGAAGCACAGTTTAAATACGTACTGTCTAAGTTGGAGATACTGAAGAGTGAATTCGAAGCGGAAATCGCCAGGAAGGAAGCAGAGTGTGAGGCCCTTAGACAAAAGAATTTCATGTTGGACATCGATAGGGGGTTCTATAATACACAGTTTGAGCTTATGCGCAAGAGAAAGGATGAAGTGGAGGCCAATCTCACTAGTTTACAGAGCGATTACCAAAAGATGAGTCGAGCGCGGGCAATTGATGGCCTCAGGAGAACTTCAGAGCAGTGGCGGTTAGAGTTCCGGGCTGAGAGGGATCGTCGAGTTAGAGACGTCAGAGCCGAGAGAGAGCACCGAGTCAGAGAAGTAGAGACAGAGAAGAAGAAAAGAAATCAAGAACTTGAGTCCGAGAGAAGGTCCTGGGTTAGGGCACTGAAGAGCGAAAGGACAGAGGCTAAAGAGTTAAGACAAAGGTACACCTTGAGCAAGAAGCGAGAAGAAGAATTGCATGCTGATATTGAAGAACTCAGAATGAAGGCAAATAACATGCAACTTGAACTTGAGGTTAGAAAGCAAAGAATTGACGAGCTCGAAACTGAGAAGAGGCAAAGCAAAGAAGAGCTAAAATTAGAAAGGCAACATCGGGAGAGTGTGCTCCAAGGCAAACAGGATGAAGTATTCCTCTGGATACAGAGGTGCGGAGCAAAGAACGAACGGATAGAGGTACTCAATCAAGAGATGCATGAAATGGAATCAAGGCATGAGGAAGAGTTAGCTCGAGCCAAGGCAAAGAATGAAGAGTACAGTGCCTACGTTATGCAGCTTGAAAGTTCCTTATCTGTAGAAAACAGTCAGCGTTGCCCAGTGGATCAAAGGGTTAGGCTCGAGGAGAACGCTGCTTTGCAAAAGAAGATTCATGATTTAGAGGCTGCCTTACGAAGCTACCAGACACAAATCGCTGGTCTCGAGCGCACCGTCCAAGGCACCAGACTGCAATGGAAAAACTCAAACGATCACTTTAGAGACTAGAAGACAAACGTGAATCACATGATCCGAGAGACCATGAATCAGTTAAGCGGCGTTGCGAGGTAGTTGGGAGAGATGGACCTCCAAGCAAAAGTCATCCAGAGCTACACCAATCCAGCATCAGATGTAGGAAAGAGGGTCGATTGGCTTGTCAATCAGATAGTAGAGCTGAACATGAGAGCTAGGCCTTTCTGTAATGGACTTTTTTGTAAAGATGATGCTTTTGTCCTAAATGAAAGTTGTTCTAAGACTGATCGCGTCTTATGAATCAATGCCTTTCTGCATGCATTTGCATTTTATTTGCAATTTAAGTTTTGTGTTGCATTTTTTATCACACTTTACATAATTTGCATTCATCCTCAAAGCATTAAAATTAACAATAAGGGATACATTACAGAATACTGGGAAATTTCAAGCATCACTATAACACAAGGAAGGCCATGGATGATAAGATTGCTCAAATAGAAAGAACTCAATTGCAGTTGCAAGATGATCTGAGGAAAATGCAAGAAGATATGCTTAAGGCTCAAGAGGATATGTTGTCTAAGTTGGCAAATATGCTGGGAGGGAGAAATCCAGAGCACGGAAAGGCCCATGAGAAAACAAGTGAAGAACCACTTTACCCTCCAGGGTTTACCCCGGTACAGTCTCCGAATTTCCAAGGAACATCTATCCATACCAAAGTACACATAAATCCTGACGGCATTACAGTTAATCCGCAACCTGGATCTTGTTCGCATCCCGAAGAAAACCCATATCACCAGGTCCCGGACCTTGATGAAGAAGCAAAGAAGAGTGAAAACAAGTTGTTGCAGGAGCAATATAAGCAGCTAGCAAATGAAGTACAAGCTATGAAAGAAGATACCAGCTTGTATGGTCTCGACGCTAAGGAACTGAGTTTAGTTCCTGATCTGGTCCTACATCCCAAGTTCAAAACCCCTGACTTCGAGAAATACGACGGTACCCAATGCCCTTCTGCCCATATCACAATGTTCTGCAGGAAATGACTGGTTACGTAGGGGACGACCACTGTTGATCCACTGTTTCCAGGAAAGCTTAGTAGGCTCAGCATTGCGATGGTATAATCAACTAAGGAGAGTTGATGTCAGGACATGGAAAGACCTGGCCAAATATTTTCTTGACCAGTATAAGCATGTGAAGGACGACAGGCCTAACAGAATGGTGCTGCAAGCAATGGAGAAGAAGCATAATGAAAGTTTCAGACAATATGCTCAGAGGTGGAGAGAGGTAGCAGTACAAGTCCACCCACCGTTGGTAGAGGAGGAAACGAACCTACTTTTTGTTAATACCTTGAAGGCTCCATTTTTCTCACATTTTGTTGGTAATCCTTCTCGAAGTTTTGCTGATATAGTTACGGCGGGAGAAATGATTGAAATGGCGATTAAAAGCGGGAAGCTTGAGGAGGAGATTCCAGCAAGAAACAGCCGATGAGGAAGAAGGAAAACGAAGTCAGCAACATAAGGCAGTATGATTCCCATAATATCACAGTGTCCCGACCACAGGGAACGGTAGCATCACCCCAAATTGACAATAGGCAAGGGGCAAGAGATCCAAGGAGAGAGAGGCCTCAATTTGATCCGATTCCTATGACTTATAAGGAGTTATTCCACGAATTATATGATCGACATGTAGTCTCACCTTATCATGTGGACCCTATACAACCCCCGTATCCCAAGTGGTATGATGCTAGTGCTAAGTGCGAATACCATGCAGGGGTTTCCGGACATTCTATTGAAAATTGTCCCGCTTTCAAAAGGTCGTCCAAGCTCTGAGAAGAAGAAACGTCATCAATTTGGTGACAGTGAACATCCAAACATAGCCCAGAATCCATTGCCAACCATGCAGGAGCCGGGATTAATGCAGTCGCTGAAGAGAAAGGAAGACGACTGTAAAAATGTTAGGGAGGTGATGTCACCCATGTCTTGGGTGTGGTGCCAAATGGTCAAGGTAGGACTATTAAAGACTAATTTTCCATGTGAACAGTTCAATAATGAAGAGATATGCCACTACCATAACTGCACAAGACACAGTATACAACAGTGTTCTGATTTCTTAGGGCTGGTACAAGAGATGATGGATAGTAAGGAAATCGAGTTCTTCAAAGAAGTGGCTGAGAAAGAAGAAGCAAAGTTTACGCCTCTGAGGGATCATCCAAAGGGGTCTATAGTGCTAGTGTCCCTCGTCATTACTCCCAAGAATCGAGTGCTGAGAAGGTAGCTCCAAAGGTGATTATTACACCTCCCTCTCCGTTCCCATACAAACAATAAACAGGTACCCTAGATATACTTGTCAAATAGGAGAGTGGCAAAGCAACAGAAAGAGTAGATGAAGTGGGACACATTACCAGGAGTGGTAGATGTTATCACAAAGAACCTGAGAAGAAGATTGCTGTCTAGAAAGGAAAAAGTATCGATGTGCAGATAAAAGAAGATGAACCCATCGTCAATGAGCCAGTAACAGAGAATGAAGCGATGGAATTTTTAAAATTTTTGAAACATAGTGAATACAGTATTGTGAGCAACTGCACAAGCTGCCTGCCCGTATTTCTGTCCTATCACTTTCTTATGAGTTCAGAGGCTCATTGCAACACCTGTTAAAAGTTTTAAACCAAACCTTTTCCCGAAGGAGATACCCACAGAAATGGACCGACTAGTTGCCAACATCCAGGCCGATAATTTTTTATCTTTTTCTGAGGACGAGATCCCTTCTGGGAGATTGGCAATCATAAGGCTCTACACATCACGGTTAGGTGCAAAGGGCATGTTCTATCTAGAGTACTGATAGATAACAGTTCGGCGTTAATGTGATGCCTTGGTGACCCTGAAAAACGCCAGTGGACAGTACCCTGATGAGAAGCTGTCAAAGTGTGGTTCGAGCTTTTGATGGAACGAAGAGAGAAGTTCAAGGCAAGATTGATATCCCTTTGACTATTGGCCGGCGATAACGAAGTGGAGTTTTCTGTGATGGACATCATGCCTACATACAATGGTTTATTGGGAAGGCCCTGGATTCATCAGGCCGGTGCGGTTCCGTCAACGTTGCACCAAAGGATAAAATTTGCAATTGATGGGAGGCTTATATGCATTCATGCTGAAGACATTATTGCTTCAGTTTCTACTACTGCTCCATACGTTGAAGTGGAAGAACAAGCTATTGAATGTTCTTTCAGATCGTTGGAATATGTCAATGCCATCTTTGTGGTAGAAGGAAAGAAGATCCCGAAGCCTAGATTGTCAAACTGCACCAAAATGGGGCTTAAGTGACTCTTGGAAGAGGAGCAAAAATTGGCAAAGGGTTTGGACGTCGGTTGCAAGGACTGGTGGGCCCATCTACCCTGTAACTAAAAGAGACAGATTCGGTTTAGGGTATCAGCTGACTTTAAAAGAAAAACTGAGAGCATCAAGAAGATTCAAGAATGAGAAAGGCAAGATTGACTGGTGAGGACCCAAGCTGGGAGCCCATGACATTCCCGCCATTGAGCAGCATTTTCGTATCAGGAGGATATGTTTTAAGGGACTTTGGAAAGCAGTAAAGTGATAGTTGAGAATGCCTTGGAGGACTTGGGCATTAATGTCATAACCGATGAGGAGTTCAAAGAAATGAGAGCTACAGGCATTTACCCCTGCGCCACAATAGGTGATTGATGTAAAGGGTTAAGTTGTGTGTTTTTACTTGCTTTCAATAAAAGTGTTTTGTTAATTCCCAAATGGCAAACATTTCTCATTTTGTTTGAATACACGCATATATTATTTCTTTCTATTTGTTTATATGGGAAAAATTCTCCCATGTATATATGTATATATATCTTCTTTTTCGTTATCCTTTCAGGAACTCAGATATCAATAATACGAATGCTATGACTCTACCCGGAGATTGATTTCGAGATGCCCATATGTCAAGGGGAAATCGAAGGTTGTGATGAGATGAGGGATGTGAACCACCCCAGAATTACTAAAGGTGGAACAGGAAGATGAGCAAGATGGTGGAACAGGAAGATGAGCAGATTTGCCTCACGAAGAGCTTACAGAGATCTTGAACCTGGGTACAGATGGATAGAAAAAGTAAAGATTGGTACCACCTGTCTGCTGAAGGAAGGCAAAGCTTGATAAATTACTTCAAGAATTCAAGGATGTATTTGCTTGGTCATACGAGGACATGCCAGGCTGGATACAGAATTGGTTGTCCATAAATTACCATAAAGCCTGATTGTAAGCCCGTACAACGAGAACTGAGAAGATGAGACCCGAGATGCTGCTCAAGATTAAAGAAGAAGTGAAGAAACAATTTGATGCTGGGTTTCTCACAGGGGCCAAATATCCTGAGTGGTAGCAAATATTGTCCCAGTACCAAGAAGGATGGGAAGGTACGAATGTGTGTCGACTATAGAGATCTGAATAGAGCTAGTCCAAAGGATAATTTTCCTTTGCCACATATAGATACGTTAGTGGACAATACTGCTGGAAATTCCTTATTCTCATTTATGGATGGTTTCTCCGGCTATAATCAAATTAAAATGTACCCTGAAGATATGGAGAAAACAACATTTGTCACTATGTGGGGGACGTTTTGCTATAAAGTCATGCCGTTTGGATTAAAGAATGCAGGGGCAACCTATCAGAGGGCCATGGTGACGTTGTTTCATGACATGATGCATAAGAAATTGAAGTCTATGTCGATGATATGATTGTCAAAGCCAAGACGAGGAGGAACATATCGAGAATTTGAGGAAGCTCTTTCAAAGATTAAAGAAGTGCCAACTAAAACTTAACCAAATAAGTGTACTTTTGGGTGACATCGGAAAACTGTTGGGATTCATAGTGAGCCGAAAGGAATTGAAATAGATCCTGATAAAGTAAAGCCATTCAAGATTTGCCAGCCCCAAGAACACAGAAAGAGGTTCGAGGATTTTTGGGGAGATTAAATTACATCGCTCGGTTTATCTCGCAGCTGACCGAAAGATGTGATCCCATATTCCGCCTTCTTCGTAAGAATGATTTAGGAGAATGGAGTGAGGATTGCCGAGAGGCTTTTGAGACAGTAAAGAGATATCTTTCAAATACTCCGATCCTAGCGCCACCTATCCCAGGAAAGCCTTTAATTCTTTACTTGTCCGTTTATGACAATTCAATGGATGTATGTTGGGGCAACATGATCAAACTGAGAAGAGGGAGAGGGCTATCTACTATCTCAGTAAGAAGTTCACTGAATGTGAGGCCAGATACTAACCAATTGAAAAATTGTGTTGCGCTTTAGTATGGGCTACCAGAAGACTTAGACAGTATATGTTGTATCATACTACCTGGCTCATATCTAAGCTGGACCCTTTAAAGTATCTAATGGGGGTACCTGCATTGTCTGGAAGGTTAGCCCGTTGGCAAATCCTGTTGTCTGAATTTGATATCCAGTATGTAAGCCAGAAGGCAGTTAAAGGGAGCGACATAGCAGAATTCATTGCGAGTAGGGCTTCAGAAGAATATGAACAGTTGAACTTCGATTTTCCAGATGAGGATTTAATGGCTATCTCGGAGGAAGAAACAATTGCGCTCACCGGTATATACTGGAAGATGAACTTTGATGGTGCTTCAAACGCCTTGGGGCATGGGATTGGGGCAATCTTGGTCTCACCAAGTGAAGAGCATTATCCTTTTACCAGTCGGCTCAATTTTGATTGTGCAAACAATATGGTTGAATATGAGGGCTATCTCGGAGGAAGAAACAATTGCGCTCACCGGTATATACTGGAAGATGAACTTTGATGGTGCTTCAAACGCCTTGGGGCATGGGATTGGGGCAATCTTGGTCTCACCAAGTGAAGAGCATTATCCTTTTACCAGTCGGCTCAATTTTGATTGTGCAAACAATATGGTTGAATATGAGGCTTGTGTTATGGGTCTTAGAGCAGCTATTGAACTCAAAGCAAAAATGCTGAGGGTATATGGGATTCAGCTTTGGTAATTTACCAGCTCAGAGGTGAATGGAAACGAAGATCCCAAACTTGTGAATATCATAACTAGTTCTGGGACTTTGAAGAATTTGAAGAAGTGACTTTCAATTACCTCCCAGAGAAGAAATCAAATGGCGGACGCCTTGGCTACTTTGGCAGCTGCCTTTAAGATGAACGAGCAGTCAAATATGATGCCTATTGAGATGAAGGCTATGAGTATCCAGCCCACTGCTTTAACATTGAAGAAGAAGATGATGAAGGACCTTGTACTATGATATCTTCCAGTATATAAGATATCAAAGTTACCCCGAACAGCAACTGAGAATGACAAAAGGACCATTAGAAGAATGGCAGCAGGTATGTGCTTAATGGTAAGATCTTATATAAGAAAGCATGGATCATGTCTTATTAAGGTGTGTGACACTAAAGAAGCGAAAATGATTCTTGAAGAAGTACATGAAGGAATATGTGGCACCCATGCTAATGGGATGTAATGGCCAGACAGATTATGAGATTTGGGTATTATTGGTCAACTATGGAAACTGATCATCAATTTTGCCCGAAAGTGTCACAAGTGTCAGATTTATGGGGATAGAATGTACACCCCTCATCATCCGTTGCATGTGACAGCTCCGTGCCGTTTTCTATGTGGGGCATGGATGTTATTGGGCAAATTTTTCCAAAAGCGTCAAATGGTCATCGCTTCATTCTGGTAGCAATAGATTACTTCACCAAGTGGTAGAAGCAGCTTCCTACGCAAGTGTTACCCAGTCAATGGTATGTAGGTTCTTGAAGAAGGAAATCATCTGCAGATATGGCTTACCAGAGAATTATCTGACAATGCATTGAACTTAAACAACAAGATGATGAAATCTGTATGTGAGCAATTCAAAATAAGCATCATAATTCCACGGTTTATCGCAAAGATGAATGGGGCAGTGGAGGCGGCTAATAAGAACATTAAGAGGCTTATAGAGAAGATGAGAAACTTATAAAGATTGGCATGAGAAGTTGTCATTTGCTCTGTTTGCCTATCGGACTTCTGTACGTCAACTGGGGCAACTCCGTTTTCTCTAGTTTATGGGATGGAAGCTATCCTCCTATTGAAGTGGAAATTCCCTCGCTCCGGGTTTTATCGGAGGTGAAGCTAAATGAGGCAGAATAGGTACAGGCCAATATGACCAATTGAATTGATTGAAGAAAAGAGATTGAAGGCTATTTGTCACGGTCAGATATACAGAAGCGGATGATACGAGCACATATAAAAGTTCACCTCGAGAAATCCACGAAGGAGATTTGGTGCTCAGGAGGATATTGCCATTCAAAAAGATTTCCGAGGAAATGGAGCCCAAGGAAGGACCCTATGTTGTCAAGAAAGCCTTCTCTGGGGAGCTCTAGTCTTAACTGAGATAGATGGGTCTGAATTACCTTATCCAGTGAATTCTGACGCAGTTAAGAAGTATTTGCTTGAAGAAAAAAAGAAGAAGAAAAAATGAGTGAAAAATGAAAAAATAAAAATAAAAATAATAAAAATGAAAAAAAAAATGAAAAAATGAGGGTTCAAGATAGAAACTCGAAAAAGGCGTCTTGAAACCAAAGGAGGTCGAGTCGAAAACCGTAAAGGGCGACTTGAGTTTTAAATTCAGAGTTCGTGTATGGTGGAGGATCTGAATTGTTTTGGGATAGTAGAGAGCTCCTGACATGGGTAACGACAATGGCAATTGGGGTTGAGACCAAAGATTAATAAGACTGATGGGACAACCAGAGGAGGAATTGAATGCACGTGAGATTCAATATGGTTTATGGCAATAATGGTAGATTTGGGGTTTAGAAAGAGTTTTGCACTCTTAGGTGTCATCACCATTTTGGAGATCCTTTTGACAGAAGCTACATCGAGTCATTCTGACGGCGTGCCAGTTCAAAACTTTGTGTTATTGATATTTGAAGACACCTATCCTTTGGTTTTTTTCCGATTAAAAGTTTGTCATTTTGCCTAAAAATTCTTCGTATTTATATAAGTAAAGAGATATTTTTCCTTCTTAATTTCCCTTTTACAAGCATCTAATTTTGAAAAGTTAAAATGCAGCTTAACTTGTGGTACTGAGATCATTTTATTATTATGCAAAAGGTTTTGGAAATGCAGGTATTCTGAAGCTAGCAATGGTTTTACCCATAAGCTTGTAGGGTTGCGAAAAGCTAAAACTTTGGAATTCATAAACAATCTTAGCCATTAATAGATGACCAAGAAATTGTCATTTATCAAGAAGTTTGGTCATGTGTACCGGCAGGTTTCAAGAAAGAAAGAAGTCAAAGTCCTGTCGAGCCAAGATGGTATTGAGAGTGTTAGCTGGGGTGAACGGGTCAAATGCTCTGTACCCGAAACGAATCGAGTTCCATTGAAATCAAAGAGATGATGTTCCTTCGAAGAAGAAAATGCATTAAATTGCACATTTGCATACCTTTAGGCATGAATAGGATCATGACATGCATGACGACTTAATTTACAGTTTCCCAACGATTGTTGAAGATTGTTCGAGTCTCATACTCTCTGAAGAAATAGGGAGCAAACACGATTGTTGAGATTGTTCGAGTCTCATACTCTCTGAAGAAATAGGGAGCAGACATGATTGTTGAAGATTGTTCGAGTCTCATACTCTCTGAAGAAATAGGGAGCAGACACGATTGTTGAAGATTGTTCGAGTCTCATACTCTCTGAAGAAATAGGGAGCAGACACGATTGTTGAAGATTATTCGAGTCTCATACTCTCTGAAGAAATAGGGAGCAGACACGATTGTTGAAGATTGTTCGAGTCTTATACTCCCTAGAGAAAGAGGGAGCAAACCCGTTTGAAGAAGATATTCGAGTTCTATTCTCCCTGAAAAAAGAGGGAGTGAACCCGTTTAAAGACGTTCGAGTTCCATACTCCCTAGATAAAGAGGGAACGAACCCTAAGAAGAAGATTTCGAGTTCAATACTCTCTGAAGGACTGGGGTGCTGACGCGGTTTTTAAGATGCCCCAGTTCTATTCTCCGGAGAAAGAGGGAGCGAACCCGTTTTCAAAAGATTTTTTCAACTCTCCACTCACCCTAGAGGAAGAGTGGAGCGGATGAGTCTATCAAAGTTCTTATGGTCGGACAAACTTGATCATCTCTTGGTCTTTGCCCTATTCTCGATGCACGACAATGAGCAAAGAGGGGCAGCTGTAGATACTCGTTTTGTCCGGGGCTCTCTTTCAAATTTTTACTCCATTTTATATATATTACTATTTAGTTATTATTACCAGAAAACCCTAAACCCATTAGGGTTTCCAGCTTCTATCCAAGGTTAGAGTCGCCGCTCACCCTGGACCGTTGGATCTGCTTCTAATCCAATGGTCCAGATTAAAGGACCATTATGCCCAGCGTCGCCGAAGCCTGCGCCGTTGGATCTGATGAGATCCAACGACTCTCAATGATCACAGAATACTGAGACAGTGCACACAGCACCCACCATGCATTCCTCGGGACAGCACGAACCAACTGGGTGCTACCCACGTGAAGTCCCTCGGGGCTGTTCCCCATCGCCCGTGCCCAGGCTGCTGAAGCCCCGTGACCAGCTCGCGCCCGTGACCTGCTCGCTCCAGAGCCCTGCAAACACACCAAACGAGAGCAGAAACAGACGAAAACAAAATGAGAGAATAGGGGATCTACTAGAAATAACCAGAAGGGAGAACGAAAAAAGGGGGAGGGGATCTATCAGCGGGAAAAAAGGAAAAAAAGAACCAGCCATTATCAACCAAAGAACCAACGAAAACCGGGACCCATCAGTAGAAAGGAGAGAATAGTGACAAACGAAAGACCCAGAAGATCATTCATCAACAACCAGAGAACAAAATGAAAGCAAAAGAGACTTACCCTTCCGATCCAGTAGCTTTCGTCACTAGGAATCCATACCCCGTCTGTGAGAAGGTAAAACTTTTCATCTCCCATTGATTTCGAGTCGTGCATGTTGGTTTTAGGTCTCGGGCTTTAGGGATTTGAAGGGTTCAGTACAGGATTGGTCATAGTTCGACCGGGTAACGGGGCAAGGGTCGCGTGGTTTAGCAGTAAGGTAAGGGTTTAGTTTAGCCCCTTTGGTTTTGGGTTTTTTCGGAGAGGTGTTCTCGTCGGGGCCGTATGGAGGTAGCAACCATGGCGGTTGCTACGGCAGAGGCGACGGAGGCTCGACTTTCGCGTAGGGTTAAGCGAAGAGAGAAGAGAGGGATTTGAGAGGAAACGGCGGGGTATCCGGCCAGGGTTAAGAGGAAAAATGAGTTAGGGCTTAAAATTTTTCCCTAATATTCTACATATTGAGACGCCAAAACGGCGTAGTCTCGCGAGGGTGTGAAACGGTTGCGTTTTGCGGGGTGGGAGCTGTCTGTGTTTTGGGATGGTTGGGTTAATCGTGTGTGAGGTCCAGTAAGTTCAACCCGTTGCATGTTGGTCCCTAAATCCAACTTTATTGTAATGTAATTTCGCCTCGTAATTTCCAGTGTTACATTTAATCCAGAATCATGTTAGGGCTATTTTGATGTTGTTTATACATTGGATTGTAATTTGGAAAACCTGTAATTTAATCCTATGCAATATTTGGGTTTATTATGATTGCAGTACATGAAAATGGATTTTTTTTTTTATGAATGAACACGTTGTTTAACTTTTTTTTATTTTAGTCCATTGTTTAATTTTAGGTTAATTTAGATTTATTTTAAGTGTATGCATGCATTATTTTGAGCCTGTAATTCGCATAGATGTAGGTGTAATTTATTTTTATAAGTATGTTGAATTCATTTACTTTAATCGCATATTTAATTGATCTTTGCATTAACATCACTTGTATGATTCGCATTATATCCTCACGTGCATGATCGACTCTTGCTACATAATTGGATTAAGGGTAATATATTTTAATTTAAAATGTCGGAATGGCTTCTCTCAACTTACTAGAGAGTTGTTTTGACAATTTTAAATTAAAATTGTATCCCGTCAGTAACGCCTAATTAAATTTGGATCTATCACTTTAAAATTTGGGAATGAAAGAAAAAGATATATTCGGCTATTTAAATTATTTGAGAAAAGATCGTTAGAACTCACCTAAAGATCTGGTCTCGATATATTTAAATAATCGAATATCCTTTATCTTTATAATGGTTTGGTAATTTCAATTAAATTTATCTTGTTGCTTTGAATGTTGTAAATTTGCATTTTTGTTTGTTTAAGGATCATAAATCAAATTAAATTTAAACTTGTGAAATTCGTTGCAAAGACAATAATTAATCGATTAGGTACCAATTTAGGGCGTTGTGGGGGTGCTAATCTTTCCCCACACGTAACCGACTCCCGAACTTGGATTCTGGTAACGTAGACCGTAAATTTGTCGTTTTAATTAAACTTAATTTTTATTTAAAATGACAACGTTTTTGGGTGCCCAATCACACCCTAATCAAAGATTGGTGGCGACTCCTCGAACCTTATATTTTTATCGTAAATGAATTTCCAAATATTCGAAACGAGAGGTTTTCTAAAATCGTATTGTTTTTAATTAAAAATCAACCGTAAAGAAAATAATTAAAATGACGCGGTTTTCAAAATCTCGCTCCCCCGCCCGTTTAAAAATCGTTTCGACACTGACAAATAAAATCTTTAGTGAATTCGGTGTTATAAGTCAACTCAAACACTTATTTTCTATGAATTTTTTAATTTAATTTGATAATTTAATTAAAATACTTTATTTTTAGATAAATGTGTATTTTTATTTATCTAGAGTAAAATAATACAACTAATAATATGATCTGTACAAACAAAACAAGCAAATTAGCCCCTATACAATATTCAATTCTATATAAAAAATATATTGACAGGATTAATTCTACTCAAGGGTAATCCTATTATTTTACATTTAATTGTATCCTTAATACGATGAACAATAGTCTCTTCTTACAAAGAATTTTATTGAAAAAGTTGTAAATTGTTCTCCCTCCTCACATGATAAATAAAAGAATTTCAAATAATTTGTAAAACAATAGTAAGCAGGGATCTACCATTGAGACGAGTAACCGCCCACGCAAGCTCCCAACACCAGTCCCTCACATCACGCTGCAAATGACAAACCTAAAGAATACCTAACCATGCAATTTTAGAAAAAGAACAATAAAAAAAAGATATGATTTGTACGAATCAACATACTTTAGTGGTTAAAAGAATCGTTATTTTTATTAAAAGTCATGAGATCGAACACCAGCGACTACAATGGTGATTGGATGTTCATTGTCAAATAATTGAGCGTGTTTAAAACATATATTACTTTGTAATCACCTTAACTTAATAAAAAGAAAAAAATGCGATCTTTGGGCTTAGATTCACATCCACAGAGAACACAATCAACATCAACACTTGTTCCAAAAGAAAGTAACATGTACCTAATAGACAATATGTTTAAAATTGTCATTCAATATATTATAGAATGCTTTGGAATATGAAAATAATGCCATGTCAATTTGTGCCACTCCACCTTGTTCCTGTATGTCTAACAGCATCCAAAGCAAGAGTGAGCTTAGGGTCTGAGAAATCAAGTGCATCACAACATCCTTTAGCTTCAAAATCCTTCTCCAAATTTTGGTTCTTTTATTGAAAATAATATTATATCTAAATCCAAATTATGCTATATTGAGATATATTAAATTAATTCTTAAATAGATTATGATATATTGATAGAATTATAGTTCTACTTCAAACAATGTATTAATGATTCAACAATGATATAGGGTCTTCTTATCATTCGACTAAAATTGATAAATATGAACATATATAAAATTTTATGTTAAAAAGTAAATTTATAATATTTTAAATGATA